>NW_017728949.1:6791542-6819284 GCF_001723895.1 Crocodylus porosus | reverse complement strand
GGGGGGAGAAAAAAGCCATCGGGCGGGGGGGGAATGCAAGCTCCCAAAAATAAAGAGCAAAGATTGCACTGAGCAGCGAGCAGCAGTGCAGAAATAGATGGTGGCAGTTTCGTGTCAGTGAGTTTGCATTGCCCCTTCCTGGTCCACGAGCTGGAGAGAGTCGAAGGGAATTGCATTGACTACAAGTGGAGAAGTCCCCCCTGTTCGTCTGCACTGTACATGTTGGGTGCATCTCTCCATTCTCACCCTCTCTCTCCCTCTATTTTTTCCTCCTCCCCTCTCTTTCTCTCCTGCATTGATTTTTTTTTTTTCTTTTTAAAGTGTGACTGAAACAAACCAAAACAAAAAGGGACATTGGATCTATTCTGGTGGCTTCTTCTCTCTCTTTTTTTTTTTTTTCATCTTTTTTATGATCAGAAACAAAACCCCACAACAAACAAACAAACACAAAACAAAAAGAAAGGGTCTGGCTCAGCAACAGCATGGATGTGTTGGCTAGTTATAGTATATTCCAAGAACTACAGCTTGTCCACGACACCGGCTACTTCTCAGCTTTGCCATCCTTGGAGGAGAACTGGCAGCAGGTGAACCATTTAAATTACTCCTGTAAAGCTTTTTAGTGCAGGCAGTCGGTGTGTTGGGGGCTGCATTTCTGATTTTCTTTCTTTTTTTTCCCTGTAATACTTAATTTAGAGGGGTTTGGGGTTTTTTTGGGGGGGGGAGGTTGGTTTTGTGTGTGTAGGTAACACCTTACTAGATCAATTTTTTTTTCAATTACCAACTGAGCAGTCCATTCAAAGCCTTCAGTCATAACAGCACACCAGGCAGTATCTGCGATCCAGCAAAATTCTTTGGAGTTTGTTTTTATTCAGATGATTTTCAAAGCTTAGTGATTTTTTTGTTCTTTTAAACAAGGCTGATCCCTTCCAGCCAGTGTTGACAACTGGCAGCTGGTGGAAACGGAATAGATCATGCTTATTTTCAGGTAATTAGTATGTGTCCATAAAAAAAAGATCTACCTTCATTTGAGATTTTTCTTTTTAACCTTTCTTTTTCTTTTTTCCCTCTGCCGAAGGGGTAGAATCAGTAGGCAAAGATTGTAGGTTAATTCTTCAGTGAGAGAGAGATGACTTAAAATTTAAATGTTGTGGGTGAATTTCTTGTTGTATCTGAAACCGGTTTAAAACAATGACACTTCAGGCTGGTTTCAACAACCAGTGTGTAGTGAGACCCCATAGGGTTAATATGCAGTGGGAACTGGAATACTTCTAAAGGTGGAAATCAAGTGTTACGGATGCATTAAAATCATGTTTAGTGACATGAATAAATAATATCAAGGGGGAAGAGTAGCTTATGCAGAAATGGGTGAGTTGTGTAAAATTCACAATGAACCCAAATGCAGTGGGGGCTGGGGGTGGGAGGGAGCGCTGAACATAGATACCCATCAACTGGAATATCAGAGAAAAAAGACAGGACTCCTTAATATAGCTAAACCAAAGCCACTACTATCCCTTGATGTGATTCCAGGTTAGTAGGTCCAGGAACATTGTCAAAATTGTACAAACCAGTGCCCCTTTCAAAAATGGACTTGTCTATAAGAATAGTTGAGTGCATATAGAATGGCATGTGTTGCTAATGTGACTTACTCCATGACAGTAGCAGGTTAACGCTAATGAGCTGCTGGATTTCATCTTGCAGTGATCCAGAGAAATACGTGACAATTTGACAACACAAGGTGTGTGTGTGTGTGTGTGTGTGTGTGCATGCGCGTGCATGTATGTGCGTGTGCGTGTGTTCTGTTGTAAATAGGTGTTAGGATTTTTTTTCTGGGGGCTATCTAGGGGTGGATAAATGGACTTAAAGAAAATCCTCTTACTGTGGCATTGTTACCCACTTGGATTGTGGTTAGATACTTGAAGATTTACACTAGTAAAATTATTTTGGCTTCAGCTTTTTTTCTTTTCTTTTCTCAAAGGCTCCCTGGCAGCTACAATACACACATTTTCAGGATTTCATTTACAAGTGGCCAGTCCTACTTTGCTTTAACCTCCAAGGGGGAAATGTTTTTTGTTATTAATATTCAGTTTCCACATCAGTGATGGTCACATCTAGTTTCCTTTATATTTTTAACATGCTAATTAAACTGAAGAGGTTAATATGGTTTCATTTTAAAATCCCCATTTAATTCCACAAAGTTGTGGCTGTTGAATCAGTTGCATATTAATAACAGTCTAGACAGTTCAATGCAAGATAATCTGTTGACATAGCCAGCATGCCTAAGGCAGATACTGTATGTGATACTTTGTCTGCTGCTGCCTGCCTTAGTAGGAGGAAGGGGAGTAGTTTATTTTATGAGATACAGTGTATCAAAGCAAGCCTACTGTACACTCTAAATTTTAAAGGAACCTCGTCCATTTTATAAACCTGGCCATTTTTTGAAAAAAGAACTAAAAGTAATTTCATGTGTAATATCTTCCCCTCTGTCTCCATGCCAATTCTTGTTCTTTTATAATATATCCTGTATTTATAATGTGCCTTTCCTTCCCATGTTGCTGTGTGAAGTCTCCACACAAACAACAGAGGGAAGCTGGGTGACAATACAGAACAGTGAAGCTGACTGTACCCAAGACACTGTCAAATGCACCAAGTGAAACGACTGAAAAAGAGACACACTATTTCCCTCCATCCCCTTCTGTTGTAGTAATCTGAGGCATTACTTATTAAATCATATTAAAAACTTTCACCCAAGTGTGTATGTGAGTGAGTGAGTGTGTGCATGTTTCAGTTGGTATCCCTTTAAAAGGAGACTGAAGTCCATGTTTCTAGGATAAAACTGACTATTAAAGACTGTCTCTTTTTGGGCAACGATGGATCCTATAGAGCTCTCAATCTGAAGAAACAGCCTTAATTTTAAGCGAAAACACTTGAAGAGGTGTTTCTAAGGTAAAAGTAATCAGTTCAAGTGAAAACCCTGTTAAAATATGAATGCTATGGTACTGATCCACAATAGTACATATTCCAATGCAGCAATGCAGAAGTGTTTGAGGGAGATTGCTCTAAGTTACAGTGTGCTTGTGAGGATGAAAATGAAGTTCCCTTATCTCCAGGTCAGCTGGAATTGTTTCTTGATTCACATGCTCATAGTCCTTGAGGTGAGTAGGCTATTATACACCAGTTCAGAAACTCCTTGGAGTGATATCTTTTTCTCTACCTTATAGATACAGCTGAGCTGCTGAAAGTTTCATGCAGTGTTAAGGTGAAGTGTTGACACAATCTCCTTCCTTTTCCCCAAGTTTGGCCTGCTGTTCTGTCGCCAAAGCATATAGCAGGGGCAGCACACAACTGCTAGCATTTCCGATTATGAAATGTGCCTTACTAATGGCAGTGACAGCTCAAGCAGGTTGCTAAACACTTGCTTGCAATCAACTGATCTCCCCTCACATCCCCCTTCCCCCTCACCCAACTGAAGTAAGAGGAAGCTTAGGATCTGTACTTCTGTTAATTAGTGTTGAAAGTTAAAATAGGACAATCATTAGACAGTTTAACCTGGCTGTGCAAAGTGAACAGATTTTTGGTGGGAGGAAATAAAGATCCACACATGTAGATTCCTTTCTAAGAGGAAAAGTGGCTTCAATCGCACACTTGGGAATGTTCAAAGTTTAAGTGGGAATATATGCGTTTACACTATTTTCAAATACATTCTGGGAGGGGGTGTGTGTATGTGTGTGTGTGGGGGGGCGGTTACTCTCTGATTAACACAGGATTTAGTACTAATGTTATAGCTCTTAAAATCCTGATCTTCCTCAGGAAAAAGCTCCTTTCAGGTCAATGGGGACTTTGCCTGAGTGAGGTGTACAGGATCATAAGCATAATACAGCATTATTGCATCAACAGATACAGACCTGATTATATTTTTTAGAAATATTGATCAACCAAAACCCTACAGGAAATCCATAAGAGTGGTGGATGCTCAACACCTTGAAAAAGTGTATCTGAGATGCAATCTGTACATTTCTGTCTAGCGTGTCACTCTTGCTCAAATGTGAACCATCCTGGCTCATATCCTATGAGCTTACTACATATTTAAGAGCGTCTTCAGAGAGGAAAGTCCAATATTTCCTCCTGTATGGTATAAAGAACACTGTGTTCAGATGGGCCATTATTTTGAGGCGTTTCCTGATGTGGCACTCATGATGTATGGACAGGAACTTTTTTAGTATGTGCAAAGGCAACAAAAGGCCCAGAGATTCAAAGTGTTAGCTCACAGAGGAGAGGAGGGAATAGCAGGGGCTGTCTGGTCATGCATAATCTGCGAGTAGAGGGGATCTTCCACATTATGTGTGTACCTTGGGAGACACATCTACTGCCCCTGCAAAGCCTCTTTCCTTGGGGCTTATGGATGGTGCTTCCCAGAAGACAGGCAGAGGCATGGGGTCGCCTTACATTATGGCCTAATGCAACTAGGAGGTCTCTGAAATCAGTGGATTTTGTGTGCAAACCCTTGCTCCTTCCAGGTAGTACTGCCCCTCCTCCCCCCAACCCCAGATATTCCCATAGGAGCAGGCAGTCTGGGTCATAGATCTTATTGGCTGGGAAGACTGGAAACAGCTCCACCACTTCTGATAAAAGAAATGTGATTCCAGGCATTGGTGCCAAATCTTATACTCCGCTACCCTGATGTGCTTTCCTTCTGTTTGGAATGAGTCATTTGTTCTTATCTGAACCAGCTTTGGTTCCTCTTCTACTGGAATGGGGGAAGGGTGAGTTTTCAGCTTAGCCATAGGACTGGGAGGAGGAGTCCTGGTTTTTGGTTTTGGTGCTGCTGTGGGCTCCCTATTCCTGCATGTCTTTAAGCAATTCTCTGCGCCTCAGGTCTTCTCTTGGTTAGATGAATGCTAACAAATTATACTTAATAACACCCGCTGGTGACCAATGAAGCCAAATGTATAAATGGCATTAAAGTGCTTTGAGATCCTTGTGCTATGTCCGTACAGAGTATTATGACATGGCTAATCTAGCAGAGCTCTGTTAGCTCTTAATTCTGACTCCTTTTTGGCAGAGAAGGTCATTTTCAGGCCTTCAGGAAAAAATTCTAGTGCTACTGGAAAAGAATAAATCACCCTGTAGAACATTCCTTCCTCTCCACTGTCCCCGTTGTTCTAGTTCAGTGGCATACTTGGCCATAAACTAAACTAAACCATAAACTAAACAATCACTTTTAATATAGCTATTTCATCTTGGTTCCAGTCACAGTGCAACACATTTCTAAGTGCTTATAGTACATCATGCCTCCTGAGGATAACTTGCAGAAATGGTTGACTTCCAAGAGCAGGCACATGTGCGATGCAGTGTATTTGGAGTGTGAGCCCTGGTACAGCCTAAGTACAGGCTCACTTCCCATTAAATGAATTAAAAGCAGCCTCCTGTCACCAAAAAGGAGACAAAGCAAACAGAGGCTGCTGTCGATGCTGTTTTGTGGGTCCCCTGCTTAGAGAAAGCCATGTTAAAATGATCACTTCTTGGCTCTCAGTGTTGCTGAGGTAAATGGGTAGACACAAAGGAGCCCTGCAAATGACATTATAAATGTAAAATGGCTGATTTTATATGAGCCTTGTGTGTGATCTTTAGATCAGTTAAAAGTATTTCTTTAGCCAAAGCACAGTAATAATGTAGGCACTAAATTAGAAAATATTCTGTTATTTAGTAGACTTTTAAAAAAGAGACATTTAGCCAATACATTTATATAATGGAAGCTCATGGCCATGAAAGCAGTTACATGTTTGTGCTTCTTCACAGAGTCTGCATATCCCATCACAATAGATAATACAGAGAAAAACTCAGAATATATTGTGGACACACAAAAGTCACAATATGTATATAGACTCTATGGAGATACTACCATTTTGAAATAAGAGTTGATTTTCTATTCTGTAAAGTATAGCTTGTTCAAGATGGGAGTGAATTGTCTTTAATATTTTTCTGTATATTGTTGGATCCTTGGAAGCTTTGTTAAATGAGAATTATCTGCTGTATTGGTTCTCTATTTTATATAAGCACACATTTTACAAGGAAGTGAGGAGGAAGCTACTTCTGTTTAACCCTTTAACTACATAGAAAAGTGATTTTCAATCAGGGTGCTTTGAGATCTTTTCAAGGGTGTCACGGTGTGCTAGCATTGTTGCATGTGAAAACATGATTCACAGGATAAATCCAAAGATTCCAAATAGGAATCCATAATGTTAAAAATATTCTGACCTGTTGTGGTCATTCTGAGTTCTTTGCAGAGAAAAATTGCTCTATTATTTTTCTGTAGTTAAAAATGAGAGGAAACTAAGAACTGACATTCTCCAAGAGGTATCTCAAGTTTAACAAGGAGTGCCTTGAGTCTAAGAAGGCTGAGAATCATTGACATAGAACTATTTTAATGCTGTCTTTACTATAAGTTTTCTTCATTATATAGAGAAGATATACAACTCATTCAGGGTCAAGCTTATTGTAGGGCATGGGCAGAGGGAAAATCTTAGACTTGTAACCTTCCTCAGCAAAATTACAGAGAAAATTAGTCAAAATTCACTGGAGTAACTGGGGGCTTTTCCACTGACTTCAATGGGACCATAAAACCATATTAAGTGTGTTGTAATAGAGCATTTAAGAGTGGTGCTGAGTTTTTTGGTGACTTCTGACTGTTTTCCTTCCTGGGCCTCTTTGGTATCAGCCCATAAACTCATCTCACCTCCATCCCTTCCCAACAAAAGTAGATGGGATCATATTCCCAGAGCTAAAAGCATCCATTTTGTAATTACCCTCACCTTCAAAAGACCTTGAAAGAGACCCTTTTCTAATTCTGTTCTCTCCACAACTTGCATTTGTTAACAGTCATAAAGACTTCTCTTGATTAGAATGAATTTGGATTTGGACTCAGGGCTAAATGGTACAAATGGGCCCCATTGCAAAAATATTTCTGGGAAGGAACACTTTCAGTTTTCCTAGATTGTTCTTAGGTTGAGAATGTATGCATTTAAGGCAAATGCTGTAAAGGTGTACTTGAATATAATTCCAGAACGGTCAAGTCAGTGGGAATTTTGTCACTGACTAAGCATTTTATTATATGCATTATAATAGCATCAATAGATCACGGCTGAGTTCAGAGCCCCATGGTGCTAGGTGCTGGCCCAATACCGCCAACCTCAAATGTTCAAATCTCACAAATTCAGGTGATCCAGGCTCCTGAGAATGGTTAGGACTCATGTTTTCTATCTTTCCTCTTCAGACGAGAATAATTTTTCTAGTGGAAATTGAGAAACTCAGATAATTACATGACTTAAGGAGTGGGAATTGTAAGAATAAACCCAGGTATAGTGAGAATTGCAATAAAGACAGAGGATATGATTTTTATTGGTGATAACTTTTATTGGACCAATTGTATCATTGGTAGGTGCATAGACAAGCTTTCAACCTCTGCTCAAAAGCTTGTCTGTGTCCCTCATAACTATATGGTTGTTCCAGCAAAAGATATTATCCCCAAAACCTTTGCCTCATACATTTTTCTTGAACCATCATGGCTACAACAGCACTCTGACACTACCACAATAAAGATAGAAAGATCAGCCACATGTGCTGTACAAACACATGGCAAGAAATACATTGCAAGTCCTGTGTGACCTTTTCAGCAGGAGATAATAGGACATATACCATCATATAGCAAATGTAAGAAAGGATAGTCTATTGGTTAGAGTGTCAGCCTGAGCAGTGAGAGATCAGGATTTGATTCCTGCTCTACTCTAAGCCTGTGTGACCTTGGGCAAACCACTTAGGCCTAGAAGTGTAGGCACCTAAATACTATTGACAACCAAGGCCTTAGTCTCTCTTTGTCTCAGTTCCGTGTCTGTCAAATGATAGCACTTCCCTATCTCAGAGGAGTTCTATGAGAAGAAATACATTAAAGACTGGGAGGTGTTCAAATAGTAAGTACAGTGACATGAGCTATAAATGAAGCTGTGATAAGCAGACAGTTTCTTCATAAGCTTACAGCAATGTGTTTGTGGCATTTTATTTCTTACATTAGTTGGACTGACATTTGCTGAAAGTGTGGGACAGCTCCCCAACACCAACAGCTCTCAGCAGTGTTCCTGAGCCAGTGTCTTCTTAAAAAAATGTTCCTGAATGTAAACTTAATACTTCAGCTCAATCCCAAACACTCCACCGCCCAAAGTTTACAGAGTTGGCATCTTGGTGCCAGCTTGCTGGCAAAAACAGTTTTTCTGAAGTAGCTATCTGTTGAAGTGTAGGTTATTTTGCAGCTATATTTTAAAGTGTAGATTAGAAAGGGAGGTCTTTGATGGAGACTGGTGAGTAGGAAACATGGGTCAGACCTAAGAGGATCATAATCATTACTTAAAACATTTCATCTTTAGACATGCTATATACTGTGGCATTTAAAACTTCTTGTTTAGGACAAGTGTGCATTTTTCTCTCCCTTTGCTTTAAACTCAAGGTTCTCCTTCAAATCTGAATGTTTCCATACCTTAGAACTTCGTAATTTCACAGTTTCATAGTTAGTAGGGTCAGAAGGGACCTGAGCAGATCATCAAGTCTGACCCCCTGTCATGGCAGGAAAGAGTACTGGGGTCAAACGACCCCAGCAAGGTGATTGCCTAGCCAGCAAGGTGATTGTCTAGCCATGCAGTTGTCTTGGCAGTTTGCATGCTATTACTTAGAGAGCTACAAAGGTGCATGTGACATTCTTTAAAGATATCATTTTCAAAGGCACTTAAGTCACTTTGGTGCTTGGGAGCCTGATTTTCATTGAAAGTCAGTGGGACTGAGGCATATGAATTAATTCCAAAGTCACTTTCGAAAATAGATTTAGGCACTTCTGGAAACATTATTTCAACTCCATAGCTTGAAGACTTTAAAGCTTCAGACCTGCAGTCTAATGCCTTGTCTTTTATTGGTGTGTATCCAGTGACAAAACTTGGGGCCTAAATCTTACAATTGGGGCAGTAGCTCTGACACAAAAGGGAAACAAAGAGGAGCCACAGACAGAGGAAGGCTTTGAAGGCAATGTGAGTTATAAAAAATGTTTGAGGGAGAAGGAGGCTGTCCCAAGATGTTCTAGTTAACACCCTAATTTATAAATTCTGTCTCTTGAACACACAAGTATGTTACATTTAGTCTTAAAGGTACAATGCCATCAGGTAGATTTTGGCCATGTATTTAGCCTTCGTAAGTAAATATTGCTCTTACAAAGTCTATAATCAATAGAAATATGTCTAATACCTTTTTAAACTTTTAGTGGAAGCAAGATTAGGTTGTTTTTAAATAAGTAGCTCTACCCACCAGCTGTGTTTGCAGCCGCACCACTGTTGCCTTTCATTAATGCAACTGAAAGCAGAAATGGCTAGTAAGAGAACTGAACAGTGTTTGTTTTGATTGCCCAGCTTGGAGAAATGCTCAAAGCTGAACAAGTAAATTAAATTTAAAAAAATGCTTTCACTTGTAATGACCTAGTGTGCTGTTATTCTGTGGGTTTTAATAATGAGTTTTACATAGAGTCTTTTTTCAAGTACAAGCAAAGCAAGCAACCTCTTGGAGCTCTGCCCTTGGGCCTTCCAATTCCTTGCAAGTTCTACAGGTCACTGACTGATTCTGATTCCCAGATCAGATTAGGGAGGAAACCACTTTTTATCAGTTTCCATTCTGCTGTAGAGTAGCTAATTGCCTGCTTTTTCTTCCTACCAGGCACATTTGGAAATTAATTGTTGTTTTGTTGTGAACATTTCTGAGGTTTTGATATTTTGTTGTTACTCCAATTCAAAATGAAACTGAGGCTTTGGAAAAATTTTCATGAGAGGAGAGGAGAGACTGAGGGGAGAGGTAGGAGAAACCAACTTCTCAAAGTAGCTAATAACTCAATGGTTAGGGGAATTGTTTATCATGTGGGAAACCCTATTCTGCCTGTTTCAGAGTGGGAACTTGAACTAGCCTCCCAAATTTTATTGTGATCTTTAGAAACTTTTGTGATGGTTGAAATCAGTATTTATCCACATAATATCTTTGTTCTGTCAACATGGTATTTTTTGGACAGAAAAATGTTCTGTTGAAAATATTGTGAGCAGCTTGGCTCACCTCATGTCTCCTTGTCCAGGGTGCTCAGGTCGATTGCTCTGCAGGGGACCTAAGTGATGCTTTGGCGATTGGTAATTCCTTTTGTTCTTTGTGTTTCCTTCTTTCATACATAAAGGAGATAAAAACATCCCTGTCTGTTCTTTCCCTGTGGTTTAAGCAGCAGTTCAACAAGTATATTGGCCAATTCGTGGGTATCCTTCCAAGGCTTAACTCCTCCCATAAACTGATTGAAACATCTTCCTAATACATTTTTGCTTTCCATGTCAGCCTGGAAAATCTACCCTGCTCTAAAAGAACATTCCACTCCACTGTAGCTACTAAGAAGCTCCATATGAGTAATGATGGTATAGAAGGGATGGAGGCAAGGAAGAAGGGAGATGGGGTTGGTGTTTCATATGAGTTTTTTCATTTTTAACTGTTGGCAGTGGAAAGGCTGCATTAACTCTTTAATGGAAAACCTGTGTTAGTGACAGTGAGGAGAAATTTTTCACGTGGTTGATTAGATTGGATCGGTGGAAAACTTTAATGTATGCAACTTTTATGTTATTCTTTCTGAGCATTTAAAAATCAATAATTCAGAGATTCATAGAGTGTAAAGCTGGAAGGGACCTCAGAAGATCATTGGGTCCAGCCCCCTGCATCAAGCAGGAAAGATAATGGGGGGTCAGGTGACCCCAGCAAGGTGACCATCCAGTCTCCTCTTGAAGATTTCCAGGGTAGGTGATTGCACCACCTCTAGAGGGAGCTTATTCCACAGTCTGGGCACCCTAACTGTGAAGAAGTTTTTCCTAATGTTGAGCCTGAATCAATCTTCCAGGAACTTGTGGCCCTTACTCTTGGTTTTTCCTTCAGGTGTCCTGGTGAACAGTTGCTCTCTGAGCCCTTCATGTACTCCCCTAGTGTAGCAGTAAGCTGCTACCAGGTCCCCTCTCAGCCTTGTTTTCTTTGGGCTGAAGAGTCCCAGATCCCTCAGCCTTTCCTCATATGTCTTGCCTTTTAGGACTCTGATCGTATGGGTGGCTCTTCTTTAGACTCTCTCAAGCTTGTCCATAGCCTTGTTAAAGTGCATTTCCCAGAACTGGACACAGTACTCCAACTGTGGTCTCACCAGTGCTGAGCAGTGGAAGAATGACCCTCTTGGCTTTGGAGAAGGAGAGTGTGGTGGGTGGAATGGGTGAGACTGACCCTGCCTTAGGCTTAGAAAAGGTAACTACCAGTTAAAATAACTCTAGCCCTTTATATCTCCACCAGACACACATTTCCCACTCGTGTAGTATTGCCAACTTCAGGTAGTCAAATATCAAATGACAGAGCACCCCAAGCTCATGAGATTTAAATATTGGGGGGGTGGGGGAGTTGTTAGCTTTCTAGTTTCTGAGCCTTTTGGATGCACTTGGATCACATATGTGTTTTTTTTCTACACAGTCATGAAAACTTAGAAGCTTACTTTTAATTAAACTGGAGATTCTCATGTAATCCCATGCTTCCAGGAGCTTGGGACTTTAAGAAATATATAAAATATTATGAGACTTGCAATAAAATTTTGAAGCTTGGCAGGGCTTTGTGTCTGATCAATATCAGATGAATGAAGCAGCAGTTCAGTGTGGAGGTGGCCTATGTTTTGAGAGGAGGGGTGGATAGAGATAGGGCTTAGTGCGACAGTGATATATGTGCCTACTGAAATAGCTTACAAAAAACCCTTTTAATGGCTTCTGTGGCCAGGGCCTTTGGAGTAAGTGGATGCCACACAGTACTGTGCAAAATGTGTCTAAGGCAAAGTCCAACTGTTTTTCACAAGAAAACAATGCATATAGTCCCCTTCTGGGAAACTCCTGAGTAGGCTTTCTTTTTAAAACACCCTAATTGAATTTAATAGAGAATCATATTCTTGTTTCTAAACCTATAGTTATGGAAACCTTCTGGTGTCATCTCTGGTGTGGTTGTGTGAGGTTTACAGTTTCTGGCCCTTATTCTGCATATTTACAGTTAGAGAGAGCTTGGCCAATGAACTCCGTGAATGTAGGATCAAGCCCTTAGGCCCAGATTCAGTAAAGTACTGAAGCATGTGCTTATCTAATCATATGCTGAAGTCCCTTTGATTTCAGTGAGAGTGAAACATGAGCTGAAATGGTTTTCTAAATAGGATCCTTTTTCATAGCTCAAAGCCGCAGTAATTATGATACTTTAGGGCTAAGGAATTCTGTTCACATAGCATAGTTTCTCTACACTGCTTTATTTGTGTACCTCCAATTAAGTTTTGTCTTCTCTATAGCAATATATATTAGTCCTGAGTTGGCTTGGATAACTCATTCTCTATTTTCATTCCCTCCTGATTTTTCCACTTAAGTGAGATAGCTTTGTGGTTTCAAAGAGTAACTACTATTGATCTTTCTTGGATGATGGCAGATAGGTTTTAGGGTACCCCTGTTTAGATATTGCTTGTTAGATGTGCCTGCTTGCAGGAGGTTTTTCTGTTTTTTATTTTATAACATGAAAAAGCCACAATTGTTTGAGCAAAAACAGAGAAATCAAAATGCCAGTTCTTAGACTTAGAAAGCTGACTGCTTTCAGACATATTGGGTGTTTATATATGTGTTCCAGGGGAGGGTGGGGGGTGTTTTAATTTGAGTAGCTCTAAGAGCTGCTTTAATTTAAGTGCACAGGGTGTCACGTGTCTCAGTGTCCCTATGCTGAAAAACGGTGGTGGACACGCTTTAACTAAAGCTCATTCAGTGAGCTTTAGTTAAAGCTATCCCGCCACCATTTTTCAGCATGGGGATGCTGATACAGGTGACACTGGAGTCTGCTGGAGACTGGTAATTACCATGCTCCAGAAGACTCAATTAACTGAGTCTGCTCCACTGGAGCAGCCTCACTGCACTTGTATAGGCACCATAGTTTTTAGGTCAGTGATTCTTAAACTTTTTAGATTCAAGACACCTCTCAATAGACTTAAGGCACACTTAGAAATGCCAGATCTTAGCTTTCACTCAGAAAAATAGAGGAGCAATTCTTACGTTGCGAAGAATTCAGAGTCCATATTAGGTCAGAATGGACATCTTTACAAGTGCTCTGTGGTGTGTGGGTAGGGTGCTTTAATTAGAGTGGCTTTTGGGAGATGCTTTAATTAAGACATTTGAAGTGTCTCATATTCAGTGCCCCACACTTCAAAATGGGGTCAGGGCTGCTTTAACTAAAGCTCATTTAGCTCCCATCTCTATTTTGAAGCACTGAATACATGTGATGCTGAGGCTGCCGGAGCGTGCTAATTGGAATGTGTTGGAACAGTTGTCAGGCACATGTATAGGTGCCCAGTGTTTTTAACACTACGGAGTTCTACTCAAGATCTCTGGGTTTATCTTACGAATCATGTTGTACACCTAACAGTACTAACATTGCTTGGCACCCAGTGGCAGCCTTGAAAGTATCTCAAGACACCTCAGAGTGTCTTGGCACCTTAGTTGAGAGCTATCACTTTAGGTATTGAGGGTAAAACAAATGTAGGTATTGAGGGACCAACAAAATGTTGGTCTACACAATATTTTTCTCCAGTGCAGGCAAACAAATACGTGTTACCAACACCTTTGAAGAATGTTTGAGGGTTATAGGAACATGGACAGGCATTCTCACTCTGCCCGAGATCTTCAGGAAATTCTTTCTGACAATTGGATGCCTTTTACATTGGCTCCAGGTGACCATCCCGAAATCACTAATTTTGAACACCTAATGTTTGGGAGCTAGATGATTTTGAAGACCCATTTTCAGTAGGACACCCAGGAATTATCCATAGGTCTGTTACCTCATTATCAATCTTGACGGTTGGTTTTTGGGATCCTCTACTCATGCTCTTTTCTTCTATGCAGATGATCCACATTCAGTTCTGGAGTCCCTCTAGAATGTAAATTTCACTAGTTACAGAGGTGATGCATCTTGAGTTTGGACCATTAAACTGAATGCGTATTGATCTTTACATTTGATTTTGACTACAGTGGGCCTAAGGTGCAGGCAAAATGCCACTAACATGTTATCCATTATGCTTTCCAACCTCTCCACTAATATTATAAACTTAGTACCTTGTGACTTTGCAGGAGAATAGAGTTTGTAATATAAGTCCCATTTTACCTTCTGAACCAATGTATTCTCAGGAGGTTTTATCTCTATGATTTTAAGGAAGGAACCAGGACCAGAGTAGGCAGTTATGCCTCATTTTCCCCTCTCTAAATGGAAGCAGAAATACCTGCCTCATGCTGGGGTTTTTTTCATTATGAATCAGCTAGTTGATAATCAAAAGATGTAAACTAGGGTTTATATTAATGAGAATCTATCCTAAATTCTGTAAAGAAGTGTGATGGTTTTGAGAAGAATGTTCTCTAGAAATGCAAAGTGTATCACCCACTGTGCAAGGCCTTCATAACACTACACAAGGCTCTGAGTAAATAAACAGGGCAAAGATAACATGCAGATGTTAATTATTGTTGATAAAAATATAGCTGTGTTCAGTCACTCATAATGATATTTCCAGTGGTATTTTGGGGCAAAAAAATATGGTTAAGCACCATAATGAGAGAGAATAATTAAATATTGTCCACTAGGGCTCTAAGTCACACTGAACTGTATTGTTTTATTTCTGTTTCCTATTGAATGTAGGCTTAGGAATTCTATCTCCACTGTCTATTTAATAAATAATAAGAAAACAGAACAGAATTTTTTTCCCTGAAAATGGGAGTCAAAGTGGTCTCTATTACCATAGACTTTTGATGTGAACAAAACACAGGCAAAAAGCAGACAGCCAAAAAATCTAACCAGGTTCTCTTACATTGAGATGGTAGCATTTCACTTTCTACCTGGTAAGACCAAAAGTCAAATGCTGATTTATATCCCATTATGACAGGTGTAAACAGGCCTGAAAGAGTGTGTTACTGACCGTGGAAAGGGGCTTTAGCATCATTTTTTGGCCTATGTTAGGCAGGCAATAAGATTAGATGATCATAATAATTCGTTCTGGCATGAAATCCTGTTATCAATGAGTCAGGCCCACTTTAAGGTCTTCTGACACCGACAAAGTCATGTAAAGGGGTGTTTGTATACAAGAAAATCAGGATCTGAATTTATACTGAGAAAATATATATATGTACATGCCCATTCACACTCAAATATCATATAGTATTCAAAATGCTTTTGTGAAAAGAAAATCCACTAAGGAATGGCTATTTTATATGTAAAAGACAGGGACTTAATCTGGAGCCTTTGAAAGTCAAAACAGAGTTTTAATCCAAATTCTGTCTTGGGGTACCTCTTGGCTCCTATAGTTGATAGGCATCTGGAAAAGGCTGTTATTCAGCTGACACTGCCTAATTTTGAAGGCAAATGAGCTTCATGAGCAGGCTGTGTGCAATGAATAGGTGGTATTGTCCACTGCCTTCAGCTGGAAATAGTAAACAGTATGCCCATAAGTCGGTCTTTTGAGTTGGGGCTCCAGGTTTGGGCCCATAGACACATGGGCTCACGTTGCTTTTCTTCAAAACATAAAGGCAGAGATAGAAAATCCTCATTAATCATCCTGTCCTCCTACCAGTGTAGGAATTTGAAGTATAGTTAATGAGGTCTGACCACTTTCTTTGGAAAACTGCTCTAGAGCCTAATACTGTGATTCTCAACCAAGGAGCATTGGCATTCTGGGATGCCTTGAGATCTTTTCAAGAGTGCCACTGGGTGGCATGCAATAGGATATTCTGACCTGCGGCAGTCTTTCTGAGTTCTTTGCAGCAGAATTGCTCTATTAGTTTTATGTAGTAAAAAATGAGTGAAAATGAAGAGCTGGCATTTTCTGAGGGGATCCTTGAGTCTAAAAGGTTTGAGAATGACTGGCATAATAGAATCAAACTCCTTCTCCTTATACCACTTTTACATCTCTCAGTAATTCTGCTCCCTTCTTAGTGTTCAGACCATTCAGCTCTCTATGTAGCTATCATGCTCCCCATTCCTTTGGTTGTACTATACATATATGAAGTCCTGAAAGAGTCAGTTTTCTTCTTGAATACACATGCAAGTGCGGAGCAGAGTGAAGGCCCTGCTTACAAACTGGAGACTCTAGCAGCTGCTTCAACACGATCAATAAATAATGATAATTATAAATGTTTTCTCTGGCTTCCTAATCATTCCTGTCATTTTTGCACAGGCTCCTTCCCATTTGCCTACCTATCTGTCTTCTAATGAGATTCACAAAACAGGGCATGACTCCAGGTGACGTGGTACAACATAACAGACAAATAACTCCATATTATTATGACAATGAGAATGCATCCCAAAATTACATTGCCCTTCTTACCGCTATTTCTCATCTTCCTTCTACTGTGTTTCAGGGCTTTCAGCTCTCCCCATTCTATTTAGAGTGAGAGAGACTATATGTGATTATTTTTCCACAGATATATTAATATGCATTTTTCCAAACTGAATCTCATCTGGTTGTTTTCCCCTGTCTCTGATGACTCTGCACGTCTTTTTATATGATCCCTCTGTCTCCACTGGCATTGCTGAAAGACTGAATGTTTGCTTTAGCTTTTTGCTCAGCTTTCCTTCACAATGAGAACTTTGTGCGTTTCCTTGTTTTTCTGATGTGTCTTTTATTGAGCAGTGCGTTCCCAAGTTTTTTCGTTTGGTTATCTGGTCAGCCAAGTAATTGCATATTTTATAAATGTCAATTGTCTTTGGTTGGTTAGTTTAACAAGACAGAAAATATTACAAAAGTCAAAACCAGCACTGATGAGTTAGCTTGTAAGTACCTTGAAAGCAGCCTGTTTTGAATGATGATCAGTTGATAGCAGCTAGTGGAAAATCTCCAGACCTTATAGTGACCAAAAGTATATTACAGTATCGACATTTTAGTATGTGGAGGAGCAGGACCCCTGGAGCTGGAATATCTATCCCTAAAACCCATCATGTATATGTTAACATTGGACCTTGGTCACTGATTTTCATGTTACTGCTTTACCTTGTTGACAAGTTTGCTACAGATATTTAAACCACCAAGTGTAATGAGGCAAGTGTTTTTTGGTGTTATTATTTCATAAGTACTGTTCGTTTGTCAACTCTTAAATCTTTTACGCACGGCACTACTAAGCTGAAAATACTGGGATATGCCAACAGAGTACTGTAAAGACTCTTATTTCAACCTTGCACTGTGGATGGCTTTGTTGAGTCAGTGCTATGGGCTTGCTCCCAAGGCCACTCATGTCAATAGAAATAATTTCACTGATTTCAGGTGTGCTTTGGATCAGATCCAGCAATGGCGTACTAAAACATCTGGCTGTGCCCACCTTAAGGAAATGCTTGTGCCTGGTGATAAAATAAGACAAAGCGGGCTGAAGGTGTAAAGTACTAGATATTGTGAGCCTTTTTGAGATCGCCATTTAATCACAGGCCTGATGAGTTCTTGACACAGTAGTCTTGCTATTAATTGTCTCTAGGAGTTTGGGTGGTTTGCTGTGGGGATCTACAAAATAACATCTTTATTTTAAGGAAGATACGTAGTACCAGTCTATCCTCTGTCAGGTGCACCAGAGATCAGTGAGGATCTTATGCTTATAAGAACTCAGTAAGGCCTCATTAGATAATAAATCTCTAATCTGCCATGCCTAGGTTGGATCGCTAGAGCTATGCCAGGTTATAACCTAAACGGTTGCTAAAAAGATTCTAAAAATTTGCGCACATTTTCTTGGGAAATGTTAAGAAAGAATGCTTTGTGGAGGGAAATCTCAGTTTACAAAGGATGTTAGTACATTGAGAAATAGTCCCAGAATCAAAACTACACCACAGTTGGCAAAATAATTAGTTGTACATATTCACTTAGGAGCTTGCAAACTTCAGTCTGTAATGGGTCTCCTGCCTGTGAGTGCTAATTAGTGAGGTTCTACTGTTATAGTTGCACCTTTCATGTACTGGTGCAGTATAAATGTGTTTGCATTTGCAGAGAGCATCTGCTTTGGAAGCCTCCGAGTCGTTGGGTTTTGTGGCATGAGTAGGAATCAAGAATTTTATTAAGACAATTCTTGAATGTCATGCTGTGGTCCTGCAGTCCAAGACTGTCATGTCAGCATAAATGCTAGATAGCTTTTTATTGTTGATGGAGCAAAATAAGGAGAGAATCTAAAATGCTGAGGGAACATGTGCTACCCTTATCAGTTGGTGGTGTGACTCCCATGATTCATATAGTGGTGTTTCCTCCCTTTAGTAACTTACTGGATGTAGTGAAGACCCCAAGACATACTAACTATCCATAATCTATTTATTAGATCTCTTAATTAGAATGGCCAGATCCAGAGGAGGAAACAGTTGTGATTTAAAGTGGAGCTGCATTGTCCTGGGTACACGGCTCTGTTTACAGCACTTAGTGAGCCGTAGCCCAGGGGGATTTTATCTTCACTGTTCTGTTTGATTTATGATCTGGTTTAACAATGCAAGGCAGTGCAGTTATATGATCTCATGTGACAGTCTGGGATCTGGACAGTACAAAGAGCACCTTTTACCCTGAAGTCTTGTGAGTCAAGGTTGGCTGGGCTGGTCTTGTTGGCAGGTTTGAAATCAGACTTTCCAGAACTAGAGTCGAACCAAACTGCCTTGAATGGAGAGCTCCCCTCTACCAGTTTGAAAATGGCTACTCCAAAGCCCAAGACTGACAACATTCAAATGAAATATTTACTTGATCTTGTTGTAGTCCTTAGCATATAGAGTATGCTTTTCATTCGTGCATCTCATAGCACTGCGGAAAGCTTCGGTAGGCCCATTTAACAGGTGGGGATACTGGAAATAGGAGCCTCAGTGACACACCATCACTTGCTGACAGAGCTAGAAAGAGATCTTTGGTTTCTCAACTCCCATTTTAATTAAGTTAATTTTATAATTGTCTTCCCTGGCAATTTGACTGCTGAAGTGTGGTCCAGTGGACAAATTTTGGGTGTAGTGTCAGCAGTACTTTTTTATGGCCCAGATCCCCACGTAGCATTAATCAACATACCTTTGATGATTTGAGAGTGGAGTTCTGCTGATGTATTCCCCTAAGGATCTGGTCCTAGTTCACAAACTGTGGGCAGCTTTGCATAAATTGTGTTTTTAATTTTAGTCTGTCTAGACGCTTCTGAAGCACCCATTGCTGGCATAGCTAGGTGCCAACAACTGCATAATGGCAGCAGATTGGTCTGGTGAACGATGTATAATAAGTATATCATGTGAACACAACTTTGTATGATGCCCAAAGTAGGTGTTATACCTCTCTCATTTTGGATTGGCTTTTGGACATTGTTTTGGTGAGGGAGGGAAGAGAGAAAATTAATTTCCTATAGAAAGCAAAACGAATCTACTGTAGGATTTGTTTAGTTATTTTGATTGTTCGGATTAAAGGTGGCCAGTACAGATGTAGCTGTTCTGATTTCTATGGTGACTTATCCTTCCATACTCTCTCTTTTTTCCTTTGTCCTTTTTACCTTTAAAGCCCTTCACAAGGTGCAGTCTTATAATTTTTTACAATACCAAGTCCTGCCTTAGCTCTCCCAGTGTTTCCAGCATTTATCACCTCCCAGTCAGCTTCTTCTTCAAATGCCTTTTGTACTTTCTCCCACGCTAACCCTTATGCTGAGAAAAAACTCTCTGGTATAATCTGTATAGCAACTACCTTTCCTCCTTCAAAACTCCTCTTGAGACTCTCTTCTGTTCTAATGCCTAAAAAATCCTTGTGCCTGCTGGTTAGGGCTACCAGGGGTGATGAGCTATGATTGTTCCGCTTCTTCCATACTATTACTAATTCCTCCATTATTCACCCTGCTTTATGTGTAAAACAACAGCAAGCTATCAGGGAACTCACAAAACAGGGCAGTTTTACACCAGATTCATTTGTGTGTTTTGTATGATGTATCCTTCCCTCCCACACCATCTGTTTTGTATCCTTTAGGCTGTAAGCCCTTTGGGACAAGAATTATTTCTTATCTATGTTTGTACAGATCCCAGCACAATAAGGTCCCAATCCTGATTGTGGCTGAAAGGTGCTGCCTTACTGTGAATGTTTACCACTATTACTACCAATAAAAAACCCAATTGCACTTGACCCAAGACCTCCAGCCTAGTGGAAATTACTGCCAACTCTTATGATCTTATCGTGAGTCCCATGATATTTGGCCTCTTTTGCTAAAGCCCTGACTGCTTGAGTTGTTTGATTCCTGGAGTCCCCTAGCTTTTGTTTTCTCCCACCCCAGAGAGAGTACATTCCTCATGGTTATAGCGAAAAACTTGACTCCCAGAGTCTCAGAAAACAGGAGGCAAATTAAAAAAAAACAAACGAAAAAACCGGCACACACAACATTTATTTAGTTATTCGTGTAAATCATGATTTTTAAGCCAGTTCTGTGATGTTTCTGGGATCTAACTGATTTCTGAACCCATGGTGCTTGTCAATACTGGCAAAACAGGGCTGTCCCCAAAAGCAGCCCACAAATAGAGGGAAGATATTTTCACCAACAAACCTAACAGTTTCTAGAGAGAAATTTTCCTTTGTGAATTGCCCAAGTAATTTTATTCCCCTCCCCCATAGTCAGCAAAGACAAGAAGGCACTCCTGTCTTCCCTTATGGTTTTGCAGTGTTAATGCTGCTGTATTGATTGAGTTAGGCTTTACTGTCACAGGACATTGTCTGTGGGGATTTGTTTTTAGTCCTAGTGCTGTGTGCCCTCAACTGTATTTTCTTGCCTTCTGGTAGCAAAAAGGGATTTTGTGCTTTTTGTCTTAGGGGTTGGGAACATTGCTTTCACAGGACTTCAGGGTATTCCATTGTCCATTGCCGGCATCTCCCCTCTCATGGGCTCTGTCTTCTTCCTGCGGTTACTCTCACTTTGAATTGGCCAAATCTCAAATTTAGGCACACTTCACAACCTAATCTGATTTTGTGACCTTGAAGAGCTCCTCAAGGAGCCTTTTAGTAAGCAGTGTCAGCTGCTGGAATGTGGATAAACACATAGTTACAGGAACAGGAGAGGCTTCCTCTTTGTTTAGAAAATGAGCAAAACATCAGTAAGAAACCAATGTTGTAAGGAAAACATGCTCAGGGTGGTTTTCCCCTAAAGCTGATATTCTCAGCCTTGTTAGGCAGATTGATTTGTTTCAGAAATTGCAGGTGGTAATATTAAAGTATCTGGAGAAACCAAGTGCAGCTTTTATTTTTCCATATGATAAATTGCCAGTTGAAGGTTTCACTTACAGAACATTTTGAGTAGTCTGTGGAGAATGCAATCACCTTGACAGTATATTTATGAGTAAAAAATTGTATCAGACAATTAAAGCTCTTAGCTTTCATGTAAAAAGAGTTTTATTGCAGTTTCCTCTTCGGATCCAAGAATTGGCTTCCAGAAGTGGACAAATTTGTATGGCAGGGAGGGGACATCCAAGTGATTT
Source organism: Crocodylus porosus (assembly GCF_001723895.1). Lineage (NCBI taxonomy): Eukaryota > Metazoa > Chordata > Crocodylia > Crocodylidae > Crocodylus > Crocodylus porosus. The sequence continues at coordinate 6,797,720 of NW_017728949.1, read as the reverse complement.
AAGTATTAGTTCTGAAGTTCTTAGACAAGTTCAAGCACAAGAAAGGTCAGCTTGACTTTATGTTTCTTTGGCAGATAAAGGGAGTGTACATGGTTTGCTGTGTGCATTGGGCGAGCTATGGCTGAGACACATAGATTTCATAGACATTAGGGCTGGAAGGGACCTCGGGAGATCATGAAGTCCAGCCCCCTGCCCAAAGGGCAGGAAGTCAGCCGGGGTCATAGGATCCCAGAAAGATAAGCATCCAAGTGGCACATGCAGAGACAGCCCCACACAGCTCCCCTGCGCATAGATTTCATAGACATTAGGGCTAGAAGGGACCTCGGGAGATCATGAAGTCCAGCCCCCTGCCCAAAGGGCAGGAAGTCAGCCGGGGTCATAGGATCCCAGCAAGATAAGCATCCAACTAAAAACAAAAGAGGCTCTACATGTGTTGCATGCACACCAAGGGATCCCCAGCAGTTCTTAGAAGAGCCAAAATTCACTTTCCCCCAATCTACCTGGTTTCCAGGTTCTAAGATAGAATTTCCCACGCAATAAATACATTTATATATGGATTACAAATATATACATACATATTTAGATGTGTATTTCTGTGGTTTGCATTTTTCATTGCTGCGGATACCATATTTTTTCACAGAGCGTGCCCCAGAATAAGCTATACACTAGGGGTGTGTGAAACAGGCCGTATTTGATTTGGATTTGGCCCGAATCGGGGACAGCGATTCAATTTGTTGATTCGGATTACTGTCCGCAATTTTATTCGGCCAAATCCAAATCTGAAGATTCAGTGCTGATTTGGAGAATCAGCAATTCAGCCATAGACATAACTTTAAATGTTTTTTCTATGTACCTCAAGATACCAGGCATGGCTCGTGAACGCTGTGATGGTGGGGCGGATGGAGCATCCCACAGGAGTTCTGGGGGGCCCCCCATGTGCTCAGAGGTGAACTCGGAAGTGGACAGGAATTACTTCCAGTCCACTTCTGGGTCTGCCAGGGAGCATGCCATGGGGGGGGGCCCTGCACCCCTCCGCTTCAGTGAGCGGCCATGGGGGGACCCTGGGTGCCCCCCAGATCCAGGAGGCATCAGCCATTGAGCTGGGAGGGTGTGAGGGGGGCCCCCCCAGTGCATTCCCTGTGGACCCGGAAGTGGACCAGATGTACTTGGGACACGCCATCCACTCCAGCATTGCAGCATTCACGAGCCATGCCTGGTACCTTGAGGTATGTAGAAAAAACATTTAAAGCTGTGTCTATGGCTGAATCACCGAATCTTTCTGAATCTCTCCAGACTGATTTGGAGGGTTCCAATTTAATTTGGAGAGATTAAAGGGTCTCCTGATCTGATTCAGATTTGGAGATTCAGCCATCGAATCAGGCCAACTCTCCACTGAATCGAAACAGGGACAGAAGCTTCACACACCCCTACTACACACCTTTTTGAATGGCAGAAAGCAGAAATAAAGATCTTTCTGTGTAGTAACTGGGTGCATCTACACAAGACGTTTACTGCGGGGTTGACTAATTATCTCTGCAGTAAATATCACGTATCTATATGTGTTCCCCAATTAGGCTGGAATAAACTGATTAAGTCTACAGCAGGGTAGTACTTGTAAATACAGGTACTCTCCTGCAGTTTTGTACTCCATAATGGTGTTCGTGTAGACACTGCCCTGACTGGCTGGGGGATGAAGGTGCTTCAGTGCCAGAGCTGCCTGCTGGCTAGCCCCACACTGAAGCACCCTCATACCCCAGCCAGCCCCTCTGCAGCACACTGAGCCAGGGGAAGCAGCCCCAGGCTGGCAGGCTGACCCCTGGGGCCCCCTGTCAGCTGGGGCTGCTCTGATCCAGCTCAATGTTTTGTGGTCCAAGGTGCATGTTCAAATGGCACACCTGGGAGCAGTAAATGCTGGATCAATAAGCTCTGGAGTTTATTGCTTCACATTAATTGCACGTGTGGATGCTCCCACTGAATAGCAGCATCTAGGGAGATGAGCCTGATCGTTGTTCTGCTCCCTGTGGGTTGCATGTAGATTTTACTTTTGCTTTTGTTTGATAAGCAGATGGAACTGCCTTTACCATATTTCTTGCATATAACACACACACGGCGATTTCCAGCTGCTGGTTTTTGGGGAAAAAGTTTGTGTTGTACATGAGAAAACATGGTATTACCAGATTGTTCCCCCACTATGTAGCCTCAGGGTTTTTCTATGGCTCTTAGTTCACAGCTCATGCTAAATACATTTCTGGGGCATACTTCACAGAAATATTCTACAGGAACAGAAACTCCAGATCCCTTCCTGTGTTACACTTCCAGATGAGCAACCGCTCTGAAGGGAGTGGGAAGAATAGTTAGGGGGCCTGAGGTTTGTTCCTCCTATGCCCATAAATGTTCTTGGATAAACCACCTAAGTCAGCATTTTCTAGTATCCACTAATCTTGAGTGCCTCAAATGTTGTCCAACTTGAGGCATCTTGGGCTTCCAGAGGGGCTGAACACTTACAATCCCAGCTGGAACCAAGGGAATTGCAGATGCTCAGTACAGCTGAAAACTGAGCTTTGCTTAGTGCTTCAGGTTGACCACTCTAAAACAGAGACATTTAAAATGGGCTCACCCCATTCTTTCCAAATATGGGTATATAGGTACACTTGCTCCACCTCAGATGCACTTTGACATCTACAAAGGGCAAATATTACGTAGTATTACTGCTGTCACTCTTAGTTTGTTGCCTTTGAGCAAGAACCTTACCAAGGAACTTCAGGAAAGATGTGAACTCTCCCTTGTGATACCCAGGAGTCCTAGTTAGAGACTACCCTTGCTTTCTGTATTTAAAATGGAATTTCAGGAGGTTCATTCATTCCCAGTCCAGCAATTGCAGCACAGAGACTCCCCACTTGAGTAATGATATCCAGGATTGCACTTGTTTAACTCCTACCAGATTCAGTGTTTCAGGCTACCAACTCAGTGCTGTTTCTTGGCTTGCTTTAAGAGACTCCATGAGCAGGAGGCATAAGCCAAAAAGTCTGTCACTGAAAATAATAGCTCTAAGAGATGGTGGATCAGGTACAGAGGGAACACTGGCATATATGCTGACCAGAGGGTTACATGAGGAAGAAACAAGAAATTTGGTGTGTATTCATTTATACATTTCAGTTCTTCTCTAATCTCCTGACATTATATGTGTTTGGGGGAGAAGGACCTACCTATTAGAAAGCAACAAATGCTCCAAAAAATATTACAGGCAAAGTACAGACTGTTCTGGGCACCGCACTTCAAGAGGGATGTGGACAACAAGGAGAGGGTCCAGAGGAGGGCCACTTGCATGATGAGGGGGCAGCAGGGCAGGCCCTATGAGAAGAGGCTATGGGACCTGAACCTGTTCAGCCTCCACAAGAGAAGGATGTAGGGGGATCTAGTGGCCTGTTACAAACTAGTCAGGGGGGACCAGCAGGCACTGGGGAAGCTGCTGTTCCCCCGAGCACTGCCAGGAGTGACCAGGAATAACGGTCACAAGCTGGCAGAGGGGAGATTCAGGCTAGATATCAGGAGGTGCTACTTCACTGTCAGGGTGGGTAGGATCTGGAACCAACTTCCAAGAGAAGTGGTGCTGGCTCCTACCCTGGGGGTCTAGATTTACACCTTGCTGGAGTCGTTTGACCCCAGTACTCTTTCCTGCCATGGCAGGGGGTCGGACTAGATGAAACTATGAAACTATGAGATAAAAGGCACTGAGTGAATATGGCGTATACCTATGCTATTCTGCTATGTATATCTGTCTCAGGTGCTATCACAAAATACTTTTCAGGGATAATCTTCAATAAAGAGAAAGCAAGGCTAAAGGGAGAAGCATAAAGAGAAACAGATACTTAGCATCTAAGGGACAGCTTCTAATAAAAAAGACAACAGGGAAATGGCAAACACGGAAGTGAATGGATTGGTACATAAGATCATAGAAGTAGAAGGGAACAGTGTCTATAAGGGGTTTGGAAAACAATGAAGAAAATATCCAGAAATGGGCAGGCACCTTCATTCACTTGGCTACTCTCAGTAGGAGAGAAGTGTCTGACATCCTGGTGGCAGATCTCCACTCATCCTGATACTTCACCTTCTAGTCTTCTGTTCCCAAGTTCTGTCTCCTATGCCTCCTGTTTTCAATAACACAATGATTCTAACACACAATGATTCTAACAAGAACCCCCCTGTGCACATTAATCTACATAATAATGGATTGAGTTGGAGTCTATCTCTATTGGCTTGGTATGTATTACAGAGAAACTGGACAGTATTTCAAAGGAAGGTATATAATAATGATTTATATTATGTAGCTGTATAACCAAGCAAAGGATCAGTGCAAAAACGTATAGTTTTTATCATGGTAGCATATGCAACAAGATGTTTTGCCTTAGGACTTCCAATAATATTAAGACCTTGCATTCCTTCTACGCTCCATAAATAGTGATAACTTTGCACTGAAAAAGCATTTTTTCATTGGCATATCTCAAAATGCTCTGTATAACTGTAGAGTAATGTCCTCACAACCATTTCACAGAGAGAGAATGGACCAGTCTGACCTTAGCACCGTCTCTGGGATTTAACAACTGGACAAAATTCAGCACTGGCCAAAACTCTGCTTCAGTTTTTGAATGCAATTTAAAAAATGCCTATTTGAAAAGAAAACCCGTCCAAGTAGTATGAACCAATACAAGTGAACAACAGTTAGAAAGCAGCAAGCTCATGCTGTGGGAAAGTAGACAATGGAAATTTCATGCAGAGACCACATTGTTGCTGTGCATAAGGGATAAAAGCCATTACACCTAGAGCCAGCCTACATTATATACAGCACAGGTACAACCCACCTTGTGAAAGCCTGACCTTGTAAGTCAGTCACTGGGCCTGAAGGCACAGACAAGACACAACCCCCACATTTCAAGATTGTGCTGTTTATATAAACATCTGTTTTCTTTCCTTTTTTGGTGAAACACAGTGGGAGATTTTTAAGTAAACAGAATAACTAACTCTTGCCTTTAGCAGTGTGCCAAATGTTGCCATCACTTAGATCCACCCAACCACACTGACTCTGCGTGGGGTTATGCTGGTCTAAGCAGAGGCAGAAATTGTCTTGGTTTAGGCTACGCCCTCAGATGGCGGAAATGGGAGCACTGATGTCAGTGAAGTTATGTTAATTTACACCAGCTGAGAATCTGGTTGTGTTTTCCATTCTTTTATTTTTACTCTAACTTTGTTCTCTAATTGGAATGTTGAAACTGGAATCTCTCTTTCCTTCACTGGCTTATTTATCTCCATGGTGCACACGTCATGTTGGTTTTGAAATAGTAAGTCAGCAGCAGATCTCTTAGAGCCCAAGGCGGAGTATGTTCCACCCACTAAAATCTGCTGACCTACTCATGAGCCAGAAGTTCCTGCAGGAGGCTGCTGCAGATGTGAGTGGCACCTTGGTACACGGAGGTTCAGAGAGAGGGCGCTGGGTTGGAGTCCAGAACAGCCTCACAGGCAAAATTCTGACTGTGGAGCACATCAGAGGGACCAGATGGGTAGGATAAGCTCAACTCCATTCTCCTCAGCACTGGCCACTAATGTGAGAGACAAGGCCAAAGGCACCCAAGAGGTTATTTTCTTTTTTTAAAATAACTCAAACTACCCAAGAGATTTTTAAAAAAAGGCAAATATTTGGCTTTGTGGTAGTGAGACCTAATATTTGTGCTTTCTCTTTTATCTTTAAACTTTGGGGAATTGCTCTCAATGTAACTTGGGTCATTCTTTGGCCCCATCCATTTGATTTAGAAATGGTACAAATGCTCTTCTATTCTTTTTATCCCCACCTTAATCTCTAACACATTCCCCTCTGCTTCCCTGTTTCCTGTTTCTCAGACAGGTCCCACACCCTTTCCTCCCTGCAGCCAAAAATACTACACAAAGGAACATAAAAAAGGCTTTTGGAGCAATATTGTCTAATGGTGAATGGGTATCGTGGACAGTATGACAGATACAATAGACCAGGAAAAATATTGTTCAGAATGCAGGATTAAGATTGAGCAATCAAACACTTGGTTTAGACATTTCAGTGTTTCATAGTTTCATAGTTTCTAGGGTCGGAAGGGACCTGAGCAGATCATCAAGTCCGACCCCCTGCCATGGCAGGAAAGAGTACTGGGGT
>NW_017728949.1:6768461-6791379 GCF_001723895.1 Crocodylus porosus | reverse complement strand
CCCCCCTGACTAGTTTGTAACAGGCCAGTAGATCACCCCTCAGCCTTCTCTTGTGGAGGCTGAACAGGTTCAGGTCCTGTAGCCTCTTCTCGTAGGGCCTGCCCTTCTGCCCCCTCATCATGCGAGTGGCCCTCCTCTGGACCCTCTCCATGTTGTCCACATCCCTCTTGGAGTGCGGCGCCCAGAACTGGACGCAGTACTCCAGCTGCAGCCTGACCAGTGTTATGCTGCTGTGTGTTGATACATCAGGCTAGAGAAAAGGAAATAATTTACAACTTATTTTAATTTCACCTTGTATGCGCTTTTGAATATAGATTCATAGATGTCGATATGGTTGGTGCAGGATCACAGCTGACATTTGTACATGTATATCATATTTGGTGGACTTGAAAGTTAACCTAGCTGTAGATGTTAACAAGTATTTATCATGCTGTTAGTCTGTATTCTGATCCAAGGCAATGCGCAAAGATTCCTGCCCTCCTGTAGATCTCACTTCAACAACCCGTGTGGGTGAAACTCCCTGCAGGATCAAGATCTAAAATATTGTTTTACTTTGTAAATTGCAGAGCCATCAGAATTTTTTTTTTCTCATGCACTTCCTGGAGCAGTTTGTCATGCTCTTGTGTACTCTTGGAACCTGAGCCATTGATTGCATTGGGAGCTGGATCTGGCAATTGGAGAAGTTAATTATCTCCTTTTACTATTTATAACTCACAACTAGAGGTGGATCCAAAATCAGATATACTCATTCACCAGTTTGGAGAAAAGTTTACAGTTTGGAGAAAAGTTAGGTGCACACTTTGAAGCTTACATACATAATTTCTATTTCAAAGCACTCTTCAGAAATATTCTGAAAACTTCTACTATTATTTTTCTTATCTCTCAAAATATCATTACCTGCAAAGTCTATCACAATGGACTATGTAAGATTGTATTAGAAACTAGTGTGTATTATATGTTTTTGCTGCTATTTGACAAATACATAATGATGTTTTTTGAAGCTGTTGCATGAAGGTTGAATGCTGAGGCATGAATTTTGGAATTTCTTGGCCCTGAATGCTTGATTGCCCATTCCAAATATTACATTAACATTGCTAGTATTTTTGTTGTTGTGGCTGGTTGATTTTACATGCAATTTTTCATGGTGTCTTTAAAAAAGTCAACAACAACAAAAAAACCCTTTAGCCATTCAATTTGGAATTTGTACGTGTCTTTTATCTGAAGGTATTTATCAAGATGCTTCTGGAATCCAATCATCCATAGCCACTGCCCCTTTATTTGCTTCCTCCAAAAGTAGTATACTATAATTTACTATGCTTGGTCAGAGCCCAAAAGTAAGAGAGTTATCGATTTATTTTTTTTAAAGCAAACAACTTTGGATTAGAAATGTGTAACAGTGGACACATCTACACATGTGCTGTAATGTGTATTAGCTTATTTTAATGTGCATTAAAGCATCACAAAATAACTATGTGCTTTTGCTAACGTGTGCCAAAATAGGCTAATGCACCTTTTTCTAGTACCTGACAATAGAGGTTCTAATTGAATGTGCATTAGCAAAAACACATTAATGAACATGTAGACGCATCCACTGTTTATTATGGCTATACTTACTTAACACTGGGGATGACCACTGACAAACTTGGGGTCTTTATTTATGATTACCTGTATTGTGAAAGACTTGGGTTCTGACTTTCTATTTGAAACACATGGAACACTTTCTCCCTTGTGTAAATTGAAATAGTTCCATTTAAATCGATAGAATTTTGCCAATGTATGCAACTGGAGTTTCTGGCTATTAGAATTCATTAGGATGCCTGAAATCTGACATAATTTCAGGATGCAATGAAGGTCATTTCCTCAGAATAATAGAAAAATTGTATTGTGCATGTCTGAAAATGGTGAATCTCAGCAATAATTGAATACACAGAAGTGTTCTGACATTTAGCTTTATTGCACTGAGGCTGTAGAAGACCAGCAAAACAAGGAAAGTTTGAAATTCATGACTTCAGCATCTTTTTACATTCTTATCCAAAACATATGGGTTAAAGTTCACAGAGCTAACACAAGAAATGGGTTTTGACATTTGAACAAGTGGACAAACTTGCATTGTTAAATGAGTATCCTTAAAAGTTAATCTTTTTGGCTGTGGTCAAAACAGGGAAAATTTGACCCAAAAAGAATTTTTGTGGAGTATTTATGAACAAAGATAAGTGTCTTCAGTTGCTCATTAGAACTAAGTTATCCTGGAGAGGTCACAAACTTGTACACTATTGCCTGCCCCCAGACCGTGTTGCTATCTAAACCAGTTCAAGCTAAGCAATGTTGTGCAAGGGCATAGCCACGTGTGGATGAGAGCCTACCCAGTTAACACCTTGGCCAAACCATATCTGAGCCTGGATAAATGCCAAGTTTAAATGTACTAACAGGCCTTTTTTGCACATACATCCTGAAGGCAAGATGTACAGGGATGATATTTAATGTGTTTAGCATTTAGATTGTTTTAAAGCATTTGCAATAGAACAGACTTTCTGGGACATCAGACTTTGGTCGTTACCAGTCATCATATGCCAGGGCCCACCATATGTCCATTTCAAAATATATCAGTGAAGTGGTGTGCTCCATGTAACTTATTTTATTATTGCATGTAGTCCATTTTATGCTGTCCCAAGTACTAAACGTTAAGTGCACTTTTACATGTGCTCTGGGGTTTGGGGCTTTAATTAGAGCAGCTCTGAGGGCTGCTGTAATTAAAGCGCCACCACATCTTATATATCAGCATTCCTGAACTTCAAAATGGTGGTAGGAGCACTTGAACCGAAGGTTGTTCAATGAACTTTAGCTCAAGCACCCCCCACCAAGCTTTTGAAGCGTGGGGATGCAGATACATGAAATGCAGGAGGCTGTTGGAGCTCAGTAATTGCCACGCTCCAGCACACTTGATTAATCAAAGCTTCTCCCATGTGCTGGAATTCCAGCATGTTGAAGCATTTTCTGCACTCACGTATAGGCACCCACAGTGTGCTGCAACTTTTTGTACTGAAAATTAGCAGCAGCACTATAGAAGTTGCTGAGAGGAAAAACTGGAGATTTTGGCAGTTGGGTGTGAGACAGACAAAGATTTTGGAATCCATGGGTGCTTGTGTCATGGGATTTTCAGGGGCAGGGTTTGTTCTGGTACTGATTTTTTATTCAGGAAGTAGATAACCTTGGGTAGCAGGAAGATGTATCAGCATCTTAGTTTATTTGTGGACTGTGGATTAGTTTTAAATCCCACATTCTCCACTCTAGTAACTGTCTGCCCCAGTAGACCCCACCACAGTATCCATTACTGTGTTCAGGAATGAGAAAGCTATGATGCCTCTGCCAGTGTGAGCAGCAGCGAAGGAAGAAATGATGATGCCATTTCATTAGCCGTCAGCATTCATGTTGCAGTTGAGAGGAAAGGGGGTAGCTTACATCTCTCCATACACTTGTTTCAGGCCATCTGCATATTCAGGCTAATGTTACTGCACATATTTGGAAGCCACCTTTGTGAACATGAGACTTTTACAATAATTTACATTATAGATGAGATCTTTTTATGTGCATCTGGAAAATAGTGGTTGAAATGGAAGGTGGATCTTGACTTTGCCAAAGCAGAAGTACCAAATCTGGCTCTAGCAAACTGCCTCACAGGGAGACTCTTTAACTAGATTACACTGAGTCTGTATATCAGGGGCAGGCTATTATTTCAGGCAGAGGGCTACTCACCCAGTTTTGGCAAGCTGTTGAGGGCCGCATGGGTAGTAGCCCCACGCCTTGACAGGTGCCCCACCCCCTGGTTACCATCTTGTGACTGGAAGTCCCACCCCCTAACTCTTGACCTTTGCCACCATAAGTCCCTCCCCTTGCCCCCAGAAATACTCCTTTCAGCAAGGGGTTTTGCCATCTCGGAACCAGAAAAATACCAAATTATATTCTAAAAAGCAAACATCTACAACATTCATTAGTTTGATTAAAAAAATGTTCTGGTTTACATGTGTTTGTGTAGTGTACATAGAGATGATTGTATATAATAGTTTAAAATTAAGTCTTACTCTTGTATATGGTGGGGGTGGGTATAGGTTTGTGGGGGGCTGTGGGTGTGTGGGGATGTGGAGGAGGGTATGGGTGTGTCTGTGAGGGTGGATAGATGTGGGAGGTGTGGGGTGAGGGAGCATGTGGGTGTGTGTGGATATGTGGGGTGTGAGTGGGTTTGGGGCTTGTGGGGGGTGGCTGGGTGTGTGAGGCAGTGTGGGTACATGTGTATGGTGGGGTATGCATGTGGGACTCACCCTACAAACAAACACACACACACACAAACACACACATGCTCACCTTCCCTACATACACCCCCCGTCCCTACATACACACAGCCCCAGGGTACTGGTGCAGCCCTGTGCTCCCGCGATCCATCAATGCAGCTGGGAGCCATATGGTTGTGAAGCAATGTGGGGGAAGGAAGGCAGGGAAATGGCTGGGGATGGGGAGGGGCTGGGCTGCTGCATCTTGCTGATGGCTCCCCTTGGGTCCTACTGCCCCTGTATCCTGTCATCTTTGACAGGCAGCCAGGAGCAGAGAAATATTTTCTAAAATTTTTTAGGGGTCCCGTGGGCTGGATAGAATGGCCTGGCTTGCTGGATCTGACTTGCTAGATCTGGCCCACAGGCCATATTTTGCCTGCCCCTGCTGTAGATCATGCCAGCCTGTAGAACACAGTCACCATTTTCATTCTCTGTCACAACTCAATCAAAGCACCAAGCTTCTTAATTAGGTTCTGGATAGCTTCCAAGTTTGGAGTTTGATGTCCCATTATATCTGCAATAAAATGGCACTTAAAGTAAGTAGCACATTTCAGATGCAAACTTTCCATAGATTGCTAGAAAAATTTAAAATCAAGACATAATAAAATATCTCAGTATCAATAAAGGAGAGAAATCAACTAAAAATGTTGATTATGTCTTTTCCTGAGTCTTCAGTTTAAGTATTTGGGTTTTGGTTAACCCACTATTGAGCTTCAGGAGATAAGTACCATTATGATTCCCTAGAGAAATGGGCTGAAACTTCTTTCTTTAAGGGCCTGTATAGATGGGCTAGTTTTGAAGTATTGCATGGATGTGAATGTCAGGGATAACCCCACTAACTTCATTGGAAATATCTGAAATTGACATAGTTTCATAGTAGTTTGGGGTCAGAAGGGACCTGAACAGATCATCTAGTCTGAACCTCAGCCACTGGCAGGAGCACACGCTGGGATCACACGTCCCCAGACAGGTGGTCATCCAACCTCTTTTTGAATTTACCCAAGGTAGGAGCAAGGACCACTTCCCTAGGAAGTTGGTTCCAGATCCTAGCCACCCTAACAATAAAATAATGCCTTCTAATCTCTAACCTGAACCTATTTTCCAGCAGCTTCTGCCCGTTGTTCCTCATCACCCCAGGTGCTACTGGGGAGAATAGGGCCCTTCCTATTTGCTGTTGATCTCTCCTAATGATTTTGTAGGCAGCTACCAAATCCCTCCTCAGCCTCCGCTTGCTGAGGCTGAACAGGTTCGGGTCCCTCAGCCTCTCCTCATAGGGCCTGCCCTATTGCCCTCCAACCAAGCGGGTGGCCCTCCTCTGAACCCTCTCAAGGCAGGCCACATCCTTCTTAAAGTGCGGTGCCCAGAACTGGATGCAGTACTCCAATTGTGGCCTGACCAAAGTCGCATAGAGAGGGAGTATCACCTCTCTGGACCAGCTTGAGATGTATCTTCGGATGCATGACAAGGTGTGGTTGGCTTTGCTGGCTGCAGTCTGGCATTGGTGGCTCGTGTTCATCTTGGAGTCAATAATGACTCCAAGATCCCTTTCCGCCTCTGTGCTCACAAGGAGGGAGCTCCCCAGCCTGTACGTATGCTGTGGATTCCTTCTCCCCAGGCGCAGCACCCTGCATTTATCTATATTGAACACCATCCCATTACCATCCGCCCACTTCTGTAGTCTGTCTAAATCAAATTGCAGCCTCTCTGTCCCTTCGAGCATGCCTACCTCTCCCCACATCTTGGTGTCATCGGCAAACTTGGACAATGTGTTTTCCACCCCCTCGTCCAAGTTGCTGATGAAGATGTTGAACAGTGTAGGCCCCAGGACCAAGCCCTGAGGGACCCCACTATTCATCCCACCGGGTTAAGTACGACCCATCCACCACCACTCTCTGGGTGGACCTCATCAGCCAATCTTTGACCCATTCAACTGTGTAAGCATCAATGCTCAATTTATTAATGAGAATGGGATGAGAGACAGTATCAAAGGCCTTCTTAAAGTCCAGAAAGACTACATCCATGGCAACACCATCATCCAGGGATTTAGTTACCTGGTCATAAAAGGCCATCGGGTTGATCCAGCGGGACCTGCCTTTGATGAACCCGTGTTGATTTCCCCTGGGCATGATCTCCCCTGCTGGCCCCTCACAGATGTGATCCTTCATAATTTTTTCAAGGATTTTCCCCAAGACCGATGTGAGGCTTATGGGCCTATAGTTTCCTGGGTCCTCCTTTCTCCCTTTCTTATAAATGGGGACCACATTGGCTAGTTTTCCATTTCCAGGCACCTGGCCCATGGACCATGATCGCTTGTACAGCCAGGCCAAGGGCACAGCAATGACCCCCGCCAGCTCCTTCAACACTCGTGGGTGGAGGGCATCAGGGCCTGCAGATTTAAAAACAGCCAGCCCTTCCAACCCTGAGACTGCAGCCTGAGCCATAGGGTGAGATATGAAAGTGTACCATGTTGACTGTCACCTACTCCTATTGAAGTCAGTGGTTAAACTTCCTTTATCTGCAGTACATAGAGGTAGGTCAGCAAGTCTTTTGAAAATTAGAACTGTTTCACTTTTGACTCCCAAGAGGAAAACACTGAGGCTTCAGTCTCTTTGTATTGTACAGAGCAGAGCATGTTGATGTTGTTCAATACATTATAATTACTTCCAACAGAAAGAGTGTTGGAGGGAAGGAGGCATGTGGATTACATGGCATGCTTTTGTGAACTGACAAGCGCTAAACTCTGAATCACACTGGATCAGTGCTAGCACAGGCTGTGGTGGTAGCAACATAGTATACCAGCTAGATCTTCCGTTGATATAGCATAGATCAATTGAAGTAAATGAAGATACGCTGGTTTATTCCATTTGAGGCTCTGACTCTTCATATTCAACCTGAGTATGAAAGTATCTGCATTCACCCAGATACTCAACAGTGCACATAATATTGTAGGACAGACCAGGCATGGCTGGTAAACTCAGACTGGTGGGGTGGGTGGAGCATTACACTCAAGTGGGGTGAGGTTTGCAGCCAGCCAGGAGTGGGGTGTTTTGCAGCCTCCCCGCTCTTGGCCACAGTGCTTGGCCGGCAGCAAACCGGCCAGTTTGAGTTCACCAGCTGTGTCTGGGATAGACTTACATAAAAAGCCAAAAGTGCTGTTAGCTACCTATGTGGGCATTAGAGTTACCTTCTATTTAGTGTCCTGAGAACTTGATGCAATACAGATGCTTGCTGTGAAAGTGGCTCTTTTGCAATTGTATTTGGAAATGAAGAATCAATCCAGCTGAGGTCTTTTAGGAAAAGTCCACATGCAAGACTGCAAGCCCTTTGCGTGAGCATAGAGCATAGTGCAGTCACATCCTATTATTTGTCAGCTGTGAATCGTCCTTACTTTTAGCTGCTGAATCAAAAAGAAAGTACAAAGAAAATGACCTCTGTTAATCGGGGCAGGTGGGTTGAAGCATCGAGTCACTTTTGATGCCTAGCCTGAAAAAAACAGCCTGACTGCAACCAGTAGCCTCATGTGTGTTATCATGTACTTGACACAAGCCATTTGCCTCTTCCAGTTGGAGTCTTTACTGCTCTAAATTACATAAAGTCTGGACAGGAATTATCCATAGACATCCAACAGGGTTCCTACATTACACCATCCTAAAGGACAATAAGCATATCCTTCAGTTCACATTGCTTAGGGACTGTCCTTCATTCAAGACCCAAATTCCCGCTCATTCCATCACAAACACATTGTGACCATTTAAAGCAAGGGTGCTCGAGCTCCAGCACACAGACCAGATCCAGTCCCCAAAGTGATGTCATCTGGCCTTGAGGGTCCCCAAAAGTCTAAAAATTTGGTGGTAGGGGAGTGGTGGCAGCAATTGCTGCTCTTCTGTGGGCAAATTTCCAGACTTATGGGGACCCCTGTGGGCTGGATTACATGCTAGATTGGTACACAGAGGTGGCCTGGACCTAATCTGGGTGTGCTGGGATTGGCTGGAGGCAGCATGGGGCTGCAGGGAGGTAGCACCAGGCTGCGATCTGGCTGTGTCACAGTCATACACTGGCCTCCACTCCAGCTGGCAGTAATGGATGCACTTGCTAGCATAGCATCCAGTGAACCCGGGGTGGGATGGAGGATGTTGGAGACAGATGTGTCATCCTATCCCTCAAAATGGGCAGTATAATGGGAAGTCTGATGTCTACTGGTGTACATCTCGGACAATCCCACTGCCTCTGATTGAGGGCTTGAGGCTGAGGGTGAACTTATGTGATGATGTGTTGAGAGGTGCTGAAGAAAACTGGGACCTATAGAAATACAAAGCAGCCCAGCAACCAGAGTCTGCTTCCTCCAGTGACTTGGGATGGAGAGAGAGAAAGGTCATGTAAGGTACTGAGCCCAAGCATGGGAGCGCTCATGAGGAAAGAAGCTTTGTCTCTTCGTGTAAGTGCCAGCTTTTCGTCAACACAGCAGCAGGTGGGACTGGGATTGGGGGTAAAAGGAAGGCGAGCAGCGGTGTTAACCCCATCAGGCGTTTCCCTTTTGTTTTGTGGCTTTGTCTGCAATGCTGATTAGACGAAAGGCTTTCCTGGCTCAGTGTTTTCCTATGGGCTCGGTGGAGGGATCGAGGCGGGGAGGAGGGGGAAGATGGTGTTTGTTATATTGTTTCTTTTGCTTTTGGTCGTTTTCTTTCCCACTGTGGGGAGATGGGCTTGATCTGCTGGTTTTGGATTTCAGAGGCAGAAGGCAAGACATGACCAGCTGGTGTCTTGAACTGACACAGGTGCAAAGACTGTGGGGGGTGGGGAACCAAGAATAATTACAGGTTTCTGAAGCATCAGGACTTGCCTGAAAAGGGCTCGTTGAGAAACTGCTCTTTATGGAAAATTAATGGTGAAGCTGAAAAACTGTCAGGACTACTATTGTTGTCATGGGGGTAGTTATGCCTTAAAGGGACAGTGCCTCCCTGCTCCTTGTATGGGAAATGAGGAGACAGAACACAGGCCTTCTAATGTTAGAGCAATTGAAATGTCATGTGACTGTCACTGGATTTAATGGCTGTGTGTCTCTGTCTGTCTCTTTTTGCCCTAACCTAGGATTATGCTTTCTCTCCCTCAGGAGCTTTTTATTTATTAAGCCCCAAATCTCTGTTTCTTTCCCAGAGGACAAAGGCTAACTGGACGATTAGGCCAAAATTAAATGAGCAGGGGTAGCTGAAAAGCTTCATCCTTTTCATGATGGGGGGGAGGGGGGATTTTCATAGATTGTCACCTCATTGCGGATCAAGGGGAATGCGTGCTACCTCCTATTTGCACCTTTGAATGTCTCCCCACCAACTCCATTGTGACATCTGTTGTGATGCCCCAGGAGAGATTTGTGATCCCAAGTTGGATCTGTTTTCCTTGCTGTGTCAGGATCCTTGCTTACACAGAAAAGGAGCCTTTTCTTTCCTCAAGAGCAGCCTGCCTTATATCACTGTCTAGCATGGGTAGCCCAGGCACCGTGGCTCATGTGGTACACACATCCCAGGATGCTACGTGCCATTTTTGGTACCTAAGCAGCAGTGATTGCGGTGTTGCTCATTTGCTGAGACGAGTGAGAGAGTAGGCCTGTGACTGACAGGCTTATAAAGTCATTACTGGCACCCACAACAGCAATATCCGTGGGATCTGTAACTAGTTCAGGAAACAGTTGTTCATCTTACAGCTGATCAGCGCGTTCTCACTAGTGGTGGGCACTGCTGCGGCTGCTTGGGAGTTTTGTTAGCGAGGGAGAGAGAAAGTTTCTAAGCAAATGTTGAAAGAACTTGCCTCCCCCACAAAGCAAATGCACAGCATTCATTTGAAGCAGAGGGTGGGGGTTGTTTCAGGGTATAAAGCTTCTCCTACGCTCACACACACATTCCCTGCTAGATTAGGCAGCAGTAACATGTGAAGCTGTGACAACTTGCTTGAATGTTTAATGCCGATTCCAGTTGTTTCACCAGCTTCTTCTTCTAAGCAGCAAATGGGGAATGAAATGGGCGGCTGTTCCCAGGGCTGATTTGCATTGTGCAGGAGGAAATGGGAGCTGTTCCAAAACAACTAATGAAAAAGGAAAAAAGTACAAATAGGCAATTTCTCTCAACTTCCGAAACAGGACTGTGAGCTAGAGAAACATATCAGGAACTTGAACAGGGATCTCAAGTCCTTAACTTTAATTTGTACTGAATTAGCTTTACAATTTTATTCTTGGAATTTGAAAATTACTAAGAGGGGACCAGGGGAAAAAAATAACCTGATAGCTTGGGTTTGGCTTTTATCAGAGGCTTCATTTGAACTACTAACTGAAAAAGAAAAGGATCCTCTGCTGGCTGCAGTCTCTATTTCCTTGTGAAACAGAGCAGTTCTAGTGGTTTCTTTGTGAAATAGCAGTTCTAGTGATAATGTAAAAGAAAAAGTGCATATCTGCCCCAAAAATACAATACTGTCTTGTTGTCTACATAGGCTAGGTACAGACATTCAAAAAGCCTGAGGCAGAATCGATCTAAGATGCATGGTTTTCTGTAAACTGCGTAGTTTAGATCAGTAGTGAACAGAACACGCATTTTCCCTTTGGTGGAGGGGGAAAATCTTAGACTGCGATCTACCATTTTTAAACCAGTCTGTATCAAGCATCTATTCTGTTATGGGTAAAGACTGTTATCCAATCACTTATACCGATAAAAAGTGTAATGTCTGTACCTGGCCATAGAGAGGAAAGGTAGGATTGGCAGCATAGGACATGAGAAACTGGCTTTCAAATCCCTGTTCTGCCACAGACTTCAGCAGTGATGTCAAACAAGTCATTTATCCTGTGTCCTACTTTTCCCTGTGATGAAGAGTAACAGTGCTTTCCTGCCTAGTGGAGCAGTTGTGAGAAAAAAGCCATTGAAGCATTCAGGTGCTAGTATAATAGAGGTTATATGAATTGATAGAAACATAATGGGGATTAGCTCGTTTCAGTATCTAGAGTACCTTCACCACTGTGTACCCTGGTGTCATGTCCAGATGTGCATGGACATTTGTTTCCCTGGGGACAACTAGTACTGGCACAGCTTATGCCACTGCTGGTCGTCCCTGGGGAATGCCTATACCACGCGTCCTGTGGCACACGGCAAGTTACCTCAGGTGGGGTAGGAGAGGCTGGCCCCAGCGACCTTACCTGAGGTCTTGGGGGCTTCCTGGGGCTACAGCAGCAGCAATCCTGCTGCATGGAGCCTGGCTGGCAGTGGAGTATGCCTGACTGGCAGGCTCTGGCTTGGGGTGGCACATGCTGCCGCTGCGTGCAACACTCCACATTTTTCCTGGATATCCAAGAGTCAAAAAACCCCTCCACACTGCTCCCTTGCACCATGGAGAACAACTGATTGTGCAGTATGTGGTGCCGCAGACATCTGCGTTTGTCTGGACACAGCCTTGGTGAAGATAAGGAAACCCAGGGGCTGTTGAATTGATACTCATCCTGACATAGCAGGCCCAAGAGAGTTTTATGAATAACATTGTTTTGCTGTTCCCACAATACCCCATGGTAACCAAGTCGGTATAAATGAAGTGGTCTCTGAGCCATGTTTAAAGTGCCAGGGGTCAGAAGCAGCCTGGAAAGTGCAGCAGTGCACTTACAGTATCTTCAGTGGGGCAACCAGATTCAGTACATTTTTTAAAATCTTGGTTTTCTTGCTGGGGGAAGGCCAAAGAATAAGAATGTCATCTCTAAAGTGCTTTCCAAATGCAATTACTCAGTGGTGGATTAGGATGCAACAACTTCACCTGACTGTTGGGAAACCAAAGTAGAGAAAATATAAGAGACTTGCTCAAGTCTAAGGTAATCAATGTTGGAACTAATATGGGTTTGATCTGCTGAGCTCCTAGCTTCAGGCTTGGCATGGATAGACACGTAATATATAAAATTACGTACCTGAAAATGGTATCTTTGAGGTAAATTGCTGTGCTGCTCTCAGTTGTATTTATCACTGCCTTGTCTGTGCTCTACCATGGACTCTATCTCCATGCTGTCATTCCAGAGGAAGGAACAAATTCTAACACTTATCACTAAAAAAAAGAAAAACAATTAAATTAATTGCTTGCAAAATGTTTCCTTCTGTCCCTAAACATAAAATTA
The DNA here is from genome assembly GCF_001723895.1 of Crocodylus porosus. Lineage (NCBI taxonomy): Eukaryota > Metazoa > Chordata > Crocodylia > Crocodylidae > Crocodylus > Crocodylus porosus. The sequence goes on along the minus strand of NW_017728949.1, from coordinate 6,778,923 downwards.
CTCCCACAAGATTACTCAAGGCAAAGACAATACTCAATCCTACATCAGTGATGAGCTTAAAGGAATTCTCTTGACACCTTCCAAACCTATGAATGGGAGTCATTTATACACCTGCTGATGAAACCTGTATACTCTATTCCTGATAGTATAGGTGTTTGTTTCCAGCCAGAGTGTTGGGAGGTATTGGAATTTCAGGTTGAGATTTAACTGGGCATTGAAATCCCACCAAGCTGCTTTGAAAATCAGAGTAAAATGTGAATCTTATTATCTATTGAAATGCTGTCTTGGGAGGTAAGTTTCAGGGGTTCTTAAAACGTATTTGTTAGACCTTTTGTCTCCCTTCAAGTCCTATTGGATTACAGTCATCTTGCCAAATCAGCCACGCTTTTCAGATAGCAGGGTATGAAAAATGGAGTTTTGAAACCTCCCCCCCCCCCAACTACTTCTAACTGTTTTCTGTAAATACTAATGTGGGTTACGGAAAATAGTTGAAGATATGCTGCCACAAAGTTTAATTGACTTGTTGAGTAATGTGGTTCATCCCACGCTAATGCAAATGAAACTTTTATGATAGAGACAGGATAGTAGTTTTTGTGTTGCAGAAACTTATTCCAGATCTGTGTAAGTAACACGTGCATGTAGGTCAAGTATCTGGCATACAGAGTCCCATGCCTACAGTGTCATAAAAAGCTCTAAAATGACAACATCTTCCATTCTAGTAGGCCTTTTCAGGTTCCAGTAGAAGGAACTGGTTATCTGGAAATGTCTGTTTTTAGCCCTAAAGAGCTTCATCAAAATTGTGCCATTTTTAAGTGTAGACTGAGCCGCTGCCAACCTGTGCTTTGGATTCAGGTGATCTTGAAATTAAATTCCTTGTATTGGAAATGTTTATGCCCAGTGACTAATTGCTTTACAGGAGAAGATCCATTTCAGTACCTTCTCTATAAATGCTTTGCGTGTACCAGGATTATTTTTGAACTGTTTTGGACACAGAGAGATTACTGTGCTGGTTCCCCAGCCCTAAGCAGTAGTTAATCCCACAATTGGTTTCTGATGTTGGTTTCTTTCTTTCCCCACCTTCTGCAGACATGCCTCGAATTGGAACGTTATCTTCAGACAGAGCCAAGGAAGATCTCAGAGAGCTTTGGTGAGGATTTGGACTGTTTTCTTCATGCTGCCTCCGTTCCAGATACAGAGGACAGTATCCGACGGCTGGACCCCATTCTGTTACCTGTGGAGACAAGTACATGTGACAAAAGCACTAACATGGACATCATTCTTTCACGGGACAAACTGCTATCTGAGACATGCCTCAGCCTGCAGCCCACCAGCTCTTCTATAGAGGGCTACACCGCCGTCAACCAGGCCCAACTCAACGCAGTGACCTCATTAACACCCCCTTCCTCTCCTGAGCTCAGCCGCCATTTGGTAAAAACCTCACAAACTCTCTCAGCAGTGGATGGCACAGTAACATTAAAACTGGTGGCAAAGAAGGCTTCGCTGAGTTCAGTGAAGGTGGGAGTGGCAACAGCAACAGCAGGCACAGTAAAGAGTGGGCAGAGCGACAGTGAACAAGGAGGGGCAGGGGGTGAGGCATCCCCAGAAAATAAGAAGAGGGTTCATCGCTGTCAGTTTAATGGGTGCCGGAAGGTTTATACAAAGAGCTCCCATTTAAAGGCTCACCAGAGGACTCACACAGGTACTTGTGTAGGGTGATTCTCTCTTCTTGTCCCCCTACTGCCTAGCTATAACCATATAATTTATTTTTTATTTAAAGGCTTCCACTTCTCAGAGTTGATGCTCCTAGCTATGAAATGATGGTGTAAGTGATGGAAAAAAAGTGGGTCAGTTTCTGTGCTCTTGTTTCAAGGGAAGGGGGAATTAACTATCTACAATCAACCTGTTGTTTCATACGCTATCAAGATCTTTTGGTTCACAATCTGTTTGGGCTACCTTAGGGACTTGGATACCCAATTCCTATTAAAATATCATCATTAAAATACAGTATTTGGCTTCACAATTCCTAAAGGGAGCTTTGAAAAATTTTAATTTTAGTTGAGTCTTAATTGCTTGAAACAGAAACTACTGTCAGTAAATTTTATGTTCTTGTTTGAAGAAAAAAGATTTATTCCAAATCTGAACTATGTGGTTTGGGAGTAGTGAGTGTGTGTGTGTATGTGTGTGTGTGTGTGTGTGAATATCTATATGTATGTGTATGCACTACATATATCCTCAGCCTGATGAAGGGTGTTTGTGTCCAAAATCTTGCTAAGAAGAATTTTTCCAACTATTTGAATTAATCTAATAAAAGATATTGGATTTATCCAAAGAACCTTGTCTGTATATATATATTTATGCACACATGCAGAGTATAATAGCATGTATGTGTATGTATATGTATACATGTGCTCTTAAATTCTAGTTACTTTGGGCCATGCTAGTGACAAAAAACAGCCAGAGCATAGTAGTGGGTCACTATCAAGCTCTGAAAGAGAGAGAGTGTGTATGTGTGTGTAAAGGAAGATTAGGATATGTGCAGAGAAAGTAATTTACATTGGTTAACATTAATGCTATTGTATGTGATTTTTGTTCCACAAGTTATTTGCAGCATACTAATTGGCTTAGATTTGGTTATTCAGAATCCCCAATCCCCTGTCATTTGTTTAGAGTCCCCAGTAGTACTTTGGTTGGAACAGTCATCTCCAGTAATAACTGTGCAGTTGACTAGTGTCACTGCTTTCTCTAAGCTTCACATGTGATGAAGAGATGATAAATTCCCATTAGCACTGTCTTATCATGTGATTATTCTTGTTTCCAAAGGAATGGTTGTAATCAGTTTCCTCAATTTTACTGTGAAATGTGTGGTCTCTTACAATAACTGCACATTACATTCATGATCTTATCACACAAGCAGATTCCTGGAAGCAATGGTGATCTTGCGAAGTAGAAAATAATGTATTGAAGCAGGGTAGTAAATCAAACAAATTTGTATGTAATTAAGACAGCAAAACCCATCATGCTCCAGACAGCATTATAAAAGTTACCATGCATAAAGGCATTACTTTTGATCTTTCAATACAGGCATTTTACTAATGGCAGCCATCCTGCGAACAGTGACTTCACCTCTGACCCCACAATCTGGCAGTTGATAAGGGAGTACCCCAGTAATTTTTAAGTCTGTGTGCATTTGATTAAGAAGAGAATTGTTTGACTCCCTCTGACATTTATTCTCCATTTTGAGGATGTCTTTCAGGAAGACAGCTGCCACAGTCACTGGCAGAGTACACGTTTCAGTCATAGCCTTTAAACTGGATGTGGACAGCAAACCAGTATATCTGATGTTGAACATGAGTATTTCAGATTCAAAACCCTCCTTACTCCAGGTCTGAACCTACTTCAGATTCTGACGGAAAAACAGAAATGACATATCTTATGAATCCATTTCAGATGTGACAAAAGTTGGCAGAGAATGTGGAATGTTTCCCAAGAATGGTTGACCTAATAGAATTCTTGTCATTCGAGGGCAGAGAGGGTTGCAAAAGCTCATGCTCTTGCAAAACATTCACCATTTGGCACAGAAATCTCGCAAAAACGTCCCACTATGCTTTGATGGTTTTGGAGTCTGGAGTGCTTCAGTGCCTCCACCACGCTCTGTGCCCAACTTGTTGCCCAACTCTTCTCTGGGAAGCCACAGCCCAGCTCCTCTCCGGGTGGGTGCGCGGCATTGGTAAGTTTGTGCGCGGCTTGGTTTTAAAGCGTGCACAGCCACGCACGTATGCAGCTTGGAGGGAACCTTGCTTCAGACCCCTTGCCTAGCTCAAACTCACACCTGAACTCTCAACCTTTTGTCTAGCACCTTCTTACCTTCATTGCCTGGGCTTATCTTTGTTTCAGATATGTTTCATACTTTATATACAGTGAGAAGTATTTTTGATTGATCCGGAGAGCTTTATTCTGAGACCTTTCTTGAAACTGAATAGCAAATAGTTCAGTTTGTCCGCTCATGGACTAAGATAGGGGTAGGCAACCTGTGGCACAGGTCCACAACTGTCAAGGGCAGCTTCTGTGTATGTGACACGGCAAACTGGGAAGGGGAGAGGCAGCATAGTGGCAGATATTGCAGGGAGCATAATGCAGAGCAGATTAGGCAGGGAGCACAAGACAGGGAGCAGAAAGCAGAGCAGCTCATCAGGCAGGGGAAGGGAATTAGAGTGGGGCATGGGGAGAGTTTACAGCTAATTTGTGGCACACCTGCCAAAAAGGTTGGCCCTCACTGCATTAAGGCACTAAACATTGTGAGTGAAGATATACAAAGAAGGCTAGAATGATTATTTCTTGGCAGTTGGAAAATGTCCTTCACAGAGAGAAAACAGAGGATAAAGGCTGTGCAGAAAGCATAAAGATTACCCAGCAGTGGAACACTTTCCGCTCCAGTCTTGTCTCTGCTAGCAGTACATCCATACTGGGGGACCCAGCTATGCAATGGCTTGTCCCTGAAAATAGTTTGCCAGCACAGTTCCATTTTGCAGTATTGATAGGACAAGCTTCATTTTAAGAACTGTGCCAGAGCCTTGGGCCTGTTTTGAATCAGACGTGTGTTGTAACAGATTCTCCTTACATGGTTGCAAGCAGAATTGAGTCAGGAGCTTAAGTGTGATCACTCTGAACAACAAAGCTAGCTGTTGTAAAGAAAGAGTCAAGCTGCTTCCAAAACAGAGAGCAGTTGTATAGTAGTACAACTTTGGCAGTTCTGGGGTCTATTGTACATGGCTTGAGCCACCTCCTTCCCTTCCTCCTCCCTGAAGATTATAGACTAGACATCTTGCTTGGTTCTTTGTTTTTCATGCAGACTGGTTGGAACTGTCATTAGTATAATGTGCTGTTGGTTGTGAATGCATCCGACAGTGCCAATGGCCAATAGCCACTTGGCTTAGTCAGTCCCTGAACTGGAGGGTCTGAAATGATTGTGAGATATTTTCCTTTGGCTGGTGGCTTGCGAGTGTGTAATTCAAGAGCAGTTTGCCAGTGACTGCTCTGTGTAAAAGGGCAAGATTGCATTTATGGACAAAGAGCTCTCAGTCTGGGGTTCAGACTGAGTGAAACAGCCACAGGAGGAACACCCATCTTGTGTTCAAAGACTGCCAGATCAAATGGATTCACTCTTTTCTGTGAAATTCAGGCACCTTTTTTTTCAGTCGGTGTGTGTGCATTCTTTCTGTTCATATGTAACAGTGACCAGAAATTGGCTGGCTGGCTTTACCATGGGATAAACTGAGACTATTGTCTCCAAACTGAGTTGGAGACAATAATAAACGATAGTAGCCCACTAGATTTGAGCTGGTCTTCTGTAGCTCCTTACATTAATAGGATATCCAGAGGCTCCAGAACAGGGTCAGAACTACAGTGTGCCAGGAGCTATACAAACTGTCCTTATTGTTCTGATGCATTATATGGAGACAATCAGGAAAGCATTACATGCCACACATAATGCACGGTTAATGCAACATGCTGGTTATGAGATGATCTTCTGGGTGACATTTGGAAAGGGAAAAACAATTATCTGCAAGGGAGAGAATTTAATCTGGAAGTGAAAGGAAAAACTGGCTAAATGGAAGGAAATGAGAAATATTTAACTGAAGCCAAAGTAAAATTGGGAAATTTAAAATGGAGTTTGTGTAAATAAGCTAAGAAAACGTGACTGAATTTCATTCCGACTGAAATGGGGACGTAAAGAAGTAGGTAGGGAGAAGTGTGTGAAAGGGAGCTGTGAATGGCAGGAAAAGGTTGAGTGTTTGAGAGACATGCAGCTCATCTGGGAATGAGATAAAGAATTCAGACAGAAGAGACAGAGTCATGATGGCACGAGATACAGCCTTAACACATGCACTCACACTTAATCACACAGCAAAGGTGGGTGAAAACAGTGACAATTTGTCTCTCTGAGAGATGGAAATTTTTGTCGAGGCTTAACAAATGCCTAGAAAGGAATTACGAATGAAGCAGGCAACAGAGGGGGAAGTAATTGAAATGGGGGGAAAAAAAGGTAGTCATCAGCCACCTCCTAATTTAGAAGGCAGGAGACTGCTGGTAAGTGCCCATGTACAAGCATATCTAAAAATGATCTGACACATGACCTAAGAAAGAGTTAGTCACCAAGATTCACTTTGTCCGCAAGATCAAAGGCCAGTGGAACAGATTTATATAGTCTGATGAAGCTTGTCACATTGAGTTTCCTCATATTAATGTGGGGGGAACATATGGTAGGCTAGATGCTTTCTGGCCAGAAACAAAGGACTGCCTCTGTGGTGTGTTTTGTGATGATCTGGAGACCTTGGGATTTCTTTTTGTAAATTAGGATCTGATCAGAGCTAGTTACTGATGCAGATTCACAAAGTATTTAGTTACCTAATTTCCCTCACTATCTTTGTGAATTTGGTCCTTAGTGCTTTCATTTTCTCATATACCTTATGGACTTCAGGTTGTTGCCCACATGCATATATTGTACACTGCAGGATGTAGTCTCCTTGATTCAAAGTATCGGTAAGAATAACAAAACCAAACAGTCTTTAATAAAAGCAATCACAGTTATACAAAAAAGAAAATGATCTACTGGATCACTAGAGGCAACATTAAAGAATAGGAAGGGAGAGTGGTTCTGAAATGGAAGAAGAGATTTGTTAAGAGTTAGGGTTGGAAGAGGGAGAGCATTGTATTTAGAAATGGCAAGAGAAGTGAAGGTGAAATCAAGGTGAAAATGGTGGGAGATTAAAACGAAGGGATAGGAAGTAGGGGAATAATAGAGGGAATAAGTCTAGTATGTGATGTTATTTTTCTATATTATATTCAGGGGATAGTGCAAATGAATAGGTGACCAACTTAGTGAATCAGATTCACAGCTTCATGAGATGGTTAGAAGATAATTTGCAGGGTTTAGCAACATGAGACGTAGGAAAGGTGTGTAAGAGCTGTTGGTCACAGATATTTCCAAGGTTCCTGCTGATGACAGCTGAAATAGCAGGAGTGTTTTTTTTCAATAGAAATAGAGCAATGGAATTGAAGAAGAGTGGAGCGGGAGGAGGTTATTTTGTTTTTGGCTATGTTTATTTCCATGTAGATGTCTACTCTGTTGCATTGATAAACTTGAAGGGATTTGTTATAATTTAATTAGAAATGGATGAGAGGTATATAAACCAAACTGGCCAACCTTCAGCATGTGTACCGCAAGTGGCATGGGCAGTCATTGTGTTTGGCACATGAGCTGTGGGTGGCAAGTTAAAGGAGGTGCTGGTGCTGGGAATCAGGGAGAGCAATGGGATCAGAGCAGCGCTTGGGAAGGGGACAAGGATCAGAGCAGCATTTGAGTTGGGGAAGGTGATTGGAGTGGCAGTTGGGAAGGTGATGGGAATTGGGGGGTCTGTCCTGGCTTGAGGATTGGCCCTACAGAGCCACAAAAGTAGGTGCCACTGAATTCAGTGTTGCTATGTCCCAATTGCAACAGGATTCAGCAGCACTGAGTGAAAGTGATGGTTTATTTTTGGAGTGGTACTGTGTCATCCTTTGGACTTAACTTGTGGCATTCTTGCCATAAAGAATGGCCACCATTGACAGAGTTTGGCTAGGAGCTCTTTAAAATTTGCTCTTTCTAAGGCTGTTCAAGAAAGTTGGCTAGTTTTGGAAAAAAACCTTGTCATTTCACTTTAGAGAACATACCTCCTTTTTCTAGTGAGAGTTTTATGTATGGAAAGAGGCCCTTCAAAGGTCCTTGTTCCTTGGAGAGCATATACACTGAATCACTTTCCTATCAAAACCTTGAATTTTAAGCACTACATTTTTGCTCAGTCATTGCTGGCTTCACCAGATCAAAAGAAGAATGAAAAGGAAGTTAATTTTCATAGTATTATTTAAAAAAAAAAATAGACATTTTTTTCTACTCCTCTTTGTGAGTGAATGTATTCCTTGTGAGTCTCACTGAGTTGAACACCCTGAAAGTGATGTTCTTTATCTCCCAAGGAGCTGGAGTGCTGGTGACAGTACTACAAGTTCCTTGTGTACCATGACACTGCCTCAATAAAGACATATAGAAACCACCTCTAGTGTCACTGGACGGCTATCTCCATGCACCATTCAGACATTGGTGTTCCCTCAAACAGCAGACAACACTGCCAATTATATGGATAACTGTTTGCAAGTGACTGGGTTAAGACTTTAATGACAAAACGTTCAACTCATTTCACTTACATTTCTATTTGACTACCAACTAGTGGTCAGTTTTGAGCTGAGTTAGAAATGGAGGCTTATGAGTAAAAGAACTCTCTCCTCATTCTCATTCTCCTCAGTCACTGAATGTCCTGAATCATTTAAGTCTGACATATACATCATGATGGGACCACATCCAATATCTTTTTGGCAGAGGGCTGCCCTTGCAGTGGAACATAAGGGGCTTTCTTCACAAAAGAAAGAAGGAGATATCTACAGTGCTCAGATCTAGATTAGAAAGAAAACTCCCTTGCCCATTACCATGAGTTCAGGGCACTGTGCTGAAGGAGATACTGACTTATAAGAAATGTATAGTGCTGCCTTCCATGGTGACAAGTTCCCACAATACTTTTTAGAAAAATAGAGATTTTAAGCTTTGGTTTCCTACCATATTCTAGTTCAGGCAATTGGTTTTGGCTTACCTAATTTTTCCTTGCAGTTTCAGTTCACTTCCTGTCCTGTAGTAGTACTTTGCCTTGCTGAAAATCGGCTGTGTTTCAGCTTCAGTGTAGCTGCACTTTAGTTTTGGTGAAACAGGCCATTGTGTCCACATGCATGTTTTACAGAGGGGATGTGAAGCTCAACATGTGAAAAGTGCTTTGAGATTATTAAGTAGATGAATGAGCACTTTGGAAGTAAAAATGAGTTTTATAACCTTAAGGTCTCCAGAGATTATTCCAAAAAGTAGCCAAGGGAGAGACCCTAGTGTGTAAATGGGAAATGAGGACTGTTTGGAAAGAACAACCTTTAGGTCAATCTGACATCTGTTGTTGTCTGTGTGGGAAAATATTCCTCACCCAAGCCGTACTCTATAGCTGTGTGAGAATGTGGAGAAGAAATTATTGGCTGTCATCATCAGTAATGGTAGACACCCACTACTACTTGGGAAAGTTTACTAAAGCTACATGCCAAGCAGGAGGAGATCATAGTGTTTTGGAAAAGGAAGAGCTGGTGTTGGAAATCAAAAGCAAAGCACTGTAGGAGAAATAAGGGAAAAATAAGGACATGGAAGTATTATCACAAAGGGAAACTAAAGATTCCTAAAAACCAGCTGCAGCTGCTTAAGAGCAGGAACAAGTAAGCTGGGATGCTTTGGTAATGAGAGAAGGCCTGTATAGAAAAAGCATCCTGAAACCTAACTGAAGAATAACCTGTGGGATGCAATAACTTACACCTATAAAATAAAATATATGGTAAAAGGAGGTCGTGCGCTGCTTTAGTGCCGTGTTTCTTAGTCCGTGGGCAACGACCCAAAAGAAGGTCACAAGAATATACGAAAGGGTCATGAACAAACTTTAAAAACGGATTCTACTTTGAAGGAGAAAAATGTGGGAAACTGGCTTTTCCCTTGTGGGCTGTTAGGGCTCTAGCCTGCGAGGGGCTGCTTGGGGGTCCCCCTGCCCCACCCGTCCCACACACTGGGGGGGCTGAGGGCTGAGGGTGGGGGACAGCATGTCAGGAGTGGGGGGCACTGGGTGAGGACTGGCCGTCAATATCTACAGATGGATCCTGGTACAAAAAAGTTTGGGAAACGCTGGTCTAGTGTACTCCCAGCATTGAAAGCTGGGAGCACGGGGGAACAAATACACACAACAGTTATACAACCATGAAGGAGTTCATTCAGGCCAAAGCAGTGTCTTTGACAAAGTCATATTCTGGCCCTGGAGATGTTAAGGGCTGAGCTGTAGCTGATTCTTGTGCTGGAGGGAGGAGATAAGGGACCTTCTCCCTCATCCCACTCCCTAGGAGTGCCACACATGAAGGTCAAGAACAGTGGCATTCACAGACAGTCCACAAGGATGTGGTGTCGATGCCTACACAGTCAGATGGGTCACTAAGTGTCTAGAGGGTGGTGGACGGGATTTATTTGACCTAGAGGGACGTGGGCAGTGGGGTTCCGTGGGGCTCAGTCCTCAGGCCCGCACTGTTCAACAACTTCATCAGCGACTTGGACAAGGGGTAAAATAGACCATGTTCAAATTTGCAGATGACACTAAGATGTGGGTGAAGCGGGCACACTAGAAGGAAGGAATAGGCTACGATCGGATCTGAACAGGTTACAGGGGTGGGCGGATGAGAACAGGATTGGTTTCGACACTGACAATAACTACAGGCTGGGGAACTCCCTTCTCTTCAGTGTAGAGGCAGAGAAGGATCTTGGGGTCATTATTGATGCCAAAATGAACATGGGCTGACAGTGTGGGGA
>NW_017728949.1:6692940-6768193 GCF_001723895.1 Crocodylus porosus | reverse complement strand
TACAAACTAGTCAGAGGGGACCAGCAGGCATTGGGGGAGTCCCTGTTCCCCCGAGCACTGCCAGGAGTGACCAGGAATAACAGTCACAAGCCGGCAGAAGGTAGATTCAGGCTCGACATCAGGAGGTGCTACTTCACTGTCAGGGTGGCTAGGATCTGGAACCAACTTCCAAGAGAAGTGGTGCTGGCTCCTACCCTGGGGGTCTTTAAAAAGAGGCTGGATGAATGCCTTGCCGGGGTCGTTTGACCCCAGTACTCTTTCCTGCCAAGGCAGGGAGTCAGACTTCATGATCTGCTCAGGTGCCTTCCAACCCTAGAAACTATGAAACTATGAAGCCCACAGAGAGTGAGTGAGTTGGTTAGGGCCCCACAATGTGAAGGGTCTGGATACACAGGAAAGAATAGAAAGCAATGACGGCAAAGCTAAGGGGCAGATTTTCCTGTCTTTACCCCAATGAATTGCCATTTATCCCAGGAACAGTCCCACTAAAATCCAAGACTACTTGCAGAGTAAAGAAGTAGTAAGCAGAGGTAAAGGCAACAGAATCTGTCCCTAAATTGTTTCTTTGCATCATTTTTTTTCAACAGAGGGTGATGGAGAAATATTTCCCTGAAGATGCTCTTCACACATAGCAAAGGTGAGGACGAGTCAGATATGGAACCAGCTCTAGATGTTAAATTGCAATCTCTGGGATTGGATGTGACTAATCTGAGTATTTTAGAATAAGTCATAGCCATAGTATCTGAGCTTCTAACCAAAATATGTATTCCAATATTAAAAACATGTTTATCCCTGGAGAATGAATGGTGTTCAAGTATTGTGCCTACACTAAAATATTAAGCTAAGGGTGCTTGTGTATGATAGAGATAGGTGAGCCTTAAGGTGACACAAGGAAAAGCAGATAGGAAAATTAATTTAAAGAGAGATAAAGGACAGGGATGGGAGGGAGACAAGCTAGTATTGTTGTGTAAGTTAAAATTGTGTCTTTCTAACCTACTACAATTCTTGGAGAGCAGAGGAAAAGGCTTGTTAACTTCTTCAAAAGGCTTTTGGTTTGAGGCCACTCACAAAAAGATGTGAAGGAAATTTGGTAACCACCTGGTAAGCTATAATACATTGTGATAGATTTAAAAATGATTGAGACAGAGACTTCCAAATAAGGAGGTTTATGAAAGGATAGCCTACTTGGTTTGGAATGGAGAAAACAGAAGTACATAGTAGAATTCAGATTATCCACAAATCCCAAAGGGCATCCAGAAATCTTTGCATAATCAGGGAATCAAGCCCAGCAAGCTCAAGTCCATGGTCTGCTTACAGGCCAGCTTTATACATTATAATGATGCCCAAGACAGCACAAACCCAATTGCTTTGCTTTGCAAGTCGTCTTTAAAACAGAAAAGGGGGAGTATTTTTTTCAACATTTAATTAAAAGTGCATGTAAACAACTAGAAGATTTCAAGGCAAATGTCTTAAAAAGAATGAAACGATTAAACAATTGTGAGTCATTTTTCAAGCTGGCATAGCAAATCTGCAGATAGGCACACAACTATGAAACTGCTACTTCAGTAATCTTAACCCAGTTAGACACCAAATTTTTGAAACGCACATTTGAAGTTTGGTCCCTTACCATAAAATATCTGCAGCTATACTAGCTACACTAACATTTAGAAGGACTCATGTTTCAAGGTAAAGGTGATCACAAGCTGAGCTTTGAAAGAAGTATCTTTTCACTGTATAGTACTAAACAATTACAAATTTAATCAGGAATTTTACACCTTGCTCTGAAACGTGGTCGTGTACCTCTGACAAAGACAAGAGTTGGAATTAGATGGACATTTTGGCAATCTCAGTATGGCGATTCCTGTCTTCATTAAATCAGTATTAATGCACTAGAGGCATTGGAAGCATAAACATTTCTATTTAAACTGGATGATATATTTGTCTGTGTACTTAATAATAATTTGTCTGCATACATTTTGTTAGTACATGAAATCAGAAGTGCACATGGTAGTTAATTTTGCATACATTTTCTACTTTTGTCATCTACTTTAGTCATCTATAACTTTTCAAAACTTTCACTTTTGTAGACTTAAGAAGTCTGAAAAGGGAGAGGGGTGGGGAGGCAGGAAAACACTTTAGCTTTAGAAAACCATTTGAAAAAAATAACACTAATAACTGGGAGTGGAAAGTTGGCATTTGCTATGGAAAATAGCCCTTGCCCAGAATACTTATCAGTGAACTTTCTAGTGAAAACTTTTGGATGGATTAAGTTCTGAAAACAGCCCCTTGCACAAGTGTGATATAATTGCCGTATTTTTGTCTGCATTTTCAGTACCGTTTAGTGTACAGAGAGTTTTTCCATTGGCTTCAGTGTGGACTTTAGATCAAGCAAGAGAAATCTATTACCTAGATTACTTGGTCAGCAGATGATGGATATTGTTGATGAATTTGTGTCCGTTTACCAACATATAGTAACTTTACATGATAGAGTTTGTTGTCCCAGATGGTTTCTGAGCTGGGGTTTTCATCTCCCGTAAAAGTAAAAAGAGATAATGTCTAAGACTGCATCCAAAGTCCCAACGAAACAACCAGTTTGCATAATATCCTCTGGTAACAAGGACTGCAACAGGGCATCACTAGCAGAACTTGCATTTTAACGAAAAAAAATTTTTGGAAAAGGTTGTTTTATTTTCAGAATTGGATATTCTTGTAAAACTGTTTGGAATAGATTATGCCCCTTATTTTTGACAAAACTGTAAAATGAAAAAAATATGAGTTTATATTTTCATTTTAATTTTTTCCTTTACTCCCTTGTTAACTCTCCCCATTTTCTCCTTCCATCGTTCTCCCCTTTTTTCAGTAGCAAAGTGGGAGGAGGTGAGACAGAAAATGAATACTAAACAATTTCAAAATAGAAAAATTGTGAATAAACAACAACAAATCATTGCAGAACTTGTGGAACAAAATGATTTAAAATGTTAGCACTGTTTTGAGCAAATATTTTATATTGTTTTCACCAGCTCTAATAACTGATACTGAACCTTTATATGTTGCCTGTAATTTATTAAGAATCTGTGGGCATTGACTGCAAATGCACAAACAACAGATCTTTGCCATAATGCTGTATTATATACATTTATGCTGAGACCTCTAAATAGCCATTTTCATTGCTTGTACTTCAGTTTAAACTTGCAATATATATACCGTGGGGTCCCGGAAAAATCTGACACAATGGGCTGAGATTCATCTGTGGGTTTTCTCCCCTTTTTATGTGTTTACTTTGGTGCCAATGCCTTTTCTTGGATTCTGCATTTTAGAGCTCAACTGAATTGGAAACTAAAAGCTCTTATTAGAGGAGATTTTTTTTAAAGTTCTTTTTGCCTCTCTGGGGACAAAAATAATGGCAGCTTGAAGCAGCAGAGAATCAGTAATTAGGGCAAACAGCGATGCCTTGCATGACTGGGGGAAAGTACGAGGATAGGAGGAGAAGAGTGCAACAGACAGACTTGTACAGCCTGTTACTAGGAAACCACATCAGCATTAAATGCACTGTGCTAATTGGCTAGCCTGTGACTGCCTGGGTACCAGCCTGGGCCTGCTACACAGCTGTTTCTGCTCTCTCGTTGCTAGGTAACTACATCTCTCCCCCCCCCATCATCCCCCCCCAGCACACCACTTATTCTGGAGGCTAATTGGCTACTTTTGCTGCTGGTGTTGCTGCTGGGTACCAGCCTGGGCCTGCTGCTCTGCTGTTCTCCCAAGGGGTCGGAGGTGGGGGAAGATATGTCGGCAATTAATGGAGCATAAGTGCAGATTCTACACAATGTCTGGCACCTGTGCCCCCAAATCCGGCTCCCTAAACTAAATCTTTCTGCTCTGAGTGCACATCAGAAGCTTGGAGCATCTTTCTCAGCTGAGCTTATAAGAATATGTTTAAAAGGAAATCAGAATTTAGAAGGCTTTATCATTCTTGCTGGGAGTCTTACTCAGCAAGGACAGTAAATGGGTATTCCTCAGCATTCCTGGTGTTCAGCATAGTGACAATGGGTGTTTATTATTATTACTCGGTATCCTTGGAAGTAGCATAGAGAATGGACTATTTCAGCTGCTTTGAATTTAGTCATACAAATTCATATAAATATGAATAAATGCTGTGAGCTACACACTGTAGTCTGCCTGTGATGTGTGCCTGTTAGAAATAGGATGGAATGACAGTCCTATATGCTCATGTACTGAGTGACTGCCACAGGCTTTGTATGCAGCATGAGCAAGATCATTAGAGCCCGAGCCAATGACACTGAAGTGCCTGGAAAAACTCCCGTTGACCATTGGATCAAGCCCTTATCATTTTGTCCCCATCTCTAAAATGGATGTGATAATTGCTACTGCAAGAAGCACGTACAGGAACTAATTTTGAAGCTGATCATCCTTTTCATTTAAAAACAGTTACAATTTTCTCACACATTATATTTCTTAATCTTAGTAGTGTGTTCCTTTCCCTCTGTTTACCATGTTGGGTCTGTTTCTTTTGTGCTCTTAATGCTTTGGGGGGGGAGGGGGGGTCCATCTTTCTGGCACATGCCAGAACTGTGAATAAAACACTGCCCTATTTTTTTTCTCCAGAAAAAAACACAGAGAGTTTAAATACTCTCCACTGCCCTCCAACCCTTTATGAAAAAATAGTGCTTTCCATTTCTCAGAAAAAAATCAATTAGTGGTGTGTATATATAGGAATGAAAAGTATCTGAGATTGATTTTATAATTAGTTTTACTGGTTGCAGAGTCCAGTACAAGTTGCAGGAGGACACTAAGGTTGTACCTTTGACCTCCAGAAGATGTGTATATTTAATGGTTCTGGCTGTTCTCTCCTTCTCATAAAGGAATGAACTTATTATTAATGGTAGAGAGTTGTGATGTATTGTGGCTAATAGAATGTGCTGTAAATCAGTGGCTTTTTTTCATTTAACTGTACTAGCAAAGCAGACAAAGGTCTCAGCTGCCTGAGCCATGTGAGTGCAACTTGCACATCTCTGCTGAACCTGGTCTGATACTGTGTTCATTTGGTGGCAAAGGCTTTTGGACCGCAGCAGCTTTGAGTGTCCAGAGGAGAGGGGCTGCAGGAGACAAGTCCTTGTGGTGCAGTGGGGGCCAAAAAGCTTATTATTAAGATACTGCTATTTTAGAGGAGCCCTATGGAATTGTTATTCTTTTGAAAACATACTGCCATCAGAAGTCAAGTGCCAATTTTCATTGAAATGGAGGTCTTATCTAATGACCTTGGCTAATAAGGTTTCCTGTTGCAGTGTGTTTGTGTACTAGTACTCTTCTGCTAATTAGTAAAACTGGCTATGTTTCACCGGGATGACATGTATAGTTCATAAAAGTACTCTTGAAGCCTTTGGGATGAAATGGTCATAAATATAAAGTATCATAAATATAAAATATCATTCATGTAATGCATCATGTTGGGACTCCTACTGTGATATGGCAGGCTTTTCTTATCAAAAGAATGCAAGGCTAGGTATCAATGCATTTATTGCATATTTCAGCAAGCCACCCTAGGTAGGGAAACATGTACCACAGAAATCCCCACCTCCATCTGAAGTGTTTGCGTTTTTTCCTATTTCTCTAATGATGTCTCTAATTACATTGTTCTGTGAAATATGCCATGGATTGCACAGGTTTCAGCAACACAAATAGTTCTCCTGTGCTTAATGGCACATTAGGTTGCCATCTCTGAAACTGCAAATATCAAAGGATTTTGCAGAAAAGGTGGCAAAGAGAAATATTAAAAGGTTCTTTAAAAAGTGCATCAGATTACTAGATTGCAGTCACAAATCTCTTTGCTCTTGGCCTCCACACCTTAGTTAGAAGAGGAATTCAGGAAATTTGCGCTTTGCAGTTCTTTGTTTCCACAAGAAAGGAGTTGGAACACAAGTTCGGAGGCCTGACTTTCAGTACAAATAATTTGACTGGCATTTGAATCTCTTTTGAACTGGTTTTCTGTTGAATAATTATTTTATCGCCATTTAGGAGAAAGGATAGAAAAAGAGTTTTGTAGATGTGTTTCATGAAACCTTTCTTTTGGGCAATGAATCCCCAAACCAAGTGCAGTAGATCATTGTGGTGGAACAGGTATTGATTTTTGGAGTGTGTGGGAGGTTCTTGTGTGGTTTGTCAAAGCTACTTTTACGCTATGTATCGAGGGACTAAAATAGAAAGGGCTCCTAAGGCTTAATTCTTTAGTTCAAATTTGTAGTGTGCAAGTCTATCAGGATCTATTTCCCCCCCCCCCCTTAAAATACTTTGCCTAAATCAACACTTACAGAGACTTTTTACTGGGTCATCAGGCAACAGTGAGAGAAATCAGACAGAGCAGAGGCTGCGATCCTGGAACAAGCTTGGTGAGAGCAGTTTGTAGCACGGGGCTTGGAGCTTCTTCACCGTTTCACTTACAGTCATAGCAAATGAAATATTTTGACTGACGCTGTGCTTGTGGGGAGGGTTATATACATGCCCTCTGGGCATGTTTATTTTTGATTTTATAAAGAGATAGTGTGAAATCCTGACCCTTTGAAGTTGGTGGGCGTTTTGCCAGCGATACAAAGGGAGCCAGGCTTTCACCCGCAGCATTGCTAACTTTCATAATTGTATCATACACATCATGGTAGTCAGTGCTTTGTTTGGGTTTGATTTTTTTTTTCCTGGAGGTCCCAGCTCCTGGAATCCTGTGGGGAGGAAACACTTAGCTTACTGGGTTTTTTATTCAAGTGTCTAGCCCTGCTTAAAAGCCTGACCTGGGTGTATCTTACAAGCTCAAAACCCAAAAGACAGGCACCCAACGTTTATTATTTTTACTTTAAAATCTCATAATTTTGGGGGGGAAGACCTCAGTAAGATGAAGAGGAAGTTCCTGCCAGACTTTGGGGCTGGGAGCAGGAGGAAGGACCTCTACAAGCTGGAGTGAAGAGATGGAGCAAGTCTTGATGTTGGCTACTACTGTTTTTACATGTACAGGTTTTGGAAGAGAACCCTGCTGGGTTTCTCTCATATTTAATGTGGGTGCTTCTGTGTGGCGGGAATGTCAGTGCTGCTTTTCATATTCAGTATGGGCAAATGAAAAAATTACACTGGTGTTATCAGCACTACTCCAGTGTAAAAAAGAGCAGACTGGGTAGAATACTGCACAGTAAGCTTTCCCTGCATCCCACATCTACACATCCGCCCACTGGGAGCAAACTTTCTCCCAAGAGGAGCAATTCAAAGCAGAGCTACTGATGCCCTGCTCTGCTCCATTGCAGCAAGCTCCCACCCAGCTCCCCCAGGTGCCAGCCTCATGTTGGTATAGGGCACTGACATCAGGCCTGTGCTCTGGGGGTGGGGTGAAGGCAGCTGTTTCCCAGCCCCCTGCCCAGTTGGCCAGTGGGGCAGCTGGCAGTAAGACCCTAGCTGGGTGGGAAACCCCAGCGCAGCCGGGGGCTGGGCAGAAGCTGTCCTACCAGTGGCAGCTGGCAGCAAGCTCCTGGCTGAGCAGGGATTCCTCGCCCAGCTGGGGGCTTAGTGCCAGCTGCCCCACTGGTGGGACAGCTTCCACCCAGCCCATGGCTGAGCGGGGAAGCAAGAGCTCCCTAGTTCTGGTGCTGCTCAGCTCCTGGCTCCTGTGGGGAGGCAGGAGCCCCACAGCACAAAGACGGGGGGACAAAGAGGGACCCAGTCTCCATGCTGATTAACTACCAGCTCCTGGCGGGAGCGGAGAGTTGAGCAGCACCAGCACTGGGCCCCCTGCTGGTGTGCCTAACTGGGAGCAAATTAGCTCCCGGTCAATGTCTACCTGAGTCCTCCTGGGCGGCTACTATTGCACAGTTAATCTGTATTTACTAGATCCTAGTGCAGTCTAGTGCCTCATGTAGGCACACCCAAGAAGAAGGAATCACATGGGTACATGAGGTTCCAAATAACCGTGTTCACTAAATATACACAAACCACATGAGCACTAGCTACTTTCATGCCACTGTTGGGTGGGTTCTGAGACTTGGAACATGGTGAGCACCATTTAGACACCGTTCAGGAAGTCTTCCTACAAATCACTGAATCTGGCAAATTAAATTAACGAGCTCGGTATAAAAAGCAAGGATCATGTACCATTAGTCATCATACAAGGCTGACCACGGACATTGGCAGTTGGGGGTTGTGAAATGACTTGGTGGCATTTGATATCGATTGCACTGGACTTCTGTAAAATGAAAGAATTCTTAGTAATACTGTCGAAGCTCACCAGATTGCAGGATCCCTGTGAGGGGTTTGCTATGAACTGGGAAGACACCGGGCTTATAGTGCAAACAATAATGGGCTGGCTTCCTTTGAATCACTGGCAAAATGTTATGGCATATTGTCTATGTGTCCCTGCTGTGGTTGTGGGGGGAAATTAAACTTGTAAAGTTCTTTGTCCTCCAGTTACCAGAGTGAACCAAGATGTGCTGTAGAAAGGACTTAATAGAACGAAAGACTTCTGGGCAGAAGGCCACGTTTAAGATCTCTGCCTAGGCATGTGGAGAATGGTGTGCATCTGCTCATACTACAGTCCCCAGCCTTTGAAGATCTACCCTTTAGGCATATATTTATTACTTTCAAGCATGTGTTTATATGCTTTCCTCAGCTGGGTTGGACTGGTGAATCAGGGCCAGAGCTCTCACTACTAATAACAGCTGAGCAACAGAACCGTTTGCATGTATGTTTTACCACAACAATGACAATGCCCCCCCCCCACCTTGGAAGTTGTGTGTAGAGTCTTTGATGCCTTAGGAACTCTTTCTATATTTAAGAAAGTACAGTGCCTTGAGGCCCCAGACTGGGCCACATTGTATTACATACAAGTGAAATAAAGACAGTCCCTTCTCCATTGAGCTCATAGTCTAGAAGTACAACAAGGTATTCTGCTACAGGTAGAGAAAAGAAATATTCACAGGTGGCTGAGACCCCTTACTTTGGCACCAGTGATTTTTCCAATAAATATGTGGCATTATGGAGTGTGCAAAGGTTTCACTAGCACTCATTTTAGAGGACCTGCATGACTTGAATCATGCATGGCCACCCTGAATTCATGTTAATAAGCCATTATCCGCCTATTTAATCTGGTTATTTATATTGTGTATGCATGTGTAATCTAAAATGAAAGACAGTATACCACATATGCTTTGTAGGGCACCATTCTGTGGGACATGTTAGACACTGGCAAGACAGAATGATCCAGTTTATATTTGGGTAGCAAATTTTTTTAAATGACCATTTGACACTGGTATGATTAGGAGCCTGGAGGATAGGCCATATGAGGAGAGACTCTGGAAATGGGGTTCATTCACTCTGAGTAAGAAAAGACTGAGAGGTGACTTGATAGCTACCTACACATATGTCAGGGGTGAACACCAAGATCTAGGGGAGCAATTCTTCAGTAAGGCAGCCCTTGGGAGGACAAGGACCAATGGACACAAGCTAGTTCAGGAAAAATTTAGGCTGGACATAAGGAAAAACTTCTTTTCCGTAAGGGTATCTAGAATCTGGAACACACTCCCAGCAGAGGTGGTGCAGTTCCCATCCCGGGAGGCGTTCAAGAGAAGGCTGGAGAAGCACCTCGTGGAGCTCATTTGAGCCCAATTACCTCTTGCCCATGGCAGGGGACCGGACTTAATGATCTTATAGGTCCCTTCCGATCCTTGTATTCTATGAGTCTATGATTTATGTGCGTGTGTATTTGCTTAAATGTATAGACTTGTTAAAACACATGCGCAGCATACCAGGCCCTGATCCATCCACAAAGGAGCTTGAAAGACTCTTCACATGTTCACTAATCTGAGGCACTGAAGGCAGGATCAATAAAGCCACAGTCCAAAAAAATTCACCATGCTCTTCATTCGCCCTTCTGAAAGCAGCTTTCAGAAATGTGTGCGGTACAGCTCTGCGATGTTTCTATTTTTAATTGGATTTAGAAGCTCTTAATTAATTAATTAAAAGGGTGAATCCCAGCCCTGTTGGAGTCAATGGGAGTTTTGCCATTGCCTTCAGGAAAGCCAGAATTTTACCATATATCCTTTTGTTCATACTACTCCTCTACTGAAAAAGAAGAGCAAGCAAGACATTTTGGAAATCATCCTGCATAAATCTTTTCCACCACTGCCGCTACTGAGATAGGACGGAGTACCTCATTCAGGTGCCTTTTTGGGACCACTGGACAAGAGGAGATTCTATTTAGCCCGCGCCAGGTGACAATTAAGTAATAAAGAAAAGATGCAGTTAGCGCTTGCTCTCTGTGCACAGAGTTGCTCTCCCTACCTTACCTCCCCCTTCTCCCCTCTGCCCCCCTTTCCCCCGAGTTTTGAACAGGAGAGGAGGAAGGGCAGGAAATCCAAACGCTTGGAGTCTATGGGTCAAGGATGCCTTTTGACATGGCTTTAAAGGTCACAGACTTCTTTGCCTTTATGCCATGGAGTACAGTAAGCAAGCACACTGCCTGGGAGCACAAAGCAGCACAGTCTGACATTTATTTGGCAGTGCATGGCTCCTGTTCCAGAGGAGAAGAGTGAAAACACAGCGAGGCTTGTTGCTGGGCAAAGCCAAATGGGGGATGTTTGAGAGAGCGCCTCTGGAGCGCAAAGAACGTAGAGATGTAACATCCCCTGGATCTAACAGTAATAATGCTTGGCCTTTATATCTAAAATAACCTATATAGAGACTTTAAATTTTCAGGCCTCTTGACAAATGTTAATTAGCCAAATCCTGCTTCCGTCACAAGGCTTATTGATTTCAGGGAACAGCCACAGCATTTGTCCCTAACCCATCTATCCTGTAGTCTCAACTGATGTGGGAAGAGAGTCAGCTTCTCGCACTCCCTTCATAGTGTATGAGCAAAGATATGGCCATAGACCAACATGTCTACCTTCCTATCCATTTCCACAATGAGGTAGGTGTGGGAGAGCTTCTCTTTCCTCTGAAGTGAGGCAAGCTGCATGATTGGCAACATGCATGGCACATCAATCTATTCCTACCAGATACTGCTTTTAAAAATGAAGCATAAGATATCCCAGAAGAGCAGCTGCTGACTGGCACCATCATGAGCAAGATCAAAAGCTGGGGAGTCATTTTTGGATGCCCAGTTTCTAGGTAAACTTTGTTAGCCTCAAGGCACCCCTCTATGCAAATACCAGCTCTGAGCTTTCACCCATTTTCTGACAATAGAAAGAAAAGAGCAACTTTTCTGTTGCAAGTAACTCAGAAAGACCACAGCGGGTCAGAATGTTTTTGACACTATGGATTCGTACTGAAATCTCTGTGTTTATCTTGTCAATCGGGTAGGTGTTTGTATACCTAATCTTGCACAGTACTCCACAGTACCCTTTAAAGGATCTCATGGCAACCTGGTTGAGAATCACTGACATAATATAGAGTGTGCTATATGAAATACAGTGTTTTGGGAGCTATCACATGGGCAAAGCCAGAGCCACAGCACATTGACAGGAAAAGGTACTAGTGTGGGAATGAAAAGCAAGCGCTTACCTCACAATATAGTGCCTGGTGGAAATAAAAACACCTAATAGCTCTTTGAGGTAAAAAACCCCCCATTTTTAACAAAGCTTTACATATTTCTAGATTTGAATAATCTGTTCTGTGTTGTGTTTTATTGGGCTATTCTATTTTCTTATTAGGTATGGCTACAGAGCAGACTACACTGCAGTGTTGAGATACCCAAGCCAGCCTGGGGTATGGGAAGCTGTCTCCTCATGGCAGCAGCAGAGCTCAACAAGGGCTCATTTACCCTGCTTCCCAGTGAATGATCCTCCAAGGAGCTCTTGCTGTCATGACTAGGTTGGTTCCAATACACAGGTCAGCTCATTTAAAGCTAGCACGGGTATCTCTCCTCTGCACTGCAGTCTGCAACATAGACAGATGTATTGTTATAAGCCATTGGTTTTCTTATTGTTTATTTCATTTTTACAGTCCTCTCTGTTTCCTTAGATCTTGCAGTCTACATGAGATTTTCTGTTCTGGGATCTTCTGATCTAGGACCACATCATAAAGTGTGGTGAATTTTTGTAATTGGATTAAATGTCTGTATTAAAAAAAAAAAGAGCCAAACATTGCGAAGTTCCATGTAGGTTTCAGGAGAAAACCCATTTATAGTGCTAAAAACAACTGTATGTGAGTAGACTGAGCTTCAGGGAAAGCCTGGTTTGAAATTAAAATCCTTCTAGCTCTTTTTCCTGCCTCCTACCTTCTCCCACCATGTAGCTTTTGTTCTTTAAGGCCTGTAGACTTTAGTTTCTAGATTGGTGGACCCATATCTGCCTTGACATTTATCTGCCTGCTGCAGCTTCTTGTAAGGTTTCCTTTCTGCACTGCTTTGGTCCTAGGAACCCTTTTATTTAGTTAGTTTGCTTTTTAAAGCGCTCAGAGTTGAGGCTGAAAGGCTTGAATTGCTGGATTACAGGAGGTATTGCAGTTCATTCTCCTCCCCTGTCAGTGCCAGCTTTCCATTTTATCTTTGGGGCAGCAGAGCCAAGCTTGTAATCAATAATGTTTGGAGAATGGCTAACCACAAAGAAGCTTTCTCTAAGCAGATTGGGTCAAATCAATTCCTGATGTAATCCTGTTGCTGCAAGCAGAGTTACTCCAGAGATGAATATGGCCTATGCACTCTTCTGATCTGTACAATTTGCTTTCCCTGAAATATATGGCTCTTCCTGTTTTGGACTATAAAGTAATGAGATCTTTCTCCATTACCTGAGGAGTATACTCTGTGGCAAATGAAATGTAGACACCTGACACTCTGTATTTCAGATTTAAATCTGTTATGGTTGAGCAATTGTTTTTTCTAGACAGGAGGCATTATAGACTGTCATTTTTGGTTTGCTTTTTAAAGTCACCCTCTTAGCAGTGCTCAAAATTTTTATAAAAAAAGAAAAAATCCCTTCCTGTTATATCCCTCCATGTTTAAAATTCTTTGTTGGAAGCTTGACAGTGAAATTGGTTTCCTCACCGTGTCCTCTCGTGCCCTGCCTCCTCAGATGCAGCCTCGCTCTGTTTATTGCTGGGCTGCTTTTGAGTGCTGGGAATACTGACATTGATTTTGTGTAAGAGAAAAGCATTTATTCTGATGGGAGGTGGAAAGTGCACACACAGATTTTGCAGTCCTATAAAGAAATGGGAGTAAACAATAAAGGGGTCATGTTTTAGACCTAAAGGGTATCCATTTTAAGATGGCAGTGGCCTTGGAGTAATATCAGTGATTTCACTGGTGGTATACCAGTGCTGAATTTGGCCCCCAAAGCCTGTTTTATAGTATAGAGTGAAAAAACCTGAACACAGCTGACAAGATGGACATCCAGTTGTGCAACCCTGGTTACTTCAATATAACTGTGTGAGAGAGTTCTAGTGGCTACTGGAATAACACCTGATAAATACGGTCCAAAAAACATCAGAAGGTTGTAGTAGCATATCAAATTAAGGGATAAAATGTTTTCTTCTAGCACTTGCTATACTGAAATGTAATGTCTTAAATCAAAGAGCAGAGTTCACTTTATAAATCAACTAAGTAGGAAATATGGCATCAGGTCTTGGTTGGCATGGATATGAATGCTATCTACTTATGTGGAAACCAGAACAGATGACTTCTTTTTAATCAAAAGGCATTTTAAGAACTTTGGGTCTGTTTGTACCAGCAGCCATGTGCCTGTCTTACACATACACTTTTTGTCAATATGTTGTACAGGGGTCAGCAACCTACAAGAGATTTTATCCAGCCCAACCAAGCGCTTGTGCACAAAAATGTGCCATCTACTGACTGCCTGTGACCTGAAGAAGACCGAGCTATGTTAATTTAGCATGCCATTAGTAACAGATTGCTGACCCCTGAGCTAATACCTAGCAAGTATTCACAGTGTTGATTCAGGGAGCTGAAAATGACCCTCTGGTGATATAAGGAGGCACAGGAATGAAAAGGTTAGTTAGGAATAATTTCCCTGCAGTCATGATTGTTTTCTCATTCTCTCTGCAGGTGAGAAACCATACAAGTGCTCATGGGAAGGGTGCGAGTGGCGTTTTGCACGAAGCGATGAGCTTACGAGGCACTACAGGAAACACACAGGTGCAAAACCCTTTAAATGCAACCATTGTGACAGGTAATGCAGACTTCTAAAAATGATGTTCAGATAAATATAGTGGTTGTGAAAGGCACTGCACTGCCAGCTCACCAAGGACCAAAGCCTCTGGTTTTCTATACAGAACATCTGGCAGCAGGTAGTAGGGCCTTAAGTTACCTTGCCAAGGTGCCTTTATCCCCTGATCTACAAGGAGGAAACTCCTTTTGTAGGATTTACCATATATATTTCAATTGCTAGCTTGTCAGGCTGCCGGGCAGTTGTGGTGATGACTTAAGCAACCTTGGGTGTGCATCTGGGAGGCAGAATGGGGAGGAAAGAGGAGTTCTGAAACGGGATACTTATGTGCTGGGGACTGAACTAAGATTCAACATTAATTCCTACACCTTTTTTTTCCTTATTGCTGCTTAAAGCAGAAACAGATACATGGCCAGATCTTGGTCCCAACAAAGTCAGTGGGAACTTGTGTCATTGACTTTGATGGAAGCAGTATTTGAGACAAAGTACAACGTTGCTCTTTAAAGGATTCTCAGGTGCTGTATTTCTGAGCATCGAAGAGTGATCTAAAAAGCCCTGAAGATAGCCTATGAAGCTCTGTGTTGCCCTTTATAACCCACCAGCAGATCAGCACTGTAGCTTTCCTTCTCTGTGATCCTACATGGCTTTGACAGCAAAGACTGAGCCCTCTCTCTATCCTTCCTGCTTACAAAAATGTTTCTTAAGCCCCACCTCTTTGCTTCCTGGTCCATGTAATGGATGTTACCAAGGGGCTGTTGAACCTCAGAAACTACTGGGAGAGGTGATTCACCACAGCAAGTAGGTGAGAGGGAGAGGTCACATATTCTCAAGTGTATGTCTAAGGTACCCAAAAGTTTAGACAATTCTGGGGACTGATAGCATTTTTCTCTCCCTATGCAGTCAATTTATCATTAACCTTCTATTTAAGTTAACTTAGCATCTTCCCCTATATTTTTGCTTTTCCCTCCTTTTAGAAGCTTAAGAGACAGTTCCTAGAAACCAAAAGCAACCTTTGTAGAACTGCCTAAATGTTTTAGGCATACTTGAAAAGGTTTACCCCAAGGTTTTTAAAACAAGAATGATGGATCTACATAATTTCACACTAGTTGAGAGTCTCTCTCTTGATCCCATACTTGAGATCATTTTAGATACAGGAGGTGCTCTGTATTTCATATTCTGTTGTCTCTCTTTTAAAGTGTAGTAAGTTTCCAGAGCCAGGTTCCCCAATGAGCTCCAGACACAACAACTCTTATATGGGCACCTGATTTTCAGTTGGTCAGATTTTGTTGCAGGGCTGTGTGCTCAGCAGCTGTTACTGAGAACAATAGGAGAGCTTCTGGGTGCCGATTGTAGCAGCCTGAATGGAAGTTGGGCTCATCTAAAAATCTGATCCTAACTGAAGGTGCTAAGTATTTCTGAAAATCTGGCCCAGTCAGCTTAAAATACTACTATTACTACTACTACCACTAGTAGTAATAATAAACAATTTTGATGGGGCCAAAAGAGACTACCCCAGCAATCACATCTGACAGCACTAACTTTATCCAACAATAGAAAGTATCCAGAGTGGAGACTGACATTGCCCACAGTGAAACCTGGATCCAGTTTAGGCATAATCAAATGATGTGCTTGTATCTGAATAGGTTATCCAGCTAATTTTATTTTTATATAAAATATTTTTCCTATTTCAAAAAGAAATAGGATTAGCTGGATAACCTGTTGAGATACAAGCACATCGTTTGATTATGCCTAAACTGGATCGAGGTATGCATGCAAGATATTTATAATATATATTTTAAAGAAGCTTAAGAAAAATCACCTTTCTAATGCAGCACAAAGGTTTCTCCATTAGGGTAAGAAAATGCTTTGCAAGACAATAACTGCCCTAGAAAGCCTCTAGGCAAGTCTGGCAAAAACCATGCATGGACAAAGGATGCACAGGATATAAACAGGGAACCCATCCTTGGATAGGAAGGAAATTTGATCATTTTCACATCCTGTCTTTCCAAGACCTTCATCTGAGCAAGTTTGCCCCCCCTCCCAAGGGCTTCCTCTTGGATTCACTTTTGCTTTATCCCTGGATTATCTTTTGTTTGTTCAGAATGAGGGACAGGTTAAATGAAGTACAGGCCTCTGGAGTCTTGCCTTTTATAAGCATCTCTACCAAGTGGAAGAGCATTTCTGTTCTCTAGTTTTAGCATAGGGGTGCTTTCCTCTTAAGAAAGTAGCATTTTACCCCTTGACCCTGCTCCCCACATGAACTCCTGGTTTCTGTGATGGAATGGCAACCTTCTTATGAGAAATCCAAGGAGAACTTGTGTAAGGGACAAGGAACTAGATACCAATGGTTAGGGCCAAGGTCTGGGACCAGGCATTAAGCTGAAGGCCAGGCATGAGGAAGCGGACCAAGGACTAAAGAGAGGATTAGAGCAGTGGCTAGAGATCTCTGCATTGACCAGGCTGAGCAGTAGTGCCAGGTGGAGCCCCACCAACTGAGTTGCTGTTCTTAGCAGTCAAATCCTCAGCTAGTCTCAGTTACCTCAGATGTAGCTGCAAAGGCTAACTCATCCAGCCAGTGCTTCAACAGCACCAGTTGAGCCAGACCCGTGTTCAGGCTGTCTGTCTGATAATCTAGACATGGTAGGTCTTGACTTCCCCACCCTTGCCCAGGGTGTCCCCTCTTTTCCTAGTCATCAATTTTACATCAATTCTGACTTGGGTTACAACAGGCTTACCACCCCTTCCACCCCTTCTCCCCTGGATGGGCTGGTGCTGACTACCTTGACTAGAATGCTAACTGGAACTCAATAAAACTTGAAATGAAGCTCAAACTGGTCCTGGCAAAAGAGAGGAAGAAAGATGGAATGACTGGAACTTGAACTGGAGGCTTAGAACAGGTACTTAGAATTAACCAGTTCCTTGTCCCTTACACAAGTTCTCAGATCTTGAATGAGAATTGCAGGAGTCAGATGGATATTCTGGAATTTGGATCTCAAATTCAGGCACTCCAGAAATTTGGCACTCTAGATCTCTCCTGGCACCCCAGGTCTCTGGAACTTGAAGTAAACCCCTAGCACTCAGACAGGTATTCTGGAGCTCAGACCTCAGAATATTTGGACCTCTGGAATTTGGTATGCGGGAGTTCTGGCCTCTGAGGTGTAGATCTGAGAACTGGTAGTCGGAGACCCGGCCCTCTGGAACCTGGACTGGGATTCTGGAGCTTAGCTCCTGGAACTGGTATCTGGAGCTCAGTACCTGTATTGCAGAACTGGCTCTTGGGAGCTTAGTGGTACTCAGGAGCTCAGACTTCTGCAACTCACAGTAGAATGGTGATGCTTTGACTGGCACTCTTGAACTCAGAGAAGCACTCTGACTGGAACTCCAAATTTTAGACTTTGACATAGAACTCTTGACTGAACTGGTACTTGGACTTCTGTCCAGACTGGAGCTAAGATTTTGCAGCATACGTTGAACTTCGATTGGTGCTCTGGAATGCTGATCTGTGGAACCTGGACCTCTGGGATTCTGTATTCTGGCTGAAACTCAGAACTCGTACTCAGAAGCTTAAAGCAGAGCTCTGGAACTTGGGTCTTGGACAGGAGCACTGTTGGAACACAATGTGGTATGCGGGAGCACTGGCCTCTGGGACTCAGACCTCAGAACTGCCACTCAGAAGCTTATTCTGGAACTAAGAGGTACTCAGAGTGGAACTCAGTCCTTGAAGCAGAACAAATACTTCAGCTCTGGCAGAACTGTTACTCAGCACTTTGGATCTCTGCCACTTGGAGCTGGAATTCAGGAGTTCAGTACACTCCACAATTCAGCACTCTGGAACTTACCCTGGTACTCTGGAGATCACAGCAGCATTCGGACTGGTGCGCTGAAGAGCAGACCTCTGGAACTCAGTGTAGAGGTCTAAATCTGAAAACTTGAACTCTTGCTGGCACTCAAACCTTGAAGCAGAACTCTGGAACTCTTATCTGGACTTTGGAAACTGAAGTGGGGTGTGAACCAGTACTCTGGAACAGACTCTCTGGAACCCAAACTGTCAGAAGCAGAGCTTGAACTCTGACTTGTTCTCTGGAACTCATATCAGTTGTCTGGAGAACTCAGACTTCTGGTTTTCAAAAGCAAAACTCTCTGGAGCTTGGAACTCAAACTGCTGTTCAGAGTGAACTTTTGGAACTTAATACTTCACCTGGCAAAGGTACTCTAATGCTCTGCAACTCAAAGTGGAATTTAAACCCAGACTGTTACTTGGACTTTGGACATCTGGAACTCTGAGACTTAGGATTTGGATCAGTACTTTGGAGCTCTGGCCTTGAGAACTTGGACCTCTGGAACTGGTTCTCTGACTTCTGGGGTTTAAAGACGAACTTTGGCACTTGGATAGGTACTCTGGAGATTGGCGTGGCCATTGGACTGATGCACTGAAACTCAGATCTTGGTGCAAACCTCTGGAGCCCAAACTTCTAGAGCTCAAAGTAGAACTATGGAGCTTGGACTGGTACTCGTGAACTCAGACCTTGAAGCAGAACTCTGGAGACTGAAATTCAGACTGCTACTTAGACTGGAAACAAGACTTTGAAGCTGAATTTGAAAGCAGACGGGTACTCTGACGCTCTGGAACTCAGACCTCAGAATGGTTATCCAGGTCTTTGGATCTCTGGAATTTGTTAACTCAGACTTCTGGAACTTGAAGCAGAGCTCTGGCGCTCAGACCAAGATCTTGGGCTGGTACTCTGGAACTTGGCATGCAGCCCTGGTCCTCAGATTTCTGAAATCCCAAGCAAAAAACTCTAACACATAGGCCAGTCATCTTGAATGTGAAACAGTACTTTGACTGGAAGGAAGTCAGCTTGGTATTCTGGAGCTCAGATATATGAAACTCTGGAGATTGAGCTGGTACTCCAATTAGAGTTCTGGAGCTTAAACTTGCACTTTGGAGATCTGATTTCTGGAACTCAGAATGGATCTCTGGCACTTGGACTGTCACTTTACACCTTTGAACTCCGCCTGCCACTTGAAGCAGACCACTGGAACTTCGTACCGTGGAGTTGGAGCCTTCTTAACTCCGACCGAGTTCTGGCTCAAGAACTGGCAGAGGTCTTGAGCTGCGGCTGGTATTTAGAATGGTACTCAAGAGCTTAAAGGAGAACTCTGGAACTTGCATCTTGAGCAGAAACTTTGGAGACTGGCAGTTGAAGCATGGTCTGCTGCTCTCAAGCACTGGCCTCTTGGGACTCAGACCTCAGAACTTGGATTGATACTTTAGACCTCAGACGTCTGGAACCTGGATCAATGTTCTGTAACTCTGAGAAGTACTCAGCCTGGTATTCTCGAAATCAAAGTGGAAACACAGATCTCAGATCTTGAAGCAGAACTCTTGCACTTGGACCTCAGTACAGGTACTCAGGAATCTGGACTGGTGCTTTGGAGCTGTGGCACCTGAACTGGGACTCTGATGCTTGGAGCGCTGGAACTCAGCTCTCAGAATTGGTATTTGAAATCTCAGGCTGGTATGCAGGATCTCAAAGTAGAATTCGATGGTCAGACTTCTGAAACTTGATTCAAACTGCCATGCTGAACCTTGAAGCAGAACTGTGGAATTCTGACCTCTGGAATCCAGATGGAAACACTGACATTTGAACTGGAGTTTGGAACTTGGAATTCAACCTGGTACCTAAAGTAGACCTTGGGAACTTGGTATGGTGCTCAAACATTAGAACGGTACTTAGGAACTTGAAGCAGAACCGTGGCATGAAGAGTTGTGGCATACTGCACTCAAAGTGGAACTTGAACAGATGATCTGGAATTCAGGCTCTGAAGCACAAGCCTACAACTCAGACCAGTACTCTGTCACTTCTTCAGCAAAGTTCTCCTTGACCTCATTTACAAACAGGCATTTCAGGAAGGTTTCTGTCTCTGTGGTGTGCTCACATGAAGTGGTGGTATACCAAAGCTGGTCAAGCTGTAAGGAATCAGGGCATGGAAGTCCATTCCAGTGGGTAGAGCCACAATCTGGAACAAGGAACTAAGACAAAAAGCAAGGAGCCAAATATGGAGACTGGGCAATAAGCCAAAGGTTAGGAGTCAAAGTCAGAGACCCAAAAACAAACCAAGAACTGAAAAGGGACTTGGAACAACAGCCAAAGACTCCCATGCTGAGCAGCTTAAATGCCATTTCCAAAGTGCTTTCCTAAATACCTGGGTCGCTGTCAGCAGCCAGTCCCTGAGAGAAACCAATCCTAGTTACTCCAGGCACAGCTGCAAAGGCTTACTCATGCAGCCAGTGCTTAACCAGCCCCAGCTGGGGCAGGCTTTCATCCAGGCTGCCTGCCTGCCTGAGACTCTGTTGTCTTTTCACTCACTCTTAACCCTACAGCCTCCCTTAAGCCTATGGTAAGTGTTATTCTTCCATATTCACATGCATCTCTCCCTAGCTAAGACTTTCTCTAGCAGCTATCCCTATAATACCTATTTGTTGCTTTGTTCAAATAATTTGTTCCTTTAATATTGCCAAATACTTTTTCCACTGGTTAACCAAATAGTCACAACTTGGTCACATCTGTTTTTAATCCATCCATAATCAAATAATTTCCCTACTCTCTCACTCATATTTTTCTTCTCTGTTCAACAGCTCCCTATGGCAGATGGATGCTCTAGCAGTTTAACTATGCCTGCTTTGACTGTAACATTTTCTTTTAGTTCTTCATAGTTGTAGTCATTTTATCACCAAATTGTTCCAGGACTTGATTCAGGCAAGCACTTTTTTACCATATACTTAGGTTCATCTGTAGTCAGAAAAGTATTTAAGGATGAGCTTATACTTGAACAGGTATTTTTCTGTGTCAGGGTCTGAAAGAGAAGGATCCTCCCCTCTAAACCACTGCCTTTACTTAATCAGCTTCTTCAGAAAGAACGCAGGGAAAAGTAAAACTAGCATTTGTCATCTTCAATTTTCCCCCATTTATAGACACATTCATGTTGTCTCTTTCTGTTTGAATCAATGTCAGCTACTTCTTTTTAAAGCATTATGACTTTAGGCTCACAGAGTTTGGTGTAAAAGCATTTAAAGCACAACCAACCCAAGTCCAAAGAAGTCAATAGGAGACATTAGGGAGATGTCCATGTCTTTGGATCAGTCCTTTATTCTTGGTGTAAACTATCTACAGTGTAATAAATGATGATAAATTATTTTTTTTTTGACAAATAGGCTGTCTTTAAATAAAGTATTTAGTTTTATCTCTGTGTCGTACAGTATATAGATCATTGTTAGTTTTCGATGGCAAACCCCTACCACTTCAAGTAGGAGTATATGGAGTGAGAATGTGTATAGTTTAGAGGTAGCAGGGGAGAAAAGAAAGGGAACTAAAGTGGCTCAGAAAGAGTTCAAAAAGTCTCGAGTGCCTGAGGCACCATGAATATGTTGGTTATCACCAGCATTACATAGGAATCAGAGATGAGATGCTCTTCAAACAATAGGTGATTTTACTTCCTTTAGGTGATAGAATTCGTTAGAACATCAGGATAAGCAAGGACCAGGCAGTGGCCACAAATGTCTTGTGGGGTATATGTATGTTTAACTGAAGGAAACTTGGTGTCATAATCTTTCATATATATAATATTTTGGTATCCTTGGACTGCAAGATGAGGGTTATGTGCTCCCTCCTTTCCCCACTTAGCTGTAGGGCTAGAGAGCTCAGAGGAACAAATCCCACAGAGGAAAATCTATGCAGAACTAAAAAGACAGCCGAACATTAAGTTTTCTTCCCAGTACAAGCATCTTTTCTCTATAGATGCTGAGTTGTGACAGAGAAGAAGGAACAGAGGAACTGGATATACTTAGGAGCATACAATTGTCCCTCTCTCCCCTGCCTCTTCCCAACCCCATCAGGAATTAGGATGCTTTAAAGCATTGTAGGTTGCCCCTACTAGGGACAGCCATAGCAGTGTGTATAAACACACATAGCATTACTGCATCTTGGAGATTGCTGCAGGCTGTACCTTGGCCCAGCATGCTCTGTGTTGCAGAACATAGCTGGGAACTGGAAAAAGTATGTAGATGGAGGCCTGCTCCAAAAATAACCAGGGATCCACAGGGTTCTCCTGCTTGGATTCCTGTCTCCACAATCTTTGTAGGCAGCTCCTTCTTCTGGGTCTACTCTATTACTGTCTGTAGTTCCAAGAAGGGACAATAAGGGCAGACCTTAGTGGCTCCACAGCTCGCATCCTGACATGCTTTTTGATGGTAGGGTTGAGGTATAAAATTATGCAGGGACTTTCTTTTATATTAAATCTCTGCGCCCTCTGGCAGCAGTCTCAAGGGGAAAAAAAATCTAACCAAATTAGCATCAATGAGAGAACCTTCAGAATTAGTCAGGTACTAGTTTAACAGATATAAAAATATACTGTAGCAGACTGTGAGGTTATTGCTATGACAGGCAATGTTGATTCTGTTGTTAACAAATCTTGCCATATTAGTGGCTCAGCAGGCCCTTGATCAGGGTTGCCTGTACCAGAGGAGAAGCACTGTTTGGGTGCGGTCCTGTGATTACCCATAGTCTAAAATGCCAGCTGGTGTTCATCGTGTTGGCACCCATTCAAGCTGTTGCTTTGTTTTTGGCAGCACCGGTCCCCAGAACATACTGCTCTTCTAGTTTGTACTTATGGAAAGATGTCTGTCCAAGAATCCATTTGGGACCCTAAGGCTATAAAATTCTAGCTGTGCTAAATTAGATGCCAGTGGCCCTATGGAAAGTGTCCCTGATTCTTATCAGGTTTGATGTATTACTTTATCTGGGCACCAGAAAGAATGCAGGATTCCACCCCTCCATATTGTTATACATGTTTCTTTTAATTTTTCTTTCTCTGATTTATGAAGATGTATGGGACAGATTTTCAGCTGGTGTCAATCCCTGGAGCACTGTTGACTTCAGTAGAAATCTGCTGCTTTATACCAGCTGAAGACTACTAAATGCAAATTGGCTTCTTGCAGGGTTTTCTTTTTTTCCCCCTGGTCTTATAAATGCATATTTGTAAGGGGAGTGAATATGATAAATACTGGCACCCACACAGGGAATACTGGCAGAACAGCCTAAATGCACTAACAGGTCTTTGCCCTCTTTAATTTTTATGATGCTTCTCTTTCTCTGACTCATGTTCACAAAGCCTATGGGACCTATTTATCGGAATGGCTTCCGTTAAACAATTCTGCATTTCTTTTAACAGTAGTTGTGTTAATTTTCTTACTTGCTGCTTCTTGAGAAATGCAGACCATTCAAGTGTTGTTTTTCTGGAAATATATTTGTTATAAATTTGTATGTATGCATTACACAGATTCTCACAAGCTATTTTATAAAACATTTGTTAGTATTTGTTTTGCAGTGTAGCTTTGAATGGCATGAGAGAATTTCCAAAGCAATGGAACAGGTTAATTCTGAAAATGGTCTCTGCTACAATATCCACTGGCCTGTAGGTTTTGAAGAACACACAATCCCATCAAAAGTAGCAGATGTCATGTGTGATAGGGTGTTTTTTCTTTTATATTAGTCCGTGTGATCATCCTACTAGCCCTCTTCCATATAGGTTCCAGTTCAATCCCCATTTTTGAATGTGGGTGACCAGAATTATATACAGTATTTCAGATGAAGATATATGGTATTCCACCGTTTGTAACAGTGCTAGTACTTCTCTATCGCTGCTAGAAATACCTTGACTGATGCATCTTACAGTTGCATTTACCTTTTTCATGGATGCATCTCATCGGCAGTTCTTAGTCATCCTGTCATTAAGTCCTTCATTTCAGTCATTTACAAGTGATGAGCTCCCACTTTACTGTATTATTACATTTCATCCCTTTCATGTTATTCCAATCCACAAGATTTTCCATTTATTTCTTTATGACTGCCTGTGGATGCCCCATGATTCCATGAGATACCAGAATCAGGCACAGTTGTTCAGGAATCAGAGTCTATACAGGGAATAAATAATCAAAAATAGCTGTTCCATCTTAAGTTAAGTTCACATCGTGCCTCAATTCAAATTAACTGGCTTATGTAGACATGCCCTCAAAGGGTAAAAAGAGGTTTCTGCTCTCTACAATGGGCATTCTGTGACCCTTTAATAAGCACTAACAACCATTTATACTTTTTGCAAATGCAAAGCTATTTTGTTGAGATGAGGTGGAATAGAGAAAAGATAGAGCACAGAACCTGGAACCCAAAGACTTGGGGCTCATTATTTGTGTTCCGAGCCTTCTTATGTGATTGGGAGAAATTGCTTACCCTCTTTGTGCCTTTTCTCTGGCTGTCTTCACCAATATTTACATAGTGCCCTGACATTCTCAGAGACAGTATTATGGCCATATTTTCAAAGATGCTCTGCTTCCTTCTGAGTACCAAAATAAGGAGCTCAGAACTCATATTTGGCCTCTTTGGTGCCAAAGCAAGTGCTGAATTCTTTTGAAAATGTGACACCGTCTTCTGGTGGAGAGCATTTGAAAATCCTACTTTCTTTGTATGTATTTTATTGTTATTTTTGTGACTATGAGCTAATGAGTTAACTTGCCTATTTGCCAGGCTCTGACAGAATGAATCTGTGGGGCAGAAAGAAGATTAGTGTATTGACAAATATAGCAGTCAGAGATCCAGTGCAGCTACTCACTGGTATAGATGAAATCATCATGGCTTCATGGCCTTATGTGGCATGTCCTAGGAAATGGCTATAAATCTGGAAGGACACTGTACATATGGACCATGTACATAAATGAAAAAGTAGTAGATAATCTCATTTGCTACATTTATTTATTTCTGGCTTTTGTTTAATTTGCAGGTGTTTCTCCAGGTCTGATCACCTTGCCCTCCACATGAAGAGACACATCTAAGTATTTCAAACAGTCAGCATCACATAAATGCTGTCTGCACTAAGTCACAGAGTAAAGGTGGAACTCAGCTATAACCCGCTGCCTTGCAGGAGAAGAGAACTTAATCACATATAATCCTCTGTACCCAGACCACGTGCTCACACTGTCATGCACCCAGCTATACTTAAATACTACATCTGTTCTTTATGCCTTGCCCCGGCTGAATGGGAGAAGATGCAGGAAAGGAAATGGGGTAGAGGTGATATCAGTAAGGCAGAACAATTGCTTGCAGTGCTTCTGTCACACTTGGATTTGTTTTCTGCTGTTGCCAGTGGAAAATCAAAGAAAATAAAGAAGGCTTCCCTGCAGGTGGACAGCAGTAAGAGGGGCTTATTTAACTTGCTTCTCAGTGCAACTACATAGGAGAACACGTTGTCTTGAAGTTGCATATTTGTAGCACTAACTTTTCTTTTTAAATAGATGGGGGGAAAATAATGACCTAGAAAACCAAATCCCAGTTTGGTAGCCAAAATTAACCTCTTGGTTCATTTGTTCTTTGTCTGAGAATTCCTAACATTCAATGTGTCCAACTTTTCACAGACACTTTGATCTATCTTGGTTTTGGTTCTTCTTCCTAGAACTGAGCTATTAAGATCCTTTTAAGTCCATACCAATAGCCTTAATGGCAGTAGACTGTGGAGTGACACCTGTGACACGTACATCCTCTTTTTGGCCTGAGTTTATGTAGACTACATGGAGGACTGCATTTTTCTTTGTTGTTTTTGTTTTGATTTTTTTTGGCTACTGTACACCATATGCACTAGGGACTCTGGAAGCTGCTGACATGACTGCATAGTGGCCAAGGAAAAGTCCCTGCGAAACACCATGTAATACCGCCATAAGCATCATCTTATTGCCATAACTAGGACTTCTTGTTTGTCTAATGAAAACTTGAAAAGCTTATTTGGAAGCTTAAGCATTTTATCTTTTCTCCATGAACAACTGATCTTCAGAACTCCTTTTCTTCACCTGGATAATTGTCTTGGACTGGCCACTCAGGCATGATTACAGGTTTCCTTCAGCACCACGTGAGCATGTTAGCCACAACCCACAGTGATTGATTGACAAATTGTGTTGCTTGTTCTTGCTGTTCTATTAACCAATTGAAAACATTGACTTTTAGTTGTGTAAAGACCACCTGAAAATATTTTTTAAAGAGACAACCTAATGTTTTGGTTGAGTATCATTCAAAAAAAAAAAAAAAGCCAAAAATACTACTTCAGTCCCCAAGAGGGAAAGGGAAAACAGCTTCCAAGTAAAGTGGCTTCATTCACCATAATCTTTTAGAGAAAATTTCAAAGTCCTCCTTTCCCATTCATCACGGTGACTCTATGGCCCACTCCTATAAAAAAAAATGTAAGAATAAATGAAGGGTCAGCTTTGGTACACAACACTGAGTTTTTATCCAAATGATTAGTCTAAAGTAACCCATGAGGCGGATAGGAACTACCATCAAGGATCAATGGAGACCTCACACTCACCCTGAATCCTGTACATTTTTTTTACCTCCTTGGCTCGAGTGGATTAAATCCTTCATTTAAAAAGAACAACAAAAAGTAGTATATTAACATAAGTTGCATTTGTAGCTATTTGGTACTGGCCCCGACTCCAAAGACTGCCTTTAGGACCATATGAAATGGCCTATGCAAGCAGGTGGGGTGGTTATTAGGACAGGTTGTATATTTTGTATATTCTGGGACCATCCCTGCAAGGTGTGTCTAGAAATGAAACAAAATGGCATGTGGTCCACAAATGGCTGCTGTTCTTTTATACTGTACTAGCCAACTGCCCTCATGACTGTTTTGACTCACTGACTGTTAAAATGCGTCCCTAATTTATGTTTTGGGATGTAGAACTGAACTATTAAAACAAATCTATCCGTGTAAAATGTAAGAGCAGTCACCAGGATCCTTGGTACTTGAGTTCTCAGTTTTTTTGCAACCTTTGGCTCCAGTGAGAGATTGAATCTTCTCAAAAGATGCTGTTTTTTTTCTCACAGTTTGCATACACACTGTGATTGTCAATTGAACGTTGGGTGGGGGGAAGTGGGGATGGAATATGATGTCTGGCCCATATGGCATGGAATATGGACCAAAATCTAACCATCTTTTGAAGGCAATGACATAACATTACTAACAAAAACAAGAGAAAGAGAGAAACCAAGTTTTATTCCAAAGATTTAAAACTAACTATACTCTATGTATTAAAACACAACTGGAGCACTGCTTGCAGACAATCTCCTAGTCCTCTACTTCTATAATTGCATATTTTTAATGGCCATTCCATTAGGCTTTTCAACTGAGTTTTGAGGGCCCTAACATTCAACTTGCATTAAAATATGTGGATTATCTTACCAGAATGTCAGTGGAAGTGAGGACACTGGAACCTCACCTGTGTGAAATTGTAAACTATCCAGTCAGTGCTTTAGATAAAAAATAGAAAACTGTAGAGTTTCATTACTGTAGCATCCAACAGTATGTGCTCACATACCCACCATTACAATATTCATTGGCTATGAACCTGCATAAGTGTCCTCTTCTAAGCTCTAAGTGCACCCGCCTTTACAAATGCTATTAATAGCCTACAAGACTTAAATATTTAAGTGACAATTTAAGTGCAAGACTATTTAAAAAAGAAAAAATATTAAGAGGCAATATTTATTTACTTCCTATTGTTATTTGTAGTCTTGTTGACATCTCATTTAAATATGGTAGAACAAGGGCCCCTTTGATGTCCATAGACATTTCTGAAATATGCGGTGAATCTCTTGCTTCTAGAGAGAGGCCTAAATCAAAATCTTGGATCCAGACAACAAAATTATGGGAAAAGGGATGAGAAGGTGAACCAGAATTTGGATTTCTCAGTTAGGCCCTGTGTATAATGGGCCTCCAGCTTTGAAATTTTGTATTTCAGGACCAATTCTGCTATGTTTAATGGGAAAAAAATATAAGCTGGGTATTTTGTGTCTTAGATCAGTGCACTTGGTCAGTCACTTGTTGTATATTGTTATAGAATCATGGATAAACAAGCATTGTGGGTAAAAATTGCAAAAGGTGAGCTGCGCCTTCCTTTTTTAGTGCCCAGTTTGAGACACAATGGGCGTGTCTACACATTGCCCTCCTTTAGTACTTCCTTTTGGCAGTACTAAAGCACAGCACAGTATGGATGGTTACTGCGCTGTGTGCATGGCACACGGGTAGATTTTGCTGCTACATTGCCATAGCGCAATATACCCAGGGAGTGTGTTGCTATGATGACATAGCCGGCAATCACAGGTAGGCACATGTGATTGCTAGATCACCATAGCACACTGTACAGTGATGTAGCATGCCTCTATGTTCCCATAGGGCAACGTGTAGACGCGCCCTGTACGTAGCACTGTTTTTCATAGTAATGCTCTACTAAACATTAGGTCACTTTTTAGGTGTTTCAAACTGAGCGCTTGAAATTTGAGGTGTTCAGAATAAGTAGCCATTTTTTAAAAATCTTGGCCCATGTCTTTATGCTGCAGCTATTTTCACTTCATCTGACTGCAGGTCATGAAGATTGGGGTAATGTTAGTCCTTTCTATAAGGCTGCTTTAGAATCAGAAGCTTAATGGGTGCTTTAGGTTTAGTAAGAGGTGTCATTGTTGAGAATCCAGTTATCTAGCAACTGCATAAGAGGGCCTTAATGAAAAAAAGCTTTACTCTCTTTCCCTTCATGTTGAATTCATGCCCCCTCCAGAACAGAAGCCATCATTCAAGGGCCAAATATAGCTTCCAAGGTCATGAGAAAAATAGTATTGTATGGAAACAGTTGAAACAAAAGATACAGAAAAGGTGGGGGGAGGGGGGAGAGAGAGACCTACAAATCAGCAGAGCAGCAGTACTGAAGAGGAAAATCTGATTTGCTATGAATTTATGCATAATGTCTGGAGAAGGGCAATCAGGACACACTTCATATATTAGGACACAGACCCCTTAAAGAGGTATGGCTTTGAAAAGCAACTATTGGCAATATCTGACTATGAGCCTCAGTAGTTTTCCTTTCAATGACTCTGCCTCAGTTTTGCCTAATTTTGGAGTAGCAACATGTTTTCTGCTAACTCAGCCTGGGATCTTATATAGAAGTGGGGCTCTTTCTTCCTTATACATCACCATTTTAGTGTAAGGCACGCAAATGCATAGTTTCCCTTTTACTGTACCTAGCCGGAGGCACAAGTCTGGAGTGTCACATTTCAGTCACTTCTCAAAGTATTCAAAAGCAGAGCTACAGTTCAGTGGGATTTTCATTTTTTTAAAATAAAAACAAATAATCCAAAAAGCCTGTATACATACATATTTTATATATATCTATATCTAGATATAGCTATATAGAAATATCTATCTATAGAATATGTATATATACAGACTTTTTGGATTATTTGTTTTTATTAAAATAAATATCTGGGCAGTTCTAGCAATTAGAGTGAAAAACCTATCCAAATTTTCAAATCTGTTATTACGTCAAATTTACTTTACTCTCGTGGTCATCATTCAGCCTGCCAAATCAAAAACAAATTTCATGGTCTCTGCTGAAGAGTTACAAGACCTTTTCTATTGTTTTCTATTAAATTCTGTAGATAAAATCTGGGTTCCATTGCATACATTATCAAAACTATCCTAAATGTCGCTGGGGCCCAGAGTTCACCCTGGGGTTCTGCTT
Organism: Crocodylus porosus; assembly: GCF_001723895.1. Taxonomy (NCBI): domain Eukaryota; kingdom Metazoa; phylum Chordata; order Crocodylia; family Crocodylidae; genus Crocodylus; species Crocodylus porosus. The sequence goes on along the minus strand of NW_017728949.1, from coordinate 6,738,418 downwards.
CTTTTCTATATTGCTGTAGCATTGTAGCACATAGGATCAGACCTTTAGGTTTTCTTACAGGACTCTATTAGATCCATATATTTTAAATTCTATAGACCTTTTCCACAAGGAAAAACATCTTTGAAAGTAGGACAGTTGTGAAACCCACACTGTGAACCTGTTCACAGGCATAGCTGTCCCAGGAGGCCTGTTGCTGTCTCTCAAGTTCCTGCTAAATATGCAGGAATCAAATGACTTTAGATCTAAACCAATTTACATCTCTGTGAATATGCATATTAACATACATTTTTTCCCCATGAGCATCAGACTTTTTGGAATCTGATGAGACTTTTCTTTAGACAAATGTTTACTGAATACCCTGAAATCACTGACCATATCACGTGGGACAGGAGTCAGAATATAAAAGGGGGACTTCCTTGCGTTTAGGGCTTTGTTAAAAACAACTACTGCATGTGGCATCCAGCATACAAGTGAAACAACTGATGAGTATGGTGGCTGGAGTGACCAAGTGCATTTTATCTATGACTTGATCATTACTGGAAAACTCATGAGGCTGTGTCGCTTGTGACTTTCTGAACCTGGGCGTTTGGGATTCTTTAGCAGTTTCTAATACTGTTTTATCTGTTAGGATCTTTGCTTATCTACAGACTGAAAAGATCGTAGCTGGTGCTTGCAGTATAACAAGAAATAATTACATAATTGTTTTGCCCCCTCTCTCCTATTTTACGTGTCAGAATATAAAAAACATTTTAAAAAAGGAAAAAAATTGTAAATAATTTAATTCTGTAAGGCCAGCAGCCAGTGGCTCAAGGGCTTTTACTTTTGATTTTATTTCTGCTCAACACATCTTGGCATCCCTATCGAATAGGATTTTATTGTTTAAGCTTTCATACTTGTGGGTGAAACCTCTAATCCAACACTCCCTCCAAGTTCATTTTGCTGATTTCAGGTAGGTAAAACTTTCAGGAAAAAATACTCAAAAATTACTCCATTTAGATGTGGATTGGAAACCACCACCAACAAAAAGCCCTCTTCCTCAGATTGTCCAGCCATTGACTGACAAGTCTTGCTGTCTCTTACTAGCATTATAGCTAGTCCCTCAGATGGGCAATTTCAAGATCAATCTTGTGTGGATTTCTTCTAAGTGTTGCACTCTCGTGTATTTGTATTAATAACACAGGGACATATTCTACAATTGCATTCAGCCATATTGGCAAGCTTTGGCTTTAGTGGCAGGTGTTGCCTAAGGATTGCAGGATTTAGCCCATAGACTCCAAGATCTCTTTTAAAAAGGCAGAGCTTTTCTCCCTTCTTAGAGATAGGAGTTAAAATAATTATATTATATGTATAGTTATATATTTATATATATTATATATATAAATTATATATACATATAATCTTGGAAGAATGGAATGGGAGGGAAAGGGTGCCTCTGCCACCTCAAGAATAGATCTAGCCAACCGAAAACATTCAGAAGCAGCTGTTATTTTCAAACAGGGTTTTTTCTTAATTTTCCTTAATGCTTATTAAATGGCAATTTTTAGTGTAAAAATTAAAGATGGACTGTTCACAATTTTCCAAATGAAAGCTTTGATTTTTTTTAAAGTGCTTTGATTCTGATTTCTGTATACAGCCAGAAAACAGGTTCTATACCATATCTCTGTGTGGGTATGGAGGTACAGCAATATACAGCATATACCCACACAGAAATAGAAACTGAGCTACTGACTTTCATCATAGTAGCCAACGGTGCCTATTGCCTTTGGTTTGGGGGAGGGTGTTTACAGTTGCCACCGCATTTTAGAAATAGTATTGGCTTACTTAGGAAAGTTTTCAGCTGTGTTGGAAAATATATGTTGCTGTGTACTGTGAATAAATAGGCTGCAAACTAGGGGGGAAGAAGAGGGTTCATAAAGTACCCACCAAGAGTGAAAAAGAACGGAGGGAGGGGGAGAGATAAGAGAGGGGTGTCCATTTTAGCCTTTATCTTTGGGCTCTTGGGGAAAATAAAACCAACAGTCCCTGAAAGGCCTGCTGGCTGAAGGGCTGACCATTGCTCATATTTTAAAGCATGTATTTTGCCCATCTCTCCTGTATTTTGGAACCCAAGCCCATCAGACCCCAAAAGTCAATTTGAAACACTGGTTCAAACACTATTTTGTTATCAAGGCCTTGTCTCTACCAGAGAAGTTTCACCAGTTCTGTTACACTGATTTAGTTAAACACATTAGCTTATATCAGTTTGATTTTCATTGGCAACCTTTCCAACTCAGCTAAATTAACATCAGAAATGGAAAAGCCAGAAGCTAATATAACACCTATATTAATTAGTTTGCACCGGTTTAACTAACTTGACTTGAAATCAGTCCCAATAAATCACAATAACTTCTCTCATATAAACAAGGCCTTAGCTTTTCTGCTCATTTAGCAGGGAAAAATATTAAAGCCAAGATCTTTTATTCTTTGCATAGTAAAATTTATTTCCCACCCTCATTTTTAAGCCCTTTCTTGCTCTCCACTTAATAAGAATTTACTTTTAAAAATGTTCTCCATAGGAAGAGGGGTGGGGAAGGAAAAACAAACAGCATTGCTTGAAGGACTTTCATTTTGCACTATTTTTTTCTTTTGCCAGATGTGTCTAACAAGTGCATTGGAGATGCCCTCAGTCACATCCTCTCAGGCCTAGTCTGGTATTTCTAATATATCACAGAAGTACCCAATCTTGTAGCCCTCAGTTCTGCCTTTTTTTGACATTTTATTTTTTTTAAGCTTTTTATATATATATATAAATATATATAAATATATTACTTTGTCAGTTTTTTTGCTGTAAAAAAGTCTTAAGATTTAAAAAATATTATTTGTATTATATGATGGTGGTATGTTAATGTTACAAAATTATTAATGAAGAAAAAAATTTATTTTTGTTACTGGTCTGTTTCATAATTCTTTTTTAAATTGGTATATTGTAAGATATCTATGCAAAAATGTTATGTGACGCATTTTTATTTAAGAATGTAATGTGTAATAAACAGTAGAATGTGTTTGGCCTGAAAACATTCCCTGTGTCCTGTATGTTGTTTCTTTTCAATAATTGCCCTAATGTCAATAATTTTTCTAGCTAATGAACCTCTGGAATATGACAAATATACTTAACCTAATTTCTGGCACACAAAACGGCACACCTATAGTAAAGCAGAAATTGTCTTCCAAGTATTCACTCAGACTCCCATTTTTGTGGCTGCACTAGCACACTTTAGTCCACAGGGGTGCATCTACACAAGTATTAAGACAAAGCAATAAACTCTGGCACTTATCGCACCAGAGTTTATTGCTCCTGGGTGCCACATTTACACGTGCATCCAGAACCGCAGCACATTGAGCCAGGTTGGAGCAGCCCCAGCTGGCAGGGAACTTTGTGGGGGGGGTCAGCCCGCCAGTCCAGGGCTGCTGTGACCTGGCTCAAAGTGCTGTGGAGGGGCTGGCTGGGTATGCAGGTGCTCCAGTGTGGGGCTAGCCAGCAGGTAAGCCCCTGCACTGAACCACCCTCAAGCCCCAGCCAGCCGGGTCAGCATCTGCACATATTGTGCTGTGAAGTAAAAAACTCTGCAGCAGGATAGTACTTGTATTTACAAATACTATCCTACAGAAGAGTTAATTAGTTTCCTGCAGCCTAATAGGCCACATGTAGATGCAAGATGTTTACTGCAGAGCAAATAAGTCTACTCCACAGTAAATGTCTCATGTAGACATGCCCAAGGACATCCAAATACCATACTCTACTGAAGGTCAAGTATGTAGATAATTAACAACAGTAGCTGTGGGGGAAAAATAATCAGGGATGGAAAAGGGTAAAAGTAAGTGGCCAACTTTTAAAAAGTCTGGTCCACAGCAATTTGGGATTACCCTGATGGTTGTTCACATTAATTACTACTGACCTTAATAGGAATTGCATACACGCACCTGGTGGGTAAAATGGGCCTTTATAATAAAATCTATTTGTTTTTGGCCCCCAAGACACCCTGACTCACTACCTCAAAATGATCGCTAATGGGAACCTGATCATTCAGGGAGTTTCTTATTAAGAGTTCCCATTGATTTGCATTAAAGCATAATCAGGCTGTAAATACTGGTAGTACTTTCATGGCTTATTTTGGATCTAAAGTCATAGACAGAAGTGACAATTTTCATCCACTCTGGCCCCCCAAAATGCTGTACAGCTGTGACCACATAGAAATGCATGGCTGCAGACTGCTTTAAAAAGGCCCAACCCCATGACAATCTGAGCCCTCACTGTATGTCATTGCATGAAGGTTCTGATGAAGATGCTCTAAAGCAAAGCACCTTCAGTAACTTGTGTCTGTGTGCTTGGCTGGGCTGACTGCAGCTCAGCCCTGGTCCAGCACTATCTTCAGAATGTGGGAGGGGGAAAAGGGAGCAGAGGGAGTTTGATCTGGGTTTTTTCAGCAGGTGCTAGAGGGTAGATTAGAGCTCCCCTGCCTTGGAGAGGCTCCAATCCATCCACCCAACCCTCCAGCACTGGCTAGGAAACCCTCTCCTCTGCTACCTTTCCCCCCTCCCAGTCTGAAAACAGCATCAAGGCTGGGAGGGGAATTGCTAAAGGGCAAGTGGCTGCAGGCTCACAGCTGCTATAGGCAACAGCTAGATTCCCCAACCCCTGGGACCCAACAGTGAAATTTTGGGTCTGGGAGATTGTTGTAACTCATAGCACTTCCTGCAGAGTGCCATGAGTAACAACAGGGAGCTGTTCTTCTGTCTGTATCTTAAGTTATTGTTACATAAAACAACTATCACTCCATTCCAAGGATGTATGACCAGAGTGGATAAACTACATTATTTCACTTAGTACTTTATACTAACTGTTGGTTAAGGCTGAACTTGAAGTGATGGTTACCTTTTTTAAACAGGGTTCATGGTGAAACATATAATATGGCATTTTGGTGAATCAAATGCTTTTACTGTCTTTATAAAATTTTAAAATGACAGCTTTTCCTCTATAGTCAAAGTTCATTATGATTTATATACAGAATGTATAGGCATTGAAAAAGAAGGGAATAGAGGTAGGAACCCAGGACTGAATGAATTATTTTACCATTGAAGTCAAAGGTAAGACCCCCAAGTTACTTGAATGGAAGGAGAGCAGTGTCAACAGTGAGCTCTTCCACAGGGTGTGAGAGGGGCAGGAATTCACACTATAGGTGACAGACAACAGTTCCAAATGTGTGGATAAATACATAGATCAGTGCTGAATAGTAATCTATGGTAACCACTGTATGTTCTGTTTCAGGGTGTGTTACCTTCACGTGAGTGCCAACAAAGAACTCAGCACTGAACTTGTGCTAAGAATATGTCCAGAATCACCACACTTCCCTGTTTCATTCAGATAGGAAATTTGATGCCTTTTAAAAAATAGTCACTGTATTTTAATGCTATATTTCTCATCATAGTATGTGTGAAACAGTCATGGATAATAGTCCTTGACATCAGAACATACAAACACAAGGCTTAAAAAAGCTTGTCCATGTGGTGTATGTAAAAATATTTGTATAATGTGGTTATAATTATACCTATGTAATGTATATAATTATTTGAGCAGCTGAAATAGATGGAATTACTATCATTATAATAAGCATATTTTTAAAGCCTCTTTCCTATAAACTCTGTGCTCCAACTCCTTTCCTTTTTCCTCTCTCCCTGAAAACTCAAGACTCAGTAGGCATCTCTACATGTGCATTTATGCCGAATTAATTTAGCATGAATAAGCCAATGTCTACACATGCAGGCATTAATGTGTGTTACTGTGTAGTAAGGTGTCTACATGTGTATTACAGCACGGTAACTAATTGGTGTCTACTCAAGTCAGCATAAGTCACCATACTTACTGAGCAGTATGGGTATGTACGTGTAGATGCATGCCTGTAATTTAGGTTACTGCTCAGTAAATGTGCACAGGTAGATGCGCCCTGTATATACTGTATACTGGTACTGGAACAGCCCTCATTGCTGAAATTTTTGTTGTAACTTGATTCACTCTTCCGCTTCCTAGAACATGATCTAGGATGACCCAAGCCTTTGATTTGCATGTCTGAGAAGCAGAAGTAACAATTGCATGTAATGATTTCAACATTTGGTTCTCTAGGACCCTTCAGAAAATCCTATCTTTTATTACCACACTTTGGGTGTGTCTACATGAGACGTGTTAATACACATTAGCCTAATCTACCTGTGCGTGTCCTTAATATACATTAAAAATGGCAAAGTTAGGCTAATCAAATTTAGGCATGATTAGTTAAAGCACATTAACACACGTGTAGACATACCCCGTCACAACTTTAGTGCCAAGTCTGCCAAGCCACTAGGGGCAAATGGCAGGGTTGCAAGGATGTGGCACTAACTTTAGTGCCAGGTCCCTCCATGAGTAGACACCTGCCAAAAATTGCTCAATATACATTCAATTTAGTCACACTTACATGCATGTGTAGATATGTCCTTTGTTTCCTCTTACTAGCAGCCTCATTGTTAGTCTACAAGAATAGCTGTCAGATGTGACCCTGAGCTTAAGGCTGAGAAAACTGATCAAGTATAGAAACAGCTTCTCCCATCCAAATCAACAAGTAAAAAAAGAAAACCCACAAGCTTTGGACAGGTTGCTCTGTCCAAAAATTCCTCTATCCATTCTCTTTCCCCAGTAGTCATTGATGATGAGACAGCTCCTCCTTATTTCTCACCCAGGTTACAGGTAACACCTTTTCTTAAATGCAGAGCTGGAATGGGGCATGGCAAAAGCAGATCTGCTAAGGCAGAGGTGGGCAATTATTTTGGGTGGAGGGCCACTTCCTGAGTTTTAGTGAGCCATCGAGGGCTGCATAACAGGCAGCCAGGGGCAGATTAATATTAATTTTCTAAATTTTTAGGGGCCCCACAGGCTGCATAGAATGTCCTGGCGAGCCGCATCCAGCCCACGGGCCACATTTTGCCCACCCTTGTGCTAAGGCTATTCCTCATCTTTAGGCTAAAGGAAGCTGAAGAGCTCCCAGAGAAGCTCAATCTCTTTGTAGTCCTGACTTCAGCGAAACATAGTTATATGCTGGGTAGTGCAATGTATCCTGAAAGGCTGCCAGCATGTATGACTAATTTTTGTCAAGAGCTGGATGGAAGATGTTAGGGTAGTTTGTAAATGAGTTTCTTTTCCCTGTTTTCCCCTTGCATTTTTCTACCCTTCTCCCCATCCATGTGGGCAAGTAAGAGAGAAGAGATTTTTTTTAAATCTGTGTAAGTGGGGGTTTCTACACCAAAACAATGCAATTTTTCATGAGTTTTTTAAATAATATTGCCTGCTTTTTAAAGAGGGAGAGAGAGAGAGAGAAACTTCTTGTCAAAAAAGAGTTTGATATTGAGTGAATTATCTTTGAATAATTTTGAAGCAATTGTCCCTGTCCTAGCGACAGAAGTAAAGGAGGATACTTCCTGGCAGCACGAGATGCAGTGCAAAAGAGGTAGAATGAAGAGCCCACGCGGCTCATCAGCTGCCTCTTTATTCAATTATGGCTGGCTGATAACATCAGCTTCAGACACTGGCCAGTGAAAATAAAAATGACGGCCAATACTGCAGAGGAGGTGAGCAGCACGGGAGAGGAGTTGCAGCCGCCGTAGGGAGCGAAAGGGATCCTCCCCATGAGACCCTCGGAGCCTGGCAAGCGGGGGTGGACACTGGCAGGGCAAGGCAGAGCACCTTGACTGGAGCCCGCATGGGATGGCGAGGGAGTGACAAGCACGCCGGCCAGAGGCAGAGCTGGAGCTGCACCCAGAGGCAGAGCTGACCCCAGGTGGGAGTGCTGGGATGACGGGGTGAGGAGGAAGCCACGCCAAGGGGAGAAGACCCCAGGAGAGCCCTGAGGGGTTTATAGTTGGGCCAGGTATTGCTGCCAGTCCCAGCCAGGTTGACGGGAAGACGGGAGTGAATACTGGAGGCGAAGGGTCAGGAGTAAAGCAAACCCCCCTGCTAGAGTCTGGGGAAGGATAGTAAGGGGGCAGGGGGCCACCACATCAGAAACTGGCTTATTATTCTGTGTTTTGTTACTACATTTACTTAGTTACACCATAAGAAGGGGCATAGGAGGAGAGTGCAGGTATCCTTGAGCAACGGGACTGAGGAGAAGCCTCGGAAGGTTTACCTATTTTGTGTTTCTCCGAATGAAGGGGCAGAGGCAAGGAGGGCCGAGGGGTAGGCCCACACGGGCAAATGTGGGTATAGGCCATGAGCACCTCAATGCCAAGTTGGGAAGCGTTATCTCAATGGAGGGGACGAGGCCAACAGTCGGACAATGCACCGAAGGAGGTGTGAGGCTGAGGTGTAGAGGTGGTGGAGCCCCGTGAATGACCACCGGGCGAACCACAAGCCACCAAGTACACTCGACGACCGATCCTGCCTACTGAGAAACAACAAGTCATGGCAGGCGAGAATGGGGGAGATGACTTGAGGGGGAGACATCTACTCGGTCTGCAACACGAGTCCTTAAGGTGCTTGACGTCTACCACCAGAGCGAAGGCCACCCAAGAGCGGCTATTCGAGGCCTGGTGGCCATAGTCCCCATACTTTTCTAAAAGGCCTTTGTATAGCTGAATAAAGTTGGTTCCTTCTTAAACCATTCCTGGTGCCCTGCACTAATAACATGTTGTCTTCTCTTGCATCAAGAACCATTTCTTAGGTTCTTGATGTTCCTCTTTTTCCTATAGCCTTGTAAGAGGTTTCCCATTTTCAAAGATTTTTCCATGGCAACCAACAAAGTGATTTTAAATTCTTTTTACTAACCAGTACTCTGGCTGGTTAGTGTCCCTACTACAGGATTATGTGCACAGTGAGTGAACATTGTGTTTTAACTGGATTCCTGGCTCTTCAGAGCTTTGGACTTCTTTCTTAAAATAAACCTTAAACTTAAACTCACTTAAAGTTCCCAAATCTTATTTGTAAGTATCTTCTTACCACCTGGGAGGGGAAGAGGGTAGGAAGGCATTTCTCCAAATTTAAGTCTGTGTTTCCAAAGTGTTGACTTTAAGCTGAAAACCAAACCCAAGCAAGTTTATCTGGTCTTAGTTCTTAGCATTTATGATCTACTTAGGTATCCACAGTGCATTCACCTTTTAGTATCCAATCCCATCTAGTGGTCCCAAGAGAAACAAAGCCCTGTCTTCATGGAATTCACATCAATGTTGTATGTGCACTGATAGGGATTTCCATAATGGAGACAGGGCATACATTTACCAGTTTGATTTTCCTTTCACTCACCCTTGTAAGTCAGGGATAGCCTTTTTAAAATCAATGGAGCTACACTGACATAGGTCTGATATATGCAAGAAAAGAATCAGGTACTGTGATTTTAGCCACATGTTAGAATTACAGTGTGATAGAAAATTAGGGTTGGCCGGGACCTCAAGGGGTCATCTAGTCCAATCCCCTGCTCAAAGCAGAACAGCTGCCAACCATATCATCCCAGCCAAGGCTTTGTCTACCCTGGTATTAAAAACCTCCAAGGATGGAGATTCCACAACCTGTCTGGAATAAGGTAGCTTTTTCCAGTGCTTTACAACCCTCCTCCTAGTGAGAAAGTTTTTCCTAATATCTAACCTAAACTTCCCTTGCTGCTACTTGAGACCATTGCTCCTCATTCTGTCACCAAGAACAGTCTAGCTCCACCTTTTTTGGAACCATCCTTTAGGTAGTTGAAGGCTGCTATTAAAACCCCTCTTCTCCAGGCTAAATAAATTCAGTTCCCTCAGCCTTTCCTCAGTCATGTGCCCTGATCCCCTCACCATTTTTGTTGTCCTCTGCTGGACCCTCTCCAATTTGTCTACACTCTTTCTGTGGTGGGGGGCCCAAAACCAGCGCAGAATAGAAGGAAATAAACACTTTCCTCAATCCGCTGGCAACACCCCTACTAATGCAGCTTAGGATGCCATTAGCCTTCTTTACAAGGGAATACTGTTGACTCATATTCAGTTTATTGTCTACTGTAACTCCCAGGTCCTTTTCTCCAGAGCTGCTTCTTAGCCATTTGGTCCCTGGCCTGGACCAGTACATGGGATTGTTCCATCCTAAGTGCAGGACTTTGCACTTGTCCTTGTTGAACCTCATGAAATTTCTTTTAGTCCTATCCTCCAATTTGTTGAGGTCTCTCTGAATCCTAGCCCTACCCTCCAATGTATGTACTACTCCTCCCAGCTTGGTGTCATCTGCAAACCTGTTGAGGGTACACTCCCTTTCATCTTCCATGCCATGCTACTGTGCAGTAGTATTGGGCTACTGCGCAGCCAGCATCTTGTGTAGACACAGCCACTAAGTGGTACTATTTCAGAAGTATTTTCAGTTGTTCAGGAAGGATCTCTGAAAATAGGGATCCTCCAACTGTCCAACCAAGCTCTCTTATTTTTTGGCAGAAAGCTGCCAAGAAATTTTCTCTATTTACTCTGTTTCTCTTTTTAAAAAATCCAGTAAAGAAGCTTTTGCGTCTCGTTAAAGAGTACCTCAGACTCTCTCAGGAACATTGTAGTGATCTAAATACAAATTCCTCTTCAACTTCTTCCTGTGGCCCTGAAATGATACAGTTAACAGAGGCACAGGAAAAGATTCACTATAGCTCAGCTAATTTGGAAACAGAAAGATAATGCAGTCCTACTAATCAGAGCAACAATAGGAAACGTTTATGATCTTCATTGCTGCAATATAACCCAGCTTAACATAGAAAGTAGTAAAGAATATAAACACTGTTTATTTTTCCATGTAAATCCATGCCACTAGGCCCCAGACAACACTACCAACATACTTAAACCTGAAACATCACTTCAAAATATGCTGATGGTTAAGGTTATTAGGCCATAATGCTTTGCTTTCATATGTTTGGTCTTCTAAATGTTTCTCTAATTCATCTCAGTTTGCTTTTGAACCTCTTCATCCCTTCCTGACATTGAGGAGATTGCAGGTTATGTTGTCAGATCATGGACTCTGTGCTTAAGCAAAGTTTATTTCAGCACTTTTTACCTTCCTTATTAAATCTGCTGTTTTCTATAAGAGGGGGAGCAGCATGGGGAAGTGAGAAACAATGATTTTGGTGTCTCTTTCCACATCTAAATAAAGATAATGATGCTTCAGAGAGAAGAGATCCATAGAAGGTATGTACATGTCAGAAGAAACAAGAGACTTTTAGGTACTTTGATCTAAAAATAAAGCATGAAAAGGAAGTAGATTTTCAACATACATGCACTGTACCAGTGGACCCTTAAGGAATGGTGAGTTGTTCTGGATTCCTGAATAATTACACATAACTAAAAGTAGCTTCCTTGTCCTTTGGGCTCAGCTGCTCATTCAACTTTCATCATCGTAGTCACTGGGAGGTGGCCAGGTATAATAAGATGCTTGTACATGTGAGCTGACTAACAGCTGCCATGTTTCAAGTTGCAATGTTGCAAACTATACTATATCAGGATGTAGTTTAGTTTGCAGCACTGCAAACTCATTTAACGCCCCCCCCCCCCAAACTTGCATACATGTAATGTGTGATGCCATTAAGTCACACAAAGGGAAATATTTGTCATATGTACAAGTGCCCATATATTTTATCTTCACAACAGACCTGTGAGGCATTGAACCATCATTTCCATTTAACAGATATAGAGAAAGGCAGTTAGCTATTCCAGTCTCAAGTCAGCCAAAAAGGCATGGCAGGGTAGCACCTTAGGCTGTGTCAACACATGCAGGCACATGCAGTTTGTGACACCACAAATCTCTTTGTGGTGCCACAAACCACACACCTTGCACATTAAAATGTGCATCGCACTGCTAATTTGCAGCATGGTACCAAAATTTCCTACTGGGATTTCCCAACAGCAAAAAAAAAAGCCCCTGCCTGGCTTGAGAGAAAGGTGCCTCAGCGCACAGCCTGCCTGCTGGCTAGCTCTGTGATGAAGCACCCTGTGCCCCAAGCAGCCCTCCTTGCAGCACATGGAGCCTGGCCAGGAGCCGGAAGGAGCTGGGCATGAGTTGGGCTAAGTGGGACTATTTGTCCTTCAACAAAGTACATTTGCAAAGGCCTATGCTGCATCACAAAGTAGCAGCACAAATTTGTACCGCTACTATTTCTGCTGCTGCAAGCACACACCCATGCCCATCTGAACCCAGACTTGGAGTCCATTCATAACACCTGACAAAGTAGGCAGCTGCCTATGAAAGCTTATGCCTCTCTGAGAGTCTCTAAGGGTCACCTTGCCCTGCATTTTACAAATGGGGAAAAGTAGACATGGAATAGGCTGAGTAACCTTCCCAAGGTCATACAGGAAATACACAGCTGCCTCAGGAATTAAGCACATTTCTCCAGAGCCTCAAACCAGTGCTGTACCTACTGGATCATCTTTTCTACCTTATGCAGGGGGTAGAATTTCTACCTTGTGGAATTTATGGCACAGCTATACATTTTCCTTCTCTCTTCTTTCCACTCCTCTCTCCCTCCTCCTCTTCCTCCCTGCAGAATAACTAGAGCTTAGTTTAGTGGGTAAAATTCTCTAATTGCTCAGGGTTCCTATCCCTAAAAATAGTTAATTGAGGTTTTCTCAGCAAGCTCAAGCATAGCCTCTCCTAGGTGGAAATGTTTATAATTTTATTTGCTAAGTGTTGGAGGCTTTTTCATAGCAGAAGCCTAATTTCCTGCAATTCTTGGAGAGGGTGGGCAGGAAGAGGGATCAGGAAGCTCAGCACAGAGTGATGCAGTGATTACAAGAAGACTCATTTCCTTCCCTTGTCTGCACAGCAGTTGGAGGGATCTTTGTACGTTCCTGATCCAATCTCACTGAGAATTCCCCCAGCTAATGGCATCACGTAACAAGGCCTGTGCTATGACAGGAAAACAAAATACTCTTTCCCATCTCCCAAAAATAAAAGGCAAGATGTGGGAGAAGGGAAGTATTATCATCCTTGCTTTACAGGTAGGGGATTGAGGCACCAAGGTTTCATTCAACATGGGACTTCTGTGTTGTTCTCCTGAAGAAGCCCTATACTCAGCCCCACATCCCTGACTGAGGGGCCTGGCTTCCCTATACAACATATAGGGAGAGATAGGTGGCTAAGAACAGAGTCACACAAACCACAATACTTACCAGTAGGGGTGTGTAAAATGGGCCCTATTCATTTCGGATTTGGCCTGAATCGGGGACAGTGATTCGATTAGTTGATTCGAATCACTGTCCCCAATTCGATTTGGCCAAATCTGAAGATTTGATGCTGATTCGGAGAATCAGTGATTTGGCCATAGACACAGCTTTAAATGTTTTTTCTACATACCTCAAGGTGCCAGGCATGGCTCGTGAATGCTATGATGCTGGGGCAGATGAAGCGTCTCACAGGAGCGTGGGGGGCTTCCCTGCATGCTTGGCGGCAAACCTGTAAGTGGACTGAAAGCACTTCTAGGTCTGCTGGGGAGTGTGCAGGGGGGGGGCCCTCATGCCCCCCAGCTCTGAGATCAGTTGGGGTGGACCCCGGGTGACCCTCCAGACCCAGGAGGCACCAGTTACTGAGCCGGAGGGGTACGGGGGGTGGGGCAGGGCCAGCACGCTCTCCAGTGGACCTGAAAGTGGACTGGAAGTGCTTCTGGTCCATTTCCAGGTCTGCTGCCAAGTGTGCTGAGGACCCCCCCCATGCTCCTGTGGGACGCTCCATCTGCCTCAGCATTGCAGCGTTCACGAGCCCCACCTGGTACCTCGAGGTAGATAGAAAAAGCTTTTAAAGCTGTGTCTATATCCGAGTCGCCGAATCTCTCTGAATCGATTTGGAGGCTTCCGATTTGATTCAGAGAAATTAAAGGGTCTCCTGATTCAATTTGGCTTTGGAGATTCAGCTGCCGAATTGGGCCAAATCTCTGCTGAATTGAATTGGGGACCAAAGCTTCACACAGCCCTACAGACCAGCAAACTGCATGAGCTACCCAGGAAAAAATGCTAACTCTCTCTTCTGGAGTCAGATATCTAAGCCACATATGTCCTTCCTCAAAAAAGGGCAGAGAAAGAAAGAGAAACCTCCCTTTTCATTCAGAAGCCCAGTGGTTGGGACATTTACCTACTTTCAAATCCTTAACTCAACCATATTTGGTTTGACTTTATCCCAGGAAAGTACCCTGGCCAGCAGGCACTCCAGGGTGATTCTCTAGCAAGCTTTCCTGTTGAAATTGCTCCACTTTGTCTAAACTATTCCAAGTACATTGCCACTGGAGGAAAGGCTTGAGAAGCACCCATAAGCCAGGTAGGTGGGGTCAATCTCTTACTTGTGTTTTCTCCCCTCCCGGTGGCCAGTGAATATTTAATTATTTAATGTAAAGCAGAACAGCTTCAGTAAGAGAAGTAGGGACATACTCAGCCCAACAGCATTTTGGTTAGATGTGGACCAGTTGGCTTCAAGTCTCTGCTCCAAATTAGGCAGAGAGGGGATTTGAAAATAGGTAGCCCATCACCAAGGTAAGTACTTAAATTCCTGAGTTATGTAGCAAAAACAGGCATTAACAAACAAACTTTAGTCTCACCCCTAGCTACGGTGTGTTTGATCCAGTAAGTGTGTACTAAGAACAGCTACTGAATTAGACCCTGCAGGCCAGCTCTGAGAAGCCTGTAGAGGCGAAGCGGCATAGACACTTTGAACAACTGTGAGACTTAGGTTGTGGTGCATGTATCCACAGGCACACGGCAGACACTTAGATGCCAAGAGAATGTAGACACCTACAAGGCTAGGTGGCAGCTCAGCATCTTAGCATTGCCTACATGATAGGCTTTGACAACTACAGTAGCAGGTAGGTGCTTTGTTTTAACCACAAGACGGTGCTCCATCCATCCAGTTTGAAACGGACTGGGTAGAGGGAAATGACTTTAGTTTGATATAGTTAACACAGTCCTGAAATAACCAACAATCCCTACTCCCTTCAAAAGTAAGACTGGCCTTTATTTTGCCAGCTGTTGTTAGCTGTGCAGAAGATGGACAAAGAGCATTTAATCTCTCCTCTAAGCAACTGGAACTGACTGAGGAGGCGACAAGAGCTTTAATGGGCGAGGGGAAAGGTGACAGGAAATGTACGCCTCTTGCTAGGTCAGTCTTTTCACAGCATATGGAAATCAAGTGATTCTCTCTCTGTGCATCTATTTGATGACCTTGCTGCCCCCTCAATTTCTTGTGGTCTGTTTCCGCGGCAAAGCTGACTATGCTTTTTGCTGAGTCCCTAGTTTTTCTCACAGGACTGGTTACTAAACAATTATAAAAATGCTGCAATCTGAAATAGTCGTCTTAGTGGCAACTGGTATTAACCCCTTGGCTCTCGCTTTAGCTGAAACAGAAAGAGACCCATCTCTGCTGTGCTGATAGTCCGCACTGGGATGTGGCATCTCACAGTGGACACTGACCTATCCAGCAGCACACCGGACATGCCACTTAAAAAGGCTAGCATTGGCAGACACAGACTATGCAGGCAGTCTCGAAGCTCCCACTGAATTTCCCTTATTGTGAGGATAAGAATTTTTCCCTTATGTGAGGGAGTATACAAATGGTTAAATAATGCAGGGAGGCTAACCACAGTGAGCAGGTGCTACTGTAAATAAATGAAGCTCTGGGGTTGAGTGTAATCCCGCCATATTCCCAGCACAACTGTGCATAACACTCAGCAAGGCTGCATTAAATGTCCATACATGGAGCCTTCTACAAGGCAGCTGTGCCAGAGGGTAGCAGGCAGGCTGGGAATGACCTCCTCCCTGGGACCTGCCAGTTGTTGTGCTTTGAGTTACTAGGCACAGAAGAGGAAGATAAGTGTTCTCTCCAAAAGAAAGTGTGGGAAAGAGTGGGACCCTGACAATGGGCAGGCAAGCAAAACATCCGGTGATCCAGCAATCTGCTGTCATGAGACAGAAGCAGCCCCAGGGCCGCTCCTAACCCGCAAGCCTAAGGGGCTGTTCTCCCTTTGAAGAGAGTGGGAATTACATTGTGCGCATACCAAGGGGAGAACATATCCCTAATTAATCAGTAATCACTGGCAGCGAGTCCATGTGTCAAAAGGGTTTTGGCTATGCCCCCACTACATGGCTTAATCTCCAGTTAGAAGATGAATTGAGAGGAAGCTGTTTTGAACAGATTAAAGAAATCAACAGCTACAAGTAAATTGCCTATATACTTGTGTCAAAACAGGTTGTCCAGCATGCTTTCAACACTGAAATCTTTGTTATTTTAATAGAAGATATACATAGTTCATGTGCACTTGGCTTCAGGACTTTTTTTTTTTCTTTTCTTTTTTTACAGCTGTTTACTCAAGGGGAAAAAATGAAGAGAAAATTAAAGGGAAACGGCTCACAGAGAAAATGTCAAGGATGCTTAGAGATGATAAAGCATTTGCAAAGTTTTATGGTGAGAAACTGGCCTAAGACGTATGGGACCTAAGGACAATTCCTTGCTCTGCCATCACAAATTCTTGCATGACCTTCCACAAGTCACTAGGAGCAAGATTGTACTCAACCAATAAGGCACCTATGTTCATTTAGGGGCAGGGCCCTATTCAAACCTGCTTGAGTTCCTGAAAAACTTGGTGGGTGAGTTAGTTTTAAGGCTAAGCGAACAGTGCATTACCAAAATAGATGCATTCATGGCATTTTCAGGGACTCAATGAGAGTGGAAGAGGATTACACTAAGAAGCGTAAGTCCACTTATGAATAAATGGAAAGGGATCTGGACCTTAAGCTTTTGTTGCTGTAGTTCTCATCAGTAAAATGCACCCCATTGTCCCTTGTGTTCTCATGCATAAATGAATGGAATCATGTCCATGGAAATCAGGTACCACCACATATCCATTAGTTATATTATAAGCTGGTCGTGCTTACCTAAGACACCTGATCCTACTGATCCTGGTGGGAAAGGATTAGTCAGATGTGGTTTGTTGCCATCTGGTAGTTTAGTAGCCTGTTGTTTCAATAGAATGTAATGGAGGTGGGGGCACTAGAAAGAGGGGAACTAGGGTGTAAACTGAGCAGAGGGAAGAGAGGATCTCTAAGACCAGCCAGGCCTGGGAAGAAGTTTTGAGCTGTTGTCATTTAAATAAAACTCCAGGAACCAAAAAGCTTGGATTCTCATCACTTTAAACGGACCCAAATAAACAGCTCTAAAACATTTGTTAACCCCTGTTTATTATTTAGATGGCTACTTCAGACAGATATTTTAGGAGAAATGATTTGCATCATTCCTGTACTTGTCAGGATTTCTGAAAAGACCCTGAAAATCATGTCAGAGAATTCACTGTTCCAATGAGAGGATTTGCTTCCACAGGCACCACTGTTATTGTTCTTGTTTTAATGACACTGCCAAGTATCTTATGGTGAAAAGTCAGGAAAAAATAATGGTCTGATGCCAATGCCACCTCTCACTTGTGGGGTTTCTGTGAATTTATGGCTAATGAAAATGCCAGAGGAATAGTCTAGGAAACTGAAGTCATCTCCCTGGACATAAGAAAACTTCTTCTGTCCTATGCCTCAATTGTGATCCAGAGGCTCCATCGCTAGGGTGAAAAATCTAACCCAATAACCCACACCTATCCAGTCTGTAACTGGTCTGCTTTAGCTGGCTGCAACTGGGATGATTATTTCCAACTGTGTAGATGGATACATTCATTAAGAACTAAACTAACTTTGCGTGCAGTAGGTCACCATCCACCTATCAGGTAGTAGTAGGCACACAGTTGCTATCAACATGGTCAAAATTCAACCTGATGAATCTTGTGCAAGTTCTTATAACCGCTAACCTGTCCTTTGTGTTTTCCATCTTGGAGGAGAAGAGAGCAGAAAACCTAGCACCATCACCCTGAAATGACACACAGCATCAACATTTTGTCCTAGAAGGCACTAGGGGTAGCAACTCTGCCTCTGCCCTTGCTCCTAGTTCTATTTTCCCACCCCCAAACCTATACTCCATGATAAAAGATGAAGAGGAAGATTGGCCAAGGGGTCAGGGAGCTATTCTAGTGCATGGAGACCAAGAGTCTGTTCTCTACTGTGCTAGAGACTTCCTGTGAAAACTTGGGCAAGTCACTTGAGCTAGATCCTGCAAGATTTTTAGGTACTAATTTTTACTTGAAATGAGTGGGAATTTGTACCTAAAATCTTTTCAAGATCTGGGCCCAAATCTCTCTATGCTTCAGTGTTTGTCTGCAATACGGGAATAATAGAATTTCCCTACTTTACAGCACAGTGAGAATAAGTATGTTACACATTGTGAAGTACTCCGATTCTATAGAAAAGGGGGAGCAGGGAAAGACACCCCCATCCATCTCTATACCTATTCCCATACCTGTAACTTCCAGCTAGCTACTGGGCAATACCTCCCTTATTTGATTCACATCCCTTCTAAACAACTACATCTCCTTTGCTGACTGAAGAAGTGAGTTAATTTCCCATAAAACAATGTTATAGCTTTAATGGAAAAATCAAAATATGCAGATGTCATAACTCAATAACTATGCAATCTCTCTACTGTAACATCTTGTCTTTCCCCAGTTCCTGCTCTCTGAGGTTAGTTACAGTCACTTATTGCATCACACCTAAAAGTCTCCAGGGCAGAGACAACGGCTTTTTATGTGCCTTGCAAACACATTTATGTGAACTGTATTGACCAGGGCACTATCCACTTCCTTTGGAACAGCAAGGAGCAATGGACCTTGAGGTGAGGTGTCCTGAGTTTCAGTCCATCCTCCACCTACTGTTTTGTGTAGCCTTAGCCAAGTCATATAACGTGAATATCCCATCAGTAACCTGAGCATAGTTTTCATTCTTGTTTATGGGGGAACTGTCAAGATCAAATACTGAATGTCTGTACAGTGTTTTCAAGAGGTTATACAAGTATTATTTGGTTGTAGAAAACAGCACACAGATCTTAGCTGTTTGCCAAACCTCCATTAGCATAAGATTTTTTTTAAAGTACTCTGATTCCCTGAGAAGGTCTGAGACCAAAACTAATGCACCATGGGCCTCTTATGCCAGAGTGATGATGCACATGGGTGGAGATGAGCCACTTTTTACAACATCCTGGCTTCAGGAGTGTTTAAACACATCATTTTATGCTTCCATCTTTCCTTTTCCTGAAGCATCCTGGCTAGCAAGTATTAAAGCTTGACTTAAAATGGAGAAGGAAGAGGAGGAAGCAGATGAGGGCATTTTAGCCACTGTCTTTCACTCTGTTTTGGGGTAAAAAGAAATCATCTTTAAGGAAAAAAGAAAGAAACTAAATTATTATCAGCTTTGGGTAGCTATATATTTGAGGTTCATGTTTTAGAGGTGAATTAGAAACAGAATTCCTATAGGTAAGAATTACTGTTAGCTAGGGTTAAAGCCAACACCCATTGAAATCACTGCAAAGGTGTCAACTGACTTCAGTAGATTTTGGATTAGTGCCTGGTCCTGAATGCTGGGATTTTTCCTACTCTGTGCCAAGCTTTCCTTTTATCTTGTCAGAAAATAAAGTAGGATACACCAAAAACAGGTTATTTGACTTGACTATTTCTGTATGCACCTATGATTTTGGTCCCAAAAGGAGCAAGTTCTTGTCACAGCTCTGCTCTTCCACATGGTTCTGGTTTTAACAAAAACAGGAGGCAGCAAGCAGACAACAGCACTTTCTGCAGAGGACTTCTTCATGCCTCAACATTAATAATATAGCAAATTAACAGCATCCTCCAAGTACTGCTCCACTGTAAGATGACAACCCAGAGTGCTGAATTTCAGACAATATTGTGATTTATGCGTAATACTCCAACCAGGTGCCAGCCATGCTCTCATTCCATATATATCCACTTGGCAATAACAATGAAGATATTCTACAAGAATTTCAAAGACTGTTGCAGGGGTTTCTTGAATTCACTATCCTTCTACCTAAAGCTGCTCTTATCTCATCTTACGGTTCACTAACTTCTCTCACTAATACAGCCATGTAAATCTTCCTAGCAAGACCTGAAGCCATGCAGTATCATCCTGTTTCATGCAGCTTCTCAAGTCAAGAGAGGAGCACTGACAGAACGAACTCAAGGGAATTTGGACTGTGATGGCATTCAGAACTAGGGAAGAGAGAATACTCAACTACTTAGTTATTAACAGGACTAATAAGCTTTAGCCTTTAAACAGACCTGGTTGAAAAATGATATTTTTTTTTCTGGGAGTCTTTTTTAAAAATCACTTTTGGTAAGCTCAACATTGAAAACTGAAAACTTTGGGGTCTCTGAAAACAATTTTAAAAGAAAAGTGATTTTTAAAATTAAATATCCTTGTATTGTTTCCAAATTAGCTCAAAGCCTTTATTGTAGGATTTTTCCTGGAAAAATTCCATGCTCTTCCACAGGACCAGCTCAGACAGTGGAAAAATGAGAGGTGAAGTGCATAAGTGAGAAGATAATGTAAAAGTTGTGGGACTTCAGGAAAAGGTCCCGAGGAGAAATGAAAGCTTAATCCTCCACATTTTACTTTTATTTTTTAAATAAATAACTCCACCCCCGACAATATCAGTGCAATGGAACATATCTTAAAGTTTTTCATATTTTTCCACAAAGAACTATTTACCATTGTCCAGCAAATTTCCCAAATTTGCCAATATCATTGAAAATTGTCAAACTGGATTTTTTTTTTTACTTTACCTGCTTCATGAAGACATATCCTGGTTTAGACCAGCTATGTCCATTACTTGAAAAGCTCAGAGCTTTGTAATGGGAACACAGTTTCATGTATCCCTTCTTGACCAGTTTCAACCAGCATTACAAAAGCAACTGGGCACCCAGTAGTAAAGGATATGAATAGAAGTGACAGGTGACCTTGAGGCAGGACAGATTGCAATCTCAGAGGTACATTCTGGAAAAAGTAATAGGAAGTTAGGTGAAAGAGTTGTCTAAAAATAAGTACTTGGGCAAGAATAAACACCCTAAATACCCATATACCAGAAGCTTAAAAACAAGAACAGGTGAAGTCAGATGCCTGGAAATGGAAGAAGAACTTGACATAATGGGTACTTCTGAAAAATGGTTGAATGACAAAAATCAATCAGGTTCTATAATACTTGTCTATAAACTGTACAATAAGGACAGATTAGGTCACTCACAGAGGTGAGAGGGGGGAATGCTAGAACTAACAAACTACCTAGCATTTAGTGAGGGGAAATATGGGAGCAGAGAAGACCAGACAGTTAAATGTATCTGAAACGGGTTCAGAGAAATAACTTCATCCGACGCAGTAATATGAGCAATTCCAGTACAACTCAGGCCCACATCCTCCAGAGAAAACATACCAAAATGGAGCATGGTGGTACTAAACTTTAGAACAGGGTATTTAAAAAGAAATGAAAATGGGATCAGAAAGCCCACAGAGTCCTAGGTAAGGACAAGCAGACCCTTAGGCTCAACAACTCCTCACACATGAACAGTAGTAAATCACAATAGAGAGTGGCTTGGAGTTTTAAAGCATCACTTGCATCTCCACCGGGAACTATTACCCAAGTCTGCATCAAGAATAACACATAGCCTCATGTTGCATCCTTCAGTAATTAGGGGAGCAGAGGGCTAAAATCCTTTTTAATTCCAAGCAACAGGCAGCCCTTAAGACTGTAAATGAATTTTTATTTAAAGACATTTTATCTATTTTTCTTTTTATATAATCCCTGGATCAACACAGTCTTATTTTGTGATGGTGCAGCCCTCTCTTAGATGATGCCTGGACATATTTCCACATATAAGCACACACGCTAAGGTCCTAATCTTGCAAAGCTTTGACCACGAACCTAATCGTACACATGCCAAATTGTCCTGTTGAAATCAAGTCTGACCACAGTCACTGGGTCTGCTCATCCTGAGTTGGGTCCAGTGTGGGCATAAATTATTGTGGGATCAGGACTTATTAGAGTACATATGAAGCATACATTGAGCCAGAGCCCTTATGCACACTGACTACTGTACTTACTAAAGGAGTTATAGCTGTTTCAATTGGATATCCCACTTCAGCTGCCGCTTGACAGTTACTCATCATGTCCCTAGCTGTCCAAATCAAACTAAAAGGAGCCCAACTGAAATCCCACTCTCTAATTCTCCCTTCTTATTTCAGTTCCTGAGTAAATATGTGCAGCAAGGGCCATGCCAGGCAGACAGCTGAGCTGGACTTCAACAGGCCCATGAAAAAGGACATTCCAGAGATCATGGGCATTTCCCCCAACTAAACAATGTGGTTATAACACTCTCCTCATCCCCAGTTAGATTGTCCATCAGGAATGCTTGTGTCATTTGAGGGTTCTTCCAGGAGGTTAAATACCTTTAAAAAGAACACCATGAAAGTGTTCAGGAAGAGCAGAAGTAACAAAACAAAATAAAATAAACTATTATTTGATTTTACACCCCCCATGCTTACTTTTCACCCACTCCATAGGTTCCACTATTACTTTTGATCAGGTATAGAATGGCTCTCATGGACAGGGGGCAATATTGTTCAAAATATTAATTCCTTTGAAATCTAAATTTTTGGCTTTCAAGTCAGTTCATGTTTTATTCACGTTTTATATGAATTCTCAGGTGCAGAGAGTGAAACAACCTCTTCATGAAGGACCAAATGGAGATGGTTTAAATTAGCAGTGGCTAAAATTTTCTACTGGAGTTCCCCCCCCCCATTCCCACCTTTCTGGGTTCATGACCCCACTTCTGCCCTTGTATGGCCATTGAGCTCAAGGCGTTGTTTGTGAGTATTGAGAGACCACTTGGGACTGCAACTCCTAATTTGCAGCTGCTGCTTAAAAGAGTTTCTTTCAGAAAGTACCAAGTCCTTGCCCTTTGCTAATTCAGTCCCCTTGAAAGGTTTTCAAGTCGTGGTCTCAGAAACAGAGGCAGTCAAAGTCACTACTAGTTGGTGGCACTTGAAATCATTGGTCCTGGAGGCTGAATCCAAACAATCAGTTTCCCTTCAAAGACCTTAGCGATTGACCATGCTTCTACTGAAATCTGAGACAAGTCTTATACTGACTTTAATAGGAAATCATTTTTAAAAATGCTTTCCATTAAATTACATGTTTAAACAGTGCTGGCAACATTTTTCCATGTTAAAAAATGTTCCCACATGTCAAAAACATTAACCAAAAATGTACAGTGGCAAGCGTTCAAAATATACCCAAACCCCCAGGGATGATTTAACTTCAGTATGGCATTTTTTTTTTAGTTGTTATTTGTAAGGTTCCTCCATGCTCATTTATAGCAGTCAAAAATGTACTAAGTTGGGGTATTTATAGAAGAACCTTAATAAGTCCTGGTTCAGTCAGTATATTTAGTTCTTAAGCTTCCAGTGAAATTGTAATGATTCAAAACAAATTCTTCTTTAAAAGTTGAGAATGGGTGGTTGTTATTTTTTATAACCTCTTCCCTCAAGTCACTATGTGGGTAAGTTGCCTTCCACAGTTCCCCCACCCAGCTACCCACCATATTTAGTAATATGAAATTTGAGAAATTTTGCCAAAATCCATTATATATGACAAAAAGAAAAAAAATATAGATGAGAAGGAAAAAAAGAAGACAATTCAGATCCAGCTCAGGACAGTAATCCTGTTCCCAAAAGGTGTCTGAGTGCATGCTTAAATTATATACTTAAGTGCTTTCCAGAAACAAGGCTTTAAATAAGACCCAGGCAGAAACAGCATACATAAAAGTAATCTTGATTTTATTTCTTAAAGTTTCTTCTTCTAAGTGCTTCTCTATTTTTTCTGTCTCTTCCATCTGAAAATAAAAACCACAACCAGAGGACAAGGTTCCGAAAGCCAATAGATGGTAGCACGTCTGAAACATTAGTAACAAAAAGGGGGTTTTCTGTAATTCCACCATTGCAAAGGAAACCCCACAGAAGCCATCAGGGTTTCACAGGACCTGGCCTATTTGTTTTTGAAGTTATAAGTGCAGAAACAGTTTAAGGAACACAGTCTTATGCATTCACAAACTATTACGTTTACCTGCACATCACATGCACCGTTTCCCCAAAAATCAGTCCCCCAAATCTGGGGAGTGCATTTTAAGCAGAGAAGCTGATTTTCTGCCTAGAATAGAAGCATCCTTCTTTGAGTCCTGCTCCACAGTGAAGCAGCAACTGCATTACTATTCAAGCAGCTGAGGAAGTCAATTGACTTAAGGCTTATGGTTCTCCACTCCACAGGTGTTAATGATAGTCTCTCCTTTTTAGTGGTGTTGAAGTTCTACTAACCAAGCTAACAGGTCTTCTGGCAATTTTACTGTCTTTTATCTTAGTCTTTCTCTTTCTATTTCATAGCCTTGCAAACCATTTTTAGCTATTTTTATAGTTGCAGCTCCACCCATGAAGACCAGTCTTCAGCAGCAACAAAGGTTGCAACTTTTGGTTAAGCAGAAAAGAGAGGGTGAGCGAGATGAAGATTAGGTTCTTTTGCTGCTCTGAGCAGGCATAACTCTGGAAAACATCTTTTTTTCCTTCATTCTGTCTCCCCAAAACAAGGTGTGTGTCTTATTTTGGGGGAGGGGGTGATACCCGTGAAAATATGTTATATCAAATTAGGGATTGCATTGCGTAAAGGGTGCCTATACAAATGCAGCGAGGCTGCTCCAACGTGCTGTAATTATGGTGTATCGGAGCAGACTTGATTAATTGAGTCTGCTTGAGCACGGTAATTTACTACACTCCAGCAGCCTCCAGCATCACGTGTATCAGCAATCCCGAGCTGAAAAAATGGTGGTGGGAGCATTTTAATTAAAGCTTGTTCAACGAGCTTTAGTTAAAGTGTCCCTGCCACCATTTGTCAGTGTGGGCACAGTGATACATGTGATGCTCTGGGTGCTTTAATTAGAGTGGCTCTCTTATTAAAGCACCCCCCCCCATACACACTCCCAGAGCATGTATAAATGCCTAAAGGGGCCTTAATGCAAATAACAATCAGGTCCTAAATCTCTTACAGTTTTCTTTCTAGAGTTAATAAGTACATTAAAAAAATAAATAAAGGATGAACTCCAGATTCTGGCCACAGGTTAACCCCTTGGGAGGCTATGAGTAATCTGTAGACCTCCAGTTGGACAGCCCTTAGGGGTTTTATAGGGTAGACTCTCTGACATTCTTTTGTGCTACAGTCTCACCAGCACTGCTACTCCTGCTATACTCTTACAGGTATCAAAGAGTCCTTTTTAGAGATGACTTGGTGGCTTCAGTCCAGTATTTGGATAGCTTATTCTTCCCAGTATTTTTGGTATTAAGATCCATATTTCCCCAGCATTCAACCTGCACCCCAACAGTCTACTGTTTTAAAAACTATCCTGTTCTCTTCTTGTAAGCTGCCCTGAGCCTTTGTTGGGAAAGGCAACATATAACTTGAATAGATAAATAATTAATTAATTGGTTACATATTTTGTCATTATCTTTGAAACCTCATGGCAATCAGAAGAGTCCTAGAAGATTGAAAAAGGGCAAATATAGTCTCCATATTTAAGAAGGGGAAGAAGGAAGATTCAGGGAACTAGTCTGGTCAGCCTCACTTCAGTTCCTGGAAAAACCATGGAGCAGATCCTCAAGGAATCCATTTCTAAGCACCTGGAGGAGAAGGTGATTAAGAATGGCCAGCATGGATTCACCAAAGGGAAGTCATGCCTGATCAACCTCATGCCTTCTATGATGAGATAACTGGCTCTGTGGATGTGGGGAGAGCAGTTTATGATCTACCTTGACTTTAGCAAGGCTTTTATTACAGTCTTCCACAATATTCTCGTAAGCAAGCTAAGGAATTACAGGTTGGATGAATGGACTGTAAGGTGCATAGAAAACTGGCTGGATCATCAGGCTCAGAGGATAGTATTCAATGGCTCATTGCCTAATTGGCAGTCATTATCAAGTGGATGCCACAGGGGTCAGTCCTGGGGCAGTTTTTTTTCAATATCTTCATCAAATGGCCAGGAAAACGGGATAGAGTGTACCCGCAGCAAGTTTGCAGATGATACTAAGCTGTGGGGAGTAATAGGTAGGCTGGAGGGTAGGGCTAGGATTCAGAGAGACCTCAACAAACTGGAGGATTGGACCAAAAGAAATCTCATTAGGTTCAATAAAGACAAGTGCAAAGTCCTTCACTTAAGACAGAACAATCACATTCACCATTACAGGCTGGGGGCTGATTGGCCAAGCAGAAGCTCTGCAGAAAAGGACCTGGTGGTTACAGTTGACAATAAGCTGCATATGATCCAGAAGTGTGCCTTAGTTGTGAAGAAGGCTAATGGCATACTGGGCTGCATTTACATGTGTTGCCAGCAAATCAAGGGCACTGGTGAGGCCATATCTGAAGTACTGTGTCCAGTTTTGGCCCCCCACTACAGAAAGGATCTGAAAAATTGGAGAAGGTCCAGAAGAGGACAACAAAAATGGCTTGGAGGGCTGGGGAACATGACTGATGAGGAAAATTTGGGGGAATGGGGCTTATTTAGTCTGGAGAAGAGAAGACGGAACAGAGATTTAATAGCAGCCTTCAATCACCTGAAGGGTAGTTACAAAACAGATGGAGCTAGACCAGAGGTGTGTAAAATACACCTAGGGAAGGGCTTTGTCTGGCCTGCAGTGGATTCCTCAGTCCTGCCTGGCCCAGGCACCATCCAGCCATTATGCATCCTGCTGCCTCCTGGGCATGCAGTGGGGCTGGTGTGGCTCTGCAGCTGGACTGCTTTTCTAGGCAGCAGCAGCTTCTTCCAGCTGCTGCCGCCCCTGGCCTCAGCCCTGGTGGGGACCCACGCACAGCCCCAACCCACCCCACTTCTGCTGCTGAGTCGCCTGCTCACCCTGAATAGCTGCAGCAGCACCGGCATGGCAGAAGTGTGCTCAGTGTGGGGGAAGTGTGCTCAGTGTGTGCTCTCCCCTCACTGCTGCCCAGCGCTTCTTGCAGCAGCAGCAGCACAGAGCCCACACTAGGCTGCCCTGAAGCTTCTCTGTACTGCCCCGGCTGTGGAAACAAGCCAGAGCCATAGAGCAGCCCAGTGCAGCCTCCGTGTGGTTGCTGCAGGAAGTGCTGGACAGTGGTGAGAGGGAGGGGGCCATTTTTCCCCTGTGCCATGCACACTTCTGTCCTGCTAGCGCTGCTGTCAAGTGCAGCTGTTCAGCACGAACAGGTGAGTCTACAATGGCACGAGGTGGATTGGGTCTGCATGTGGGTCCCCACCAGTACTGTGGGGTTGGGGCCATCAGTTGATGCCACCTGGGCTGCCTAGAAAGGCAGTCCAGTGTGGAGCTGCCCCAAGCACCCTGCATGCCCAGGGCAGGCAGCAGGACATGTCACAGGCGGGTGGTGCAGAGCAGGCACAGGAGCCGGGTCAGGACTGTAGACAGGGTTCTGGCTGATCTGCTCCTGGCAGGGTGAGTCTGGAGTAGGCATGGTGCAGGGCTGGGGCTGTCTACATCTAGCAGTGGCAGTGGCAGGGAGGCCCTGCCACTGCCACACACAGGGGTGGGGATGGGTTCTGAGCAGCTATGGGGGGGTATATTGGGGGCTCCCATACATACCCCACCATACCCACAAACCCTCCCCTGCAAACCCCACAACCACACCCTCCCCCCACACAATCACACACCCCACAAACACTGTACCCTCCACACACTCCCACACACCTCTTCATGCACATACCTGCAGGCCTCTGGGGGGAACTCCACTCACTGCTACCTGCACACACCCCACTACACACACCCCCAGCCACCCTCCCCCTCCACACAGCCCACAAACCCCATACCCACCCATCCCCACAAACACATCCCCCCACAAACACACCCATACCCATGCACCCACATCCACACACCTCCCATACCCCACATACATGCACATCTCCCCAAAAACCGCATACCCACCCCCGCACTGCCCCATGCCCCAGTATCCCTGCATACACCCCACAATATACAAGAGTAAGACTCCATTTTGAGCTATTATGCAATCACCTCTATTTACATGATACAAACACATACAAATCAGGACAAAAATATCTTTTAAAAATAAAATTAAAACATGTTAATTGTGGATATTTGAGTTTTAGTATACAAGTTGGGTTTTTTCCCAGTTCCAAGATGACAAACCCTCTTTCCAAAAGGAGTACTTCCAGGGCAAGGGGGAGGGACTTCCAGTGGCAAAGGTCAGGGTTAGGGAGTGGGACTTCCAATCCCAAGATAGTGATCATAGTGACCAGGGTGCGGGGCACCTATCAAAGGGTGGGGCTACTCTTGTGGCCCTTGATAGCTCACCAAAATTGATTAAGCAGCCCTCCATCTAAAATAATTGCCCATCCCTGGGATAGTGTGTTCCCAGTGGTGGCAGATAATAGAACTAGAAGCAATGGTCTCAAGTTGCAGCAAGGGAAGTTTAGGTTGGATATTAGGAAAAACTGTCTCGCTAGAAGGGTAGTAAAGCACTAGAACAGGCTACCCAGAGAGGTTGTAGAATCTCCATCCCTGGAGGGTTTTAAGACTCAGCTAGACAAAGCCTTGGCTGGGATGATCTAGTTGGGATTGTGGCGGCAAGGTGCCACCACAGGCTCCCGAAGCGGAGAGGGGAAGCCCTGTGGGTCCCAAACCCTGGAAACAGAACTGCAGTAGGGGTGACTTACTCCCTGCCAGACAGCCAAGGCAGGAGCCAGGACCGTGGCCGCAGCTGCGGCCGTGCAAGCTGGCATTACGCCGGCTGTTTAATCAGCTGTTTCCCACGCGGGGAACAGCTGGACCAATCGTGGTGGCTGTACCAGCTGCTGCAGGAAAGTTGAAAAGCCCCACCGGAACCAGGGGGAGGGGGGAGCCAGGGAGAAAGAGCGCTGGTGGATAGCATGCTAGACGTGCTGAGGCTCCAGTGAGGAAGAGGAGGAGGGGCCAAGCAGGCAGCTGCACAGTCCTCTGCTCCTCAGGTGAGTATTTCTTCTTAAAAAAAACAACAAAAAAAACCAAATCAAAGAGCCAAGAGAAGGCAGGCTGTGCTTCAAGGCCAGTTGTGCCCACCCCGGGAGGGAGGAGAGCCAGCTGCGTCCACACTGACGTGGGACCCCACCCAGAGCAAACCGTGGGCAACGCTGCAGGGTGAAGGCCCCATATTCTATGAACACCAGTCCGGTTGGCAAGTGGACGGGGTGTAGGGGAGGCGGAGCCCTGTGGAACATCATGCCAGACACGTTGTGAGTACTGCCATTTCTTGGGAGGCCCTCCCAGGAAGATCTCCACTGAACACCCCTCTCTAGACAGTTTAACATCAAAGTCATGGCAGGTGAGTTGAAGGGCAAGGCTATGCACCCAGCAGGCCGTGCAATACATCAGGCCACAACCATCACAGAGATGGTCCTGCTTTGAGCAGGGAGTTGGACTAGATGACCTCCTAAGGTCCCTTCCAACCTAATTTTTTTATGACTCTAAGTGTGTATTACAAGATGACAAAGATAAAATAGATTTTGGAAATAGATCTGGGCTTGATTCAAACTCCCATGTATATCGGGAGTAACCCCTTTGCAATAGACAGTCTGACAGGTGTAAGAAGTTGTCCCAAAGAAAAATTTGTTATAGATATTTCTACCTGCACTTGGAGGATTAGCAGAAGCAGCAAGGGCCAGGGGAAGATATAGGAGACACAGCAGAGATGAAGACTGAAAGGAAAATACTCGATGACTTTATAAAAAAAGGTTGGCTGCCTGCTTGCCTTTGTACTTCATAATAAATACCTAGTTGACAAAAAACTGGCCCATTCTGTTCTGGAAGTAACAGGAAGCTGCCATGTACAGCTGTAATGACCATCATTTGCAGCTGATCTGTCAGGTACTTAACTGGGGGGTCTCCAGAATAGTGTGACCTGCTACAGTTTCAGCTACTGCTTTGCAAGTGAGTCTATAATAGGCTGATATTCTTAATAAAGTAAGCAATTGAAAACACATAGCACACTGATCAGGAGGTAACATACCAATCACTATTTTAACTGCCAAAATTAACTACTAGTAATTTTTCCATACACTGTATTTTTCTCACCTTTTTCCTGCCAAAAGAGGCAAAAATAGCACTCAATTTATACACAGAATCCATCAAGAATTGGACCCCTGACAGCTGATTTTTGTACTTGCAGTATTTTTGAGATTGCAATAAAAATACCAAAGTCAGACATTTTTCCAGTGCCTTTTTTTTCAGCATTTGTAATGCATTTAACATTTTGGCTCCTCTCTTGGCCACTTGATTCTCCTGTGGGATTTTATAATGGCAGTTCGAGATCTTAATCTGTACTTACAAGCTCATATTCAGGAAAAGGCTGTTTTTCCAAAAATGAATCCTGGAAATTGTTCTGAGTGGAGCCATATCATAAAATGTAAGCCCTTGTACAGATCAGACAAAACTCTTCTTGACTTTTCATATCAAATTTTGAGTCCCATTGTTATGCCCAGGGTTTCCATTCAAGAAATGGATTTCTGTGCATGTAAGAAGAAACAAAAACTGAAATGAGAAGCATAAGAGTGACTTCCAATATTAAGTGCCCATATTAAAATACATTTTTGCATATTCATGAATACAATCTATCCTTCTGGTCATAAAACAAATTGTGAAAAATTGCCCTTTCAAAATCTAAGCTCAAATCAGGCTGTGAAAGGATCTTGGTATAGAATTCTATATCTGTACCTGTGAAACACATGATCAGCCTTCAGCCACTATCTTAGTCCTATACTGGGGGGCCAAGACCTAAGTATCTGTTTCTTGCAACATGCTATTGTTCTGGCTTTCTTCCAAACACAGAAGGGACAACCCAGCCATTTCATTACCAGAAATTACAGTCATCTTCTGTCTAACTGGGAAAAGTATTATCTGAAAGGCAATTACATATATCCCAAAAAACCAAAGGACCAATGGGGCAATGTGAATTATTATGCCATAACGATGCACCCCAGCATAGCACCCAAAATATAGCATTGCACATAGTCTATAAATCCTGAGCTGAAATCTTCACAAAGTTGAGAGTCGGTTTACACAATTTTGTCCAGTGTCTAGTCACAGGAAGTCTGTATGCCTTGAGGTCTTCACCAGTACTAGATAATATGATGTTTATGGCGTGTGCCCTCAGGTCATGTGGTAAAGCCATGAAGTTATTAAAAAGATGAACTCTCTGAGGAATTGACAAGTTTCATTTAGCCCTATCTTAAGTAGAATATTGCTTCTTCCACCTCAAGTAGCCTCCATCTACTAGCCACCTAATTCCCTCCAGAAGTAAAATCAGATCAGTTCTAGGTACAGCGCTTACTTTCCTCCCACTCTGGGGAACTGAAACCCATTGTTGGTAAAAAAGTTCTCGATGCATTTATTATCTATCAATTTATTTATATTATAGTCATGCCAAGAGGGACCATTCAGGACCATTGTGTGAGGTACTGTACAAACCTGTATTAGAAGACAGTCCCTGCCTTAAAGGGTTTATCTCCTAATTCAAGACAAAACAGCACAATTGGATGTAACAGAGAGAAAGGAAGTGGGTGTGGGAAAAAGAGAATGTATATTGTTGTATAGTCTATCTGTGGAAGTTTATATAGTAGCCTTCATGTGAATGCAGATTTTGAGCCCTGACTTTCTGAAAAATTAAGTCTCTGTAAGGGATCTCAAGAAGGCATTGAAAAACCAGTGCATCCAAAATCATTTGTCAGTTCTGAAAATCTTTGGTCTTCTATCTTGTCAATTAACTTACAATTGCTTTCACTATAAAGTGAAAAAGGTACAAATTTAGCCCACCAGATGCTTTCCGTGTGTATTTAATACACAACTACTAGAACATTGTCCCAAATGAATTATACCCTTTCAGAGAATGATAGGTCTAGGAAAAAGAGCAAATATTGACACTTCAATAATGTTTACCCAGCAATCAGCAAGCAGTATACAGCACTCACGGCAGCTTTGTTACAGGAATCAATTAGGAAAATGGAGAATTGATGTCCTCCAATTAGAAATATATAGTAAATGCTGACATTACTGAAAATGTCTAGTCTGCATATCATTTTGAAGATGTGCCTCTAGCCAGTGCTCAGTCATTAACACCTGAATCTTTCTATCTAATCTATTGCATCCCCTCATTACACCTTCCATTCTAATGTATTCTTCCAAATCTGAACATAGATCTTACCACACTGGATCAAACCAGGATTAATTTAGTCCAGTATCATTTCTCCAGAAGAGGACAATAACACTTTCTCCTGAGAAAAAAATCCTGAAGTAGGAATATAATGAACAATTTGTACCCAGAGAATGTTTCTTAACACCCCACAATAGCTGGAGGATGACTCAGATTTCTGACTATATTCATATTCTTCCTCTAAACAGTGATTATTGTCTCTGGAGTACTTATGACAAATACAAACAATCCATTCCCTGGGGCAATATTTTTCTATTTAAAAACTGAGGTCCAGAATTATTGACACCAGACCCGTGCTTCCCAACCTCAGGTTGCGACCCAATTGGGGGTCATGGGGCAATGCCAGCATTGCCACACACAATGGAGAAGCTGCTCTTCCTGCCAGGAGCTCCCTGTCCCCTTCCCCTGGGCTGCTGCCACCACCGCACTCCACTCCCAGCAGTGGGTCATGGCAAAAAAAGGTTGGGAACCACTAATATAGACCCTGGCCACTTCACAGTACCCAGCAAGTCACAGAAATCAGAACTCCCTCTTAGCTCACGAATAAGCTGAATTTATAGCTATTTGGTATAGCTGGAATGACTCAAAGCAGTTAAAGAGCAGTAGTGAATTTAGGTGCTGACAGCTGTGCAGCTCCCCAATTTAATTCATAGGGCTTCACAGAAAGTGCCATGAGTTAGTCCGACCTTCCCAACTCAACAGACATTCACTGTTGGATCAGGAGGGTGGAAGCTCAAGCTT
This sequence comes from Crocodylus porosus, assembly GCF_001723895.1. Lineage (NCBI taxonomy): Eukaryota > Metazoa > Chordata > Crocodylia > Crocodylidae > Crocodylus > Crocodylus porosus. The sequence goes on along the minus strand of NW_017728949.1, from coordinate 6,705,489 downwards.
CACTTTGGAGCTGATTCAGCAAGAGAGGCTGCGTGTCAGCAGCTTCTTCCCCTAGCCCCACCCCACCTCTCCCAGGTCCTGTGCTGTCTCAAAATGGGAAGGGGACAAGGCAGGGGAGGAATGTCCATTCTGAGGTTTGCCCAACCTGTGCTAGAGTGAGGGGGTGGATTGGAGAACCCCACCTCATGGCGGCTCCAATCGACCCATCCCACCCTCCAGCACAGGCTGGGCAAACCCCAGGCAGAACTCCCTCCCTGCCCTTCCCCCTTCCCATCCTGAATACAGTACCCAGTGCACACTAACAGAAGTTAATGAAGGTGTTCCACTTCAGAGTGTCTTTATCTGAAACCTCATGCTATGTGGATTCATTTGTCACACGATGAGGCACTTAAAGCACTCTGCAGCCATGCACTTTTGGCAGTGCATGGCTGTTGACCACTTTCAAGGGGCCAATCGCATGACAAAACATCACTTCTGTCAGCACCCAATATTCCTTAAAATGTCTAGTGAATAAAACCTGATTCAGGTAGTTGCCCTCTGGCATGATGTATATACACACTATGGCACTGAACCTCTTTGAAAGAGAAGAGGTTCAAATTCCATTCGCATTGATAGCAGCCTGCAGTACTTAACTTGGCTTTATATGGGTGTAACTAAGAGCAGAATTTAGCCAAATGAGAACGTAAGCCATTTGCAACATTGTAATTGGTCAAAAGTTGGTGCCGTTGATACTCAAGGTAAAGGCTCCTTTGACTTTGGTGGAACTAGATTTTTATGCATTTGCTTTGTATTATTAACTGATTTTTCCAGCACTCAAAAATATCACAATTTTGATCATTCTTCTACTACAGCTTTTAGATTTTGCCCCTACTTCTCCTCCAATAAATATTTAAAGTAGAAAGATGAATCTAGCTGGGTTGTTTTCAAGATCATCATTTTTTACTGATAATGTCATTATTGTTTTTGGCAGCTGAGTCACAAGAAAATGTGACACAGAGGGTATTAACGATATAATGAAGTTCAATGGAGTTGAAAGATAAAGTTCATTAGCTTCACATTTAAGACTATTAGAGCAGAGAGACTGTAGCAAAGCATTTTGTTTGTCATTTACACAGCATTTCTGAAAAGCAAACAGCCTTGGTTGTCTGGACACTTAATGGCTTCCTTTTTAGCCTCCCAGTTTATTTTCGTTTGGAACAGAGTCCAATTTTGCAGGATTGAGATTGATGGGATCATTTGGTGGAGTGTCAGCCAGTATGTATAACCTCTGCTCTGACCACTGCCAAAGTTACCATGAGAATGAATAAGAAAAGATTTGAACTAGGGACCCTGCAGGTACCATAGTGACCAAGCAGTTGCTAAGGATGTGATTAGCACTCTGATTGCAGGAACTGGAGATTTAATTGCTATGTCCTCATTCCAGTCCTCTGGGGGGATACCTGTTTGCCAATTATACAAGGGACAGAAAAAAAATTAATCTCTTTTATGGCATCTGAAGTCAGCACCTGTTCAACACTGAATATCCTATTTTTGAAATTTAGAATACAAATTACTTATCCACCAACTGCAGCACACATTGCATTAACAGTCTCCTATTTTTTAAAATTTCTTCACTTTATTGCCCCTGCTCACCCACCATACAAGCACTCTGCTGTAGATGTTTTAGGGGTTTTTTATAACTCTGCAATTCAACAACTAAGCTGAAGAAGGCTCAGGGAAATGAACTGAAATGTCTAGTGAGAAGAAAAATGGCACCATGAAGATTGGAGAAAAAAAATGCTCAGTATAATAGAGATTGATCACTCAATCTGTCTATGGCCTCAAATAAAACTGATTGAATTTAACATGTTAGGTTACAGTTAAAAAGTGGAGTTGTTTCAGTTGGTGTAATATTGTTTCAGATTATCATGGGGAGCCATTTATTTATTTTTGCATTTGTGAGTCATTTAGTCAGTCACTTATGTGAGTGAGAATACATTTATTTTCCCACTCCCTGCTGTTGTGTGTTCTATTAATATCACACTAGTTGAAATAGATGGGGGCACTAGAAACTATTTGGTGCTGAATTTGCTTCTCAGATTCTTTAATATGGCTATTTTTATAAGCCAGTCCAAATACCCTCGGGCAGTTTTAATGTATTAGTTCACCTCCTCCATTTTTAAAATACTTGGCTTTACTCTTGTAACCACAGGGATACAAGAGTTCATCAGATGTCCTTTAGACTTCATATGAAATGGAGGTTATGCTCTATTTTAACAGCCTTCCCAAACAAATAACAGGATTTCAGAAATGAATTCTGATCAGACAGCTTCTTTTGATAAACAGAAATGGGGACTACGCAAAAGAGAATCTAAATGCATCAGGAAGAACAAGCATTTTTCCTTTATTGTTTGCACTGCAGCAAAACCTAGAGAAAACAGTTTGAAATCAGGGTCCCATTGTCTGCCTATGTCCTTAGACCAACACGGCTACAACCCTCTAACCTGCTTAGGCACTCTTGAAAATACCTCTCCAGACATCATTTTATCAAAGGTATTTAAATACCTGGAAATGCATCTGGCCCCTGGTACTGTCGGGTACTTTGGACTGTATTCTTAAACGAACAGAGAGAGGTGCTTAGCTGTGTTAGTCTGAAGGCAGAAAGTAGGGGAGATTTGCACCCTACCTCCTTTGTAGACTGAGGGTGCTTGAACACGTGACAGGGGTTTCATCCTTCAGGGTTACATTGTATGCCTCTGAAACTGAAACGGTGAGTTTTTAATTGAAATGGTGGGCTTTATTTTTCCATCACTGTATACACATGAGTGTCCTGGCAGCCACAGGCACCTACTGAAGGCAGAATCAGTGAAGAGCCTGATCCCTTTTTTCAGTGGAGCCTGCCCACCTCTCCCACAGCCAGGGCAAGCTGACAGATTAATGGTTGCAATGTTGCAAACTAAACTACATTGGGACGTGGTTTAATTTGTGATGATGCAAACTCATTTAAACCCCCCAAATCCATGTATGTGTAAAGTGTGACACCATTAAGCCACACAAAGGGAAATGTTTGTCATGTGTACATGGTTAACATAATCACGAGTACAAGCACCCTACATATCCTAAAACCATAGCTGCTCAAATCAACAGAACCAGCCTCAGATCCTGTCCCAACCTGTTATATACCAGCTTCAAGATAAGGATAACAGAACCCCTTTGATTTCACAGCCCCAAGCTTGAACACCTTGCATACATCATTAACAATTTCCTGAAAAATAGCACCTATCTCAAAGAAGCCATTGGGGACAAACCTGTCCTGGCTTACAGACAGCCCCACCCCCAGCCTCCAATGGCATCTCTTCAGCAACAGACTACCTGACTCCTAGTCTCACAAAACCTTGCTCCGAACCCAGATGCAAGCTATGCCCCCTCATCAACACATCACTGGACCAGATAACATGGATTACAACATCTGCTCCTCAGCCAATGGTATATACATCACCTGTTTATAAATGCCCCTCTTCTGTCTACATTGGACAGACGAGGTGATCCCTACATGAAAGAATGAATGAACACTGATTTGATATCAGTTCTGGCAAGATGCACTTTAGGAAGGAAGGACACTTTAACCTTCTTAGACATTCCATCATTGACCTCGGAGTAATTGTAACAAAACTTTAAAAACTAACTTGAAAGGGAAATTGCAGAAGAAAGCATCCACTAACTGGACTGTGTTCAATATGGTTTAAACCAAGACTACAGATTCTTATCCCACCTGGATTAGCTTTTAAACCCCTGTCTCTCTTAATGGGTTAACTGCTTTGTTTTTCTCTCTCCTACCCATCTTGCTTCTCCCAGAAGTGCCCCTTCCTTTTTCCTCCTCTTTCCCTACCCTTTTGTATTCTAATCACAGCTTTCTACTTAGTAGCTCTGCTTCCTGCAGTCCCTTCAGAGCATCTGGTGAAGAAAGCTGCTGCTTACACAATTTTTTAGCCATCTCTGATTTAATTAGCCTAGAAGGTGCATCTGTACTCTCATTCTTAAATGAGGAAAGTATGTTCTATTATCTTACAAAGATATCCTACTTTGCTCACAAAAAAGCAAGGACTCCCTCTTTGAATATACCTAGCTGTCATGCCAGTGCCTCTTGCAAAGGCAGAGTTGAATCTAAAATGAGGATCTTTTCACACCATAAGCCAATGGATCTCAACCATTTTTAGGTCAAGGTACCCCTCATTTGACTCAAGACACCCCTCAGACAATGGCAACTCTTAGCTTATGATTTTCTTTCCTAAGGAAAAATAGAGCAGTTCCTCTGGTTCAAAGAACGCAGAAACACGTCAGAGTGCCTTGACACGCTGGATTCCTATTTGAAATCTCTGGGTTTATCATGTGAATCATGTACAAGTGTTTGCATACCTAAAAGTGCTAATATTGAGCTGTACCCTTAAAAGATCTCATACCACCCCAAGGTGCCACAATGTTCTGGTTGAAAATCATTGCCATATGTAGAAGTAACAGGCACAACTCCGTTAGCTCTTGGCTTATATGCATAGCAAGAAAATCCTGGCCCTCTATCTGTGATAGACTCACCTATCCTTGGGATACCTAATCTATTCAAATGCTGTAATTTTGTCTTCCCATCCTCTGTCCACCATAGGTGTGTTTATTCAGCTGTTTTCCATTGTCCATATACTAGACTGAGCAATCTGAAACAAGGACTGTATTTGTATTGTACGTTTGTATAATGCTGTGTCCTTTTAGGGCCAAGCCTTTGTACAGTATTCTTAAAAGGAACAGAAGTAAATACATTATCCTCCCACCCCACTTTAGTTTGCATCTAACCAGCCCAGGACTTCCCCTTTCCTTTCCATTTGGCAATATGGGAAGAACAGCGTGATCATGACCCCATAATACCCATCTCCAACTTCCTTGAGGGTCTGTGTTTGATAGAACGCACATTGCTATCTTTTAAACATACTCTTACATGCCTTAGCCCTCCTGGAAAGTGCTTCTGTTTCTCAGCTCTTCAGAGGACATATTTTTGTAATAATTTACCCTATCTGATATCTGTTCTTCCTTCCTACCAATGGAATGGAAATCCATGAATAATTATGTTGCCTGTGCTTGAGGCAAATCAATAAAAGCACTAGTTGTTCCAATGATACAGATGACTTTTACACAGTAAGCAGATGTTATATGAAGACAACTAAAGATAAAAAGCCACTAAGATTTTTGTGCTGGTTTATGCAAACACTTAAGCACATATAAACAGGCTTCCTAGAGAAAGGAAAAGAAAACTGGTAGAGACAGGTACAGTGGGAATAATCCTCCTTCCCTTAAATGTTAAATTTGTCATTGCCTATAAGGAGGACAAGATAGAGACTACAAAGCATATATCCAGACTGCATACAGTTTACCTGTAACGGCTTGTATTATCTGATTTCTTTCAGTTGCTTCATTAAGCTTAGACAGTAAGGTTGCTGCAATTTCATAAATCTTTATTGGAAACTTAGTTGACAGGCATCTTTTCACTGAAGTCAGGATTTCCCTCTTGGTGCTATTAGTAAAGTTAGTGATATCACTTTACTGAATTATTTTGTTTAGTAGCCAATGTTTTTCAAAGATACTCTACTTTCTAATAGTCTGTATCCTATCATGCAGCTCCTCCTTGATAGTGTTCAGGCCCTCAAGACTCAAATGTATGACCCCCAACCTCTGTAAATACATGTGGCAAAGCCCTGCAGTCCGAGAATTTCAAACACGGGACTTAAATGTAGCCTTGTAACTCTCATCCAGGGTCCTAAATTAGTGACCTGGTTTTCAAAAACATCTCAGTAGTGGCCACTGACATCAGTGTACTAGGGGCTTTTAAGAAACAACAATTTCCTAATGCTTCTCTTTCATTAGCTCAGGTTTCTACTCTGGTTTCTCCTCAGAGTTGTGTGCGCCGGTGCAAAGAGCACTGGACTGGGACTCCTCATGGCTAACTGGGTGAGCTTAGACATGCACTTTTCCTATTTATAAAATGATGAGAATGACACTGACCTCCTTTGTAAAGCACTTTGAGAGCTCCTGCTGAAAATCACCGTAAAAGAGCTGATTGTTTGTTAATTATGGTTTTCCACATTTTGATGTTGCCATCATTAGCTGTCAAAGACAATTTGCATATACACAGATGTATGATAGATGCACCCCATCCCCCTTCTTAGCCTTTCCTACACTCAGTGTAGCTCCTTTAGAGCTACCCGTGGCCAATCTGCTGATACCCAAGACATTCACTGGTGTTCCTTATAAGCCAACAGCTACAGGACAGATAGACATTACATTGGTCACCACCCCACCTTAGCCTGCACCTTTTATCAGGTCCTCCATGCACATGCTACACAGCTTAGACTCCCTTACTCATAGGGAGGGGGGGCATACATAGGCTTCAGGGATCTTCTCTTAGAATTAAGAGAACCTGCATTACAGGTGGGAAGATGGTACTCTCAATTAAACACCACCTCTCATTTTGCCCCCAGGAAGAATTTTTATATTTAAAGAATATAGATAACATGATATTATTACATGAGAGCTCTAAGAGCAATACTACCCTGTTAATTAGGGGCATCCTCAGGCCCACAACTGCTAACCATCTACATTGGAAATATCTGTGCTCAACCCCAAAGCTATCCTGGCCTTCCAAGTCTGAGGTTGAGGTTGAGGTTGAGGTTGAGGTTGAGGTTGACCCCTCCCCCTGCCCCATTACTTGGGAACTCCCCCAGGCACTGCAGGACAAGCATAAGAAATCTGCAGCAGCAATCCCACAGTTCCCTGTTCCTGAAGTCTAGCTCCTTAGCCCCGCTCTCTCTGTTATTACTGCCTGTAATTAGAGCCAGGCAAAGGATGAAAGACAACTAGTGAGTGAACTGATTCCTGGAAAGGCTCTGCAAGATAAGCAGAAAGGCTTCTAGGAATCAGCCTGCCTCCTGCTGGTGTTTTGTGCTTGGGTTCAGCTGCAAAATGGCCACAGATGGGGAAGGGAGGCGGGTGTGTTTTGGGCTTGCTCTAAATAGCAGTATAGCCCTATATCTGTTATCTACATAAAGATTTAATTAAATGTCAGTAGACAGCATTTGGAGTACATAACATAACTGGGTTGTATAGGGTCAACAGTAATGGCACACTGAAACTGGCTTCTTTTCTGAAACTCTTATATTAATCAAGGAGCTAGATCCTGAAAGTATTCAGCAATTCACAGACTCAGGCCCATGGTGACAGGACTGGGCCTTTTAAAATTTTGTTTTATAATCAGCACCCTCCTAGCAACAAAGCAGGTAAGAAAAAAAATGAATCCCACAAAGCATAATGAAACAAGGGGAAATCCCAGACTGAGTCATTATAGGAAAGGGAATTTCTATCCCCTAAAGCCTTGTGAAGGTTACTCAACAGGAGAAGGAGAGTATTGGTTTTCATCCTATAATCTGTTGTAGAAGTAAGGTGTAGATTTGGCACTTCCTTCCATGGTTTTATAGCAAAGCACTCTCAGGTTTTCATTTGCTGATAACAAAAAAGGCAGTTTAATGACTGATGATTGGAAATGGATAGTCCTGTGTGTCAAGGGCCACACCTGGTTCTGCAATGACTTGCGGAGCCTTGTTCCTGCTTTATCCTAGGCATAAATGAGGGTAAAATCAGGCCCATAATGTTTTAATCATTTGTAGTTAGAGCAGCTGTTGGATTATTTCCTCCTGACCCTTCTCTGCTAAGTCTGTAAATTTTCTTGGGAGAATGGGAGGGGGACTTTTTTCATTTGAAGTTTTTTCTACTTGGGGTTTGAGGAAGGAATCTAGACTCCCTCCTTTGTGCTCTGGAGGACTGCCATCCAGCAGGCACATCAGAACAAAGCTTGTCTGGGGACAAAGGGCAGCTTTCCAGCCTAGTCAAGCAGTTGTCCTCCCAAGGTACCCTACTTTTTTATGAAGTTAAAACTCCTGGGTGGCTTGTTGTAGTCTGTTCCTTGGCAAATGATGATATTGAAGATCAGAGCATTTCTCTCAAGTTGCTGTTGGATTTGAAGCAGGACATGAAGTGGAGATTTTTCAAAAAGAGCCAGCGTTCACATAGCACTGTCATATATAATAATGCTAAATAAAGCATTATTATTTTTAATGCCTCAAGTCAAGACACTTTCTGTAGTGTATAATGTAAATACTAGTCTGAGTAGAAGACCTGCCACAATTTTGTGTGAGAAAATATGAAGCCCTTATTTAGGAATGTGACCTTTAAAAAGCATTTATTTACTACCATGCCTCTTAATGATTTCTGCAAACAGTATTCATTGTTCCATAATAGTGAAGTGAAAAAAATACACTACATAACTAAAATTACTACATAAGAGAAGTGTGAGATACAAAAAGTATTGATTAGATGCAGAGTACTATCATTTTAAAGAGGCACATATAATGCTAGAAAGATATTAGTGGCTGGTTTTTGCTGTTTTGGAAATCTGCAGTAGCAAATATTTGTTTTAAGTTTTGTGACCAAATTTTACTACTACTAGTAGTTGCATGAGCATGGTGGTGCTGTCTAGTGACTTGTATACCGCAGAGACTCAAGAGATGTATTCTTCTCTATACTCTGTCATGGATCTTACATGTGACTTCGGGCAATCTATCTTTCCGTTTCCTTTTCCACCATGTCTGTTACATCTATAGGAATTATAACCTTTCCTAAAAGCAGCCAGTTTATCCTGCTATTAAATACAGGACTTCCACTTACCATATGTTTCTAAATGCCTTGCTCAATGCTGCACCTATCCAGGTGCTATTGTAATGCAAAGAATAATACTATTGCTATCCAAAAATATCTTCTTGAAAATTAAAAGTGAGCCTTGGTCAGGGATTGGGACCCCATTGTAGCAGGTGTCATACACGTGCAAAAAAAAAGATGTTCTCAGTCCATAAAAAGCTTACAACCCAAAAACATACCAGCCCTTCAAAAGACAAATGGCAATATGCCTTCAGACCGCACAGCCACACGGTATCTATACTGCCTTTGAGAGGTAAACTTGCTGTGTGAGGCACACAGGAATGAGATAGCCAGATCTACAAGATGAACTGACTGTCACTATTATTTTTTGGGAGTTCCCTAGCATGAAAGTGTGAGGGACAGAGGGAGTTTAGTCTCAACCCTGTCTGCAGCCGACAAATCTGAAATGTAGTTTCCAATTTTCTCTGTAAGTCCGTGAAGTTAAAGAGCCAGAACCTTTGTTGATGTAACTAGGAAAAAGCTAAATTAAATATCAGTGAAAACATCCTGTATGTGCAATTGGTTATGCCAGTAATCACATAATATGAGTCCTTTTCACAGTAGAAAAATGTTTGAGGACCTCATTACCTATCCAGCTCTAAAGAAAGTGAAGGTAGTCAGTCACAAATCTTGAGGCCTGTTCATGGCTAGCCACTAAGGGCCACTGTGTGGTCCTTGCTTGAAACCCTGCAGACTAACCTGAAAGAACTACCTCCCATGAAAGAGGAAACAACATTGCTTTGGACTTTTATGCCTTGACTGGGGAAAACACCAGTGAATGCACAGCAGGGAGCTATCCTAGGAGATGGACTAGGCAGGCCAAGGAGTTTAACTTCTCTGATTCTGCATCTCCTTTAGTCGGAAGCACGGCTCCTGCAAATCTCTGTGTCTGTTCTGGGGAGCACACTGGGTGCATGTACGTGTTCATTAATGTGCTATTGTTACTGCACATTAAGTTTAGTACCTGTAATAGTAGGTACTAACTCGACGTTCAGTAAACAGTGCTACAGCACATAGTCGTATAGTGACACTAACACACAGTAGACTAATCCTATTGTACATTAGCACATTAGAAGGGTTTTTGCCGTGATGCACTAATGCACTACTGCACATTTAGCATCCTGTGTAGATGCGCCCGATGTCGTCCTCTGTAGAGGGGAGGAGCCAAGTGGGGTTATTGCTCATTTGCTACACTTCTGTTGTAACAAACTGTTCTGGGATTCAGTGCTTTCCTACCCCGCTCCCTTCCATATACTCAGCCATTTCTTATCATTTCCTCAATGCTTGTATTTCATTACTCCACTGCCCCCACCACCACCTTGTCAGATATATGTGTTATTTTATAATGTTTCTCGTGCACTAAAACAAGTACTAAGTCAAGCAGTTACCAGGGCTGGCTATGTAACCCTCCTCCAATCAGTACAGCCATCATTGTGTAACAGCCATAATGTTAACTTTAAGTATAGATTATTATTATTGAGCTTGTATTACCTTGGCTGTTTGCCCAGCATGTCCTTGATATCTCAGGGTCACAAAAAATGAGTAATACCCCAGTCCTACTCAATAAGACACAGGATCAGCATGATTAAAATGGTTTTACCATTCAAGAATCCTTAAATAGTGCAATCCAAATTAAATTAAAAATGGTTTAGATTGCTTTCCATGAATAATTGCTGTTAACCCTTACTACTTTTCATGCCCCTTCCTGAGCCCCTTATTGATTCCTGCTCTTCAGATGTTAAAAATATCCTTGGGTAATATTTAAGATACTTAGGAGATTTAAGATACTAACAGGAGTTTAATGAAATAAATGGAATTCCCTGTACACCAGACAAAATATAATTGCATAGATTTCTGCTTAAGTGACTGGTTTGATACCTGCATGGTGAGGTAGAAGCAAAACCAAATGACGTACTTTGGCTGTGAAACTCTCATGTAGTCATTTTCTTCATGGACTCGTGGCACAAGGGGTTTGTTACCTGGGAGGATGGCTCATTTATAATGCTTCCTGATTACTCTTTGACATGGAACTGGCTCTCCCAGCCTTTCACCTCCCCCCCCCCCCCCGAAGGGTTAGCCTGTATTAATCAGGCTAATAATTAAATTATCAGGCTTGAAATCATATCATAATTGATCTGGATCAGCATCACAAGCTGGAAAGAGAACGGAAGGCCGCATGCAGTATTAGTGCCAATTTTACCACTATTTCATTACTTCATTTGGTTGCTAAGAATCTTGCTTATCTCATGTGCATCATTTTTCTAATGAATTAAACATCAGACTCTTTGTTACATTTTATAAATCCAGGGGCAAAAATATACCCTGATTTGAAGGCCTGAACTCTGTGCAGAGGCAACGAATAATATGCAAAAAGTCATCAAGAAATAAAATGGTTAATCCTGAACAGGGTTAGAGGACATTCTTCATATACCCAGGGTTCCCTGGTAGATTTTTAGAGCCTGTCTCTCACAAACTTGTCACATACCTCCTGGTTGAAGAAATTGTGAAACGCAGATATAAAAATGTTCTCTTTTTTTTTTTTTAGGTTTCTTTTTTTTTTAATGAGTTACACACATCTGTAACATAACAAGTTGCAGCTTAAAGCAATGCTTGCTACAGTCAATTGTAATGTAAGTGGCCTACTTTGGCACCAACATTGAGTGCCATAACATCTGTTCTACTTTCTCAAGGTGGAAAGATTTTTCAGTTCACCTCTCCTGCCCTTTACGTGGCTCTGAAAAAAGGTTGTTTTTATTTGATAAACATAAAGCAGATTGGTTAAATACATCTTCCAGGCTGTCTGATTTTTCTGGCGGTTTCCCCCATGTCATTTCCATTAATTCTTCCCACTAAGCAGAGCAAATTAATATTCATTTTTAATACTCTTACATTTCAGTCAAGTAAGGTTGCATGGCTATTATAGGTCTAGGCCACATTGGAGTAGCCTATATAAAGAGATATAAGCCTCATTTTGTACATCTACACACTAGAACTTAATGCTAGATAGACAAGATGATTTTGCAAGCTCATATGGATTCACATGTTCTCTCCCCTAAGGATAAATCCAGTATTATTTACATCTCCTTAAGCCCTAAGATAATCAGGATAAAAAAATACACAAAACAATACACAAAGACTGTTGAGGGCAACTGCTACCTATGTGGAAGCTAGTGTGCTCTAGCCAGCTCAAAACCTCACAAATCAATTGGCACTATTTTGGTAAAACATAGTACAGACAGAGAAATAGGACTCAGACACAGGAAACAAAATGCCCTATTAAAGAAATATGTAGAACAAGTAATACTGGCCAACAAATGTAAGACATTGACACAATTGGACCTGCAAACAGCTCTGCTCTGCTTCACAGCTCTCAGATTTCCTGTATTGTTCAGCTACTAACAGCCAATGTTCTTCCTCAAGTCACACTTTCAGACTATAGCTTCTGTTTGCATTTTCCATAACGAGTAAACGCTGCTTTTTTCTGGTCTTTTAAAGTGGCATTGCCAGCCATTAGTCCTGCAATGTGTTTTACTTATGCTTACCTTTTGCTAACTTAACCAATTTTTCTGGAGAAGCAATATGCTGTCGCGATGAACCCGGCAGAGCTGGGAAGCCAAGCTCAGGGTCGCGGTCATGGTGGATTGGCCAGGTGGTGGCTATTGGCGCAGACAGGTGGGATTAGCGGCTTTGGAGTCTGAGAAGTACCCAGGCGTATTGGTTTAACAAAGATGGTTTATTTTACTCACGCTTTGAAGCGGAGGCACACAGTTGCTTTCTTCG
>NW_017728949.1:6653489-6692360 GCF_001723895.1 Crocodylus porosus | reverse complement strand
CTGGCAGCATATACTCAAAGTTTTTTTCCATGACCTATGCAAGAGGGAATCTTGAGTAAACGTATGTTTTCTGAAACTTGCTTCCCACAACCCAGAGTCTGAAGGTTTACCAGTGTCAGTCTGACAGAGAATCATCTCTAAGTCAGGGCTTTTTACAGTGGTTGCTAGTGGGGTCTTAGGGGATCAGCACATTTTAATAGGAAACAGAGGTGAGGAAATCCAGTTACCCCAATGAGAAAAGAAATACTATTAAGTAGTAAAGTGAGTATAGCCATGTATTGTCAGTAGAAGAGGCTTTGCTGTGGCAACTGTGCTCAAAGCCAAGACCACTTAACCGTGCATAAACGCAAGGAAGCATTGTTATCCTGTGACCTAAAGTAAGCCTCCAGAGATGAGCCTACTGCAAAACTGCATCCCAGTCTAATGCAACCCACTGGATTAAAATTAGAGATATAGACTAAGTACAGACAGTCAAAAACCCCACAGCTGAATTGATACAATGTCTGCCAGTTAGTCTAAGCTGCGCAGATTGAAGTGATAAGCAAGTGAACAGACATTCACTTTTGATTCCAGAAACAGCTACATGCCTGCTGTGGCCCAGGCCAGAAGCCAGGGAGTGTTAAACCACACCTCCCTGCTCAGCTGGAGCAGACAGCTTGAGCTAAGGCTAGCCTGCACATCCTACAAGGGAAGGGGTTTGCAGGGGAGGTGCAAAGCATTCTGGGATGCTAAGGGACTATGAGGTCACTTGAATCTGGAGGGGGTCTGGGGCAGAAGTTTAATAAACCAATTTAACCTAAATCAGTTAAGTCTGATACTATATCTATCCAAGTATATCTTAAACTGGTTCAGGCCATTTTGGAAGCAATTTATGTGCACTGAACTTCTGTTGTGTTACAGACTTGAACTGGTTTCTGATCACTTATACCTGTTTATGTGTAATTTCTGTCCCTAGAACTGAACAGAAAACCTCAGAGCCAAATGTCTACTGGTAACGTAAGAGCTTTTTAACCTGTCTTTAGGGACCTACTGAATTCACAGTGGAAGTAGACTGTGTGGTAGCTCCTTTAATCTTGCATGTTCCCCCATGTGCACCTTTCCTCCCCCTGCCCCCATTGCTGATTAGTGGAGGACACTGCCACTCCCTCCTGATCAACAAAGAAGCTAAAACCATGGTTTTAAACATGGCGCTGTTTTTGCCTCTCCACCAGTCAGCAGAAAACAGCAGGGCTGTCCAGAGCCCCTCAGCCAGTCAGTGGCAGGAGGCAAAAATCACACCATAGTTAAAACCATAGTTTGAGCCTCTGAACTGATTTGGAAAAGATTGCAGGCAGGGTCCCTCCACTAGCCCCCCCCCCCCCATCGGGGGTAGGGAGGGGGAGCACAGGGGAACCTGCAAAATTAAAGCAGCCACAGCGCATCCCACTTCCGCTATGAATTCAGGTGGTCCCTACCTATCTGGACGCTGTAGTGATTAGAATACCTCTGCATTGAATGTGGGCTCAATTTCTTTCATTCTCTTTATCAGTGCTCCCTTCTCGGCTTTGTGGCAATGAAAATTAACAGGCTTTGGCCTGTAGCTTATGTAGAGGCAAATCACAGGCTTAGCACATCCTGTAAAACAACATGCTCAATTTTATTTTTTATATGTATTACAGTTGGACTCCTCATTTGGTCAAGAAAATCACTGAGCTCCGGAGAAGTCAGAAGAAAGCAGAAGGGAAGGAGGTAGAGTTGAGCACTATCACCCAAAAGTGCTACGCTGTTTCAAAGATGGGAAGATTGTTTAGTTTTCAGGCCCCCTGGGACCTTCATGCGCAGATCAGAATTCCAGAGCTGGTCACAGGCACTTTGGGGAAGGAGAGTTTTGATTATGTGGGCACTAAGATGCAAAGGCCAGTTTCTTAGCTGGTATAAGTCAATGAAATTCTATGGATGTTCATTTACCTGTGATGAGTTGGATCTATTTAGGCTGGGAGTCAGAGTTTGGATGCCAAGTTGCAGGTGCTGAGATCTGAGGTAAAGGGGTATTAGTCTAGGCTCAGCCTGGTTTTTACTTGTGATGGTATGATAGTTGACTTGAGTTGGAGGCCTGAGTGGTTTAACAGGAAATAGCAGCTTCCAATCTCACACTAAACAGGGATGTTAGTAGGTACACTCAAAACCTGTAGTTTTCCTATGACAAGGTGCCTTTAGGAAATGGGTAGCATACTGTGTTATTCATTTAAGAGTATGGTACCCCTGAGACACCTTAGCTTTGCTGAATGAGGGGAATATTGGTAACTCACTAGAAATCTAAGGACTGTACCTAGTTTATACAGCACGGAGCAGAAAAAAAGGCTGCTGGGATCAAAATGAAATAATCCCACTTAAGGACAGTTGGTTCAGTTGGTATTACCATATTAAAATTGGGATGTTACCAGCCATATGGTAGAATGCCAGGAGTAAAATTTTGGTCATCATTTTTTTTTATTTGGATGACTGAGTAATAACAGTGGCTTCAGTGAGACTATTTGGGTGAGGAAAGCAAGAACAAAGTGGCAATAGAATTTCAGGGAAAGAGTATAGCTCAGTATAAATTTATCTGGGAAAACGCAACAAATAAATGGAAAGATTTTATTTCTTATTTATTTATCTTTCATTAACAGGAAACACCAAGGCCAAATTCTGATGTATTTACATCAGTGTAACTCAAAAGTAACACCACTGACTTCAGGAGCATTATGTCATGCTTACATCAGCATTAATGAGGTCATAGTCTATTTCCCATCACTAAGAAACACCACATGAGAACGCAGGGAGAGAAACAAAGGAATACCAGACAAAGCCACAAAATGGATCTAGGAGACAGGATGAGGAAGGGAGTTTGGAGAGAGATGTTAAGATTGCACTTAGTTTTTGCTTTGCAAACTGTAGTTGATCCAAAGGCTCCTGCGAAATACAGATCTCACTACAATCACATGTCAGATTATGTGAGGATTCTGTTAAAGGCACAAAAACCATAGAGAAAAATCAAGTGGCAGCTGAAATATAAAACCCCACATAATGCTGTTACAGACTAATTCCCTGGAGCCCTGGCTTTTTAAGATGCTAAGGCTGGCTCATGCAGCAATGGATTTCTAAGTGTGTTGTATAGACTCGTTGCAAAGCCGTGTCTTAGAGGGAGTAATGGCTTGCTTCTCCACAACCTCCGTTTTTCTCATTGCTATGCAAAGTAAATGAGAGATTGTTGACAGATACCTGGAACTGTAGGAACAGAAAGATGATCACTGTGCTGACAGGAATGTAGCAGCAGGAGGAATGAACTGTCCTACAGAGTTACTGTTTCCAAAGATTTCCTCTCTCTCTGTACATCTACTTTTTTACCTAGCCCTTGGAAATGTTATGGGTTAATTTCCTTTCACCATTGCCATGGGTATGTCATCCTCTGGCTTCTTCCCATGTAACAAGTGGCTATTGTTTTAATCTAAATGAAGATAATGAAAGAGTGAATTCACATAAACCTACTACTTACATTTCAAATACATCTGGCTATTTCTTGTAGGTGCAAACCTTTGCCTCCAAATGTCAGGACCTTATAGCGATTCTAAAAGTGGTAAGAAGCAATTGCAGGCAACATCTAGGTATTATGCAGTTTTGGGTCAATTAGAATATGCCTCACATAACTCTCAGAAGTTTGCTCACACAAATATCTCTTCTTATGGTGCATTGCCATCTGCTGGCAGTGGCAAATGCATCAAATGCATTTGGAATGTCACCTTATCTCTTGTATAAAAGACTGATAGTTGACCTGTAGTCAGACCTGGGTAGTTGAAGGCCAGCTCACGATGATGGGCCATCTGGACTTCTTCTGGCTCAATGTACCAAAGACATAATTTACAAATGAAATATAAAGACTTACAAGTTGCATCTTCAAACTTATGTTTGTTTTGGGAGCAGTGTTCCTGTGGGAAAAAGTGCTAATTAGTGCCACCTTCTGCTACTGAGCCCTGTGACAGACGCATCTTACTTTAAATGAGTGTCTGGCACTGGAAGGGCTCTGCTCTAGGAAACCTGCAGGAGTTACACCATTTGGTAATGGACAATGGATACCAAATACAAGAATGAAAAGTTGTGGATCAGTAATAAAGGCAAAGTTGCAAAAAAAATGCAGTACTGTACTCTAGAAAAATGATAATAAGGTGCTATTTTAAAATGTTTATAGCTGTGTTATAATGAAGCAGCATGCAAAGTAGAGATTCAGAGAAATTGTTAAATTATAAACACCCATTTCCTCAGGTGTCCAAAGACTGCACTTGCACTTTTAAGGTGATGTTGGATTTCTTTGTTAATGTCAGCTGTCTGCGAGAGATGGCTTCCAAGGTACAGGAAATACTCAGTGTTCACCAGAGTCTTGCCATAAATCTAAATTATGGGAGCTGGGGACTGCTCGTTAAGAACTTGTTGATGGAGGACCTTTGTCTTCTGAATGTTTAGCATCAGTCCCATTTTCTTGTATACCTCAGTAAAAATGTTGATAATTGCCTGAAGGTCTGCTTCTAAGTGAGCACCCACTACAGCCTCATCAGTGTACGAGAGCTCAGTGGTTGAGGTGTCGGGGTGGTCTTGGTTTTGGCTCAGGGTCAGCTACCATCCATTCAGTAATTTAGCTTCACTCTGACTGGAAGCTTGTTGGTGTAGCATCTCAGTAAGAAGTATCGGGAAGAGTGTTGGAGCGATGATGCAGCCTTGCTTAACTCCTGTCTTAACCGCAAAGGGGGTCTGTGATAGATCCATTACTGAGAATTACCACTCCCATAACATCATGGATGTGTGTGTGAGGCAAAGAATGGCAAGGAATTTCGGTGGGCACCCATACTTCAGAAGGATCCTCCACAGTGCTTCTCTGTTGACAGAGTCAAAGGCTTTCATGAGGTCAAAGAACGCTATGTAGAGAGATTTATGTTGTTCCCAGCATTTTTCTGCAGCTGGTGAGCAGTGAAGATCTTATCAGTTGTGCCTTTTGATGCCCTAAACCCACACTGAGCTTCCAGAAGGAGCTCTTCAGCAAGTGGAAAGAGACGGTGCAGGAGGGTTCTCACTATGATCTTTCCTATGATGGACAGTAAGGTGATCCCCCTGCAGTTTCCAGTCAGACGTGTCCCCCTTCTTGAAGATTGTCACAATCATGGGCTCCCTTAGATCATCTGGGATTTCCTCATCATTCCATATCCTTAAGGTGAGGGCATAGAGCTGTGATGTGAGCTCCTCTCCTGCCCAGCTTGAAGATCTCAAGGGGATTCCATCAGCTCCAGATACCTCGTCATTTCTCATCTTCTTGATGGCTTTCCTCACCTCATCAAGGTTTGGAGGGATTCTGAGACTATCTCTAACTGACTGAATGTTGTCAGATGGAGTAGAGGGCACTGTCATCAGCAACAGAGTCTCAGTTGAGAAGGTCTTCAAAATACTTCTTCCAACAGGCATTGCCAGCTCCCCTTTCCTTGATCAAGTGTTCAAAGATTGCAACATCAGATCTGAAAGCAAGCTCGTGGTTTATCAAGCAGTCGTGATCCCCACCTTACTGTATGAAGCTGAGATATGGACAATATACAGGAGATACCTCAAGACACTAGAAAAGTACCACCAATGCTGCCTGCAAAAGATTCTTCAAATCCAGTGGGAAGACAGATGCACCAACATTAGCATCACCTCACAAGCAAACACCATGAGCATTGAGGCAATCATCATCTGACATCAAATTCACTGGGATGGCCACATCATCTGGACACCTGATTCTAGACTCCCAAAGTAAGCTTTATTCTCCCAGCTCAGTTGAGGCATATGCTCAAGTGGAGGGCAGAGAAAGTGCTTCAAAGAGGTTGTCAGGGCAAACCTGAAAAAATGTAAGATCAATATCAACTCATAGGAAACTATTACCCAGGAGCACCTCAAGCGAGAGGCAGAGTCTGTTGCAAGGGTCTCCAAGTACTTTGAAACCTTAAGACAACAGGAGACAGAAAAACAAGAGGGGCAGACTGTGTGTGGCAAACCAAATCAAGAATCCAGAGCCACCCACCCCACATGGAAACATGTGCCCATTGGCGATGCATAGGGGGTGCACATGCACCCGCTGAGACTGGCAGTGCATCCCCTGAAAAAAACACCACCAACACCTGCAGGCAGTTGCCGCTCACCCTCCCCCCCCAGTTCGGTAACAGCTTTCTTGGAAGACCGTAACCAAATTATTTAATTCTTGTCCCTCAATTCTCCACCTGTAAAATGGAGACAATATTTCTATTTTCCTATCCTTGGTCTGTATCCACTGTAAACTTGTAGGTAGAAACTGGCTTTCACTATGCATTTCCACAGCACCTAGCTATAAAATAGGAGCGAAAATGGGGTCACCCTCCATTTTTTTCACCAAAAGTTTAAAGTTTTCAGTTTTTAGCCCAGAGGTTTTCCATGTTGAACAAAAACTCATTTTTTCCAAAGGAAATCAAACATTTTATGCAAAATATTTTGATTTGTTCTGTCAAAAACAATTTTGACCAAAAAATGTAAAGCTAGCTGTACTCTGCTCACAATGGGACTTCTGGTTATTACAAACATTTGGATCTTCCGGCTTAAGTGATGAAGATAAGTTTTTAAGTCACCTTGAAGAGGATGAGCAAGATTCACTCCTGGTTTACGTGTCATCAACAGAATTGTTCAACTGCATGAACTTTGTTATTGGTGATGAGTCTGGAAGAACACAGACCAGCTTCAAAACCTAGGGTGAGCTTGTCAAACTGACAGAAATCAATGGAGCTCTGTTGATTTATGCACAGTGAGAATCTGGTCCTTATACTTGTTAGCAGAAAATGTTTGATAGAGAATTAGCATGGCCTAAGTGTAAAGCCTAAGTCCAATATTCAAGTGTCACTGATTATCAAAACCTTCACCTGACTGCTCCCTCGCCCTACAGGCCTCCCAGTTTCCCTGGATGCTCACATTTTTTTCAGTAGGTACATAAAAATTAAGTCCCAACACCACCAGGTTCCTCAGCACCTTCTCTCATGTCTAAACTCTGATAGGGTCCACAAGTGAGATATTTCCCACCTGTCTTCCCTGCAGGACTTAAACGGAAGTGATTCTTCCCCTCTATTCAGCACTGGTAAGGCCACATCTGGAGTACTGTGTCCAGCTTTGGGCTACTCACTATAGAAAGGATGTGGGCAAATTAGAAAGAGTCCAGCAGAGTGCAACAAAAATGGTTAGAGGGCTGGGGCACACGACTGAGGAGACACTGAGGAAACTGGGCTTATTTAGTCTGCAGGAGAAAAGACTGAGGGGGGATATGATAACAATCTTTAACTACCTGAAGGCTGGTTCCAAAGAGGATGGAGCTGGACTGTTCTCAGTGGTGGCAGATGACAGAACAAGACCAATGTTTTCAAGTTACAGCAAGGGAAGTTTAGGATAGATATTAGGAAAAACTCTCTCACTAGGAGGGTAGTGAAGAACTGGAATATGCTACCCAGACAGGTTGTGGAATCTCCATCCTTGGTGGTTTTTCAGACCTGGGTAGACAAAGCCTTGGCTGGGATAATATAGTCGGAAATGGTCCTGCTTTGAGCAGGGGGTTGGACTAGATGCCCTCCTGAGGTCCTGTTCAACCTTTCCCTCCTTCTTCAGCATTTGCTACTGGCTACCTTGTATTCTTCACGACAGCTCTCACTATGCTGGCTCTTTTCAATCCTTAGGTGCCAATTTTTAGGCATGCATACATCTGTATGGGGATCCTAGATGCCAACCTAAGGACCGATGATTCTACTGTGTTGTAGGGTGCCTCTGAGTTAAGCCTTGAAAAATCTAAAACACTTTGAAGATTTAGTCTCAAGAGTCAAAGATGGAAGCCTTTTTGAAGAAAGCCTATGTACAGAGTAAGCCCATACATTAAATACTATGCTTTTTTTTACAATTTAATCTACCAGGGAATATTTTCAGCTCACTAGTCATTGATAGAGAGAAAATAGCTACCACTGCTGGTTGATAATGGAAGAAATTTCTCACTCTAGTCTGGCTTGTGGAGATAGGAACAGCCCGTCATTTTTTTCTTTTCACTCTTGTACTTGTGTATTTAGCCAGCTAAATGTCTCTCTTTACATATTTGGTTACTTGCCTGTAAAAGAATGACAGGACCAAGTCTCTCCCACCATATACCTACATCACCTTTATGCTTGCTTTCAACCATCTTTGTTACCAGATTAGGATAGCCCACAGCTTCTGGTCCCTTTCATACCCCATGGAGGTCAGCAATCAAAGACTGCACATATTTCAGAAGTGGAAACAGGGAGAACAGCCAGAGATCTATGTCTTGCATATCTGCTGGTGCCAGCAATGGATGGGAAGTCAGATTTTTCATGCTGATCAGTTGGAGGCTGTGAAAGAAGTAGGGTAGTGCCTGGCAAAAGGTTTTGCAGTCCTCATCAACTGCACCATTGTGGGGTGGGGGAGAAGTACAGCTCTCTCCTTGTATCTTTCAGACAGGAAGCAAGACTTCCAAAAATAACATAGGCTTGGCTTAAACCAGAGGTGTCAAACTCCTCTGGGTAGTGCTGACATGTAGGGAGTGCACAGGGGTGTAAGTGCACCCCCTGAGAGCGCTGGTGCACTTACTGTCAGTCTGCACTCCCTGTTTAGCTGGAGGGCAGAGGGGCAGGCAGGAACACCAGTACCCTCCCTGGAAGCACCAGCCAGGGTGCTCCCCGATCAGCGCGATCAGCCGCCGGGGACCCCCCCAGTTGCTGACTGGTGTCGGGGGGGAGGGGGCACGTGCCCCCCCTTCCCCCCCACCCCCGACTCAAGAGGCATCAGTCAGCCATGCCTCTGGCTCTGTGACCCAGGGGGCAACATAGCCTGGGATGTGGCCTGGGTGAGCTGCCCTGCTGGGGCAGTGTCCTAGACTGCACCACCCACTGGGGTATGGGCAGCATGGCCCAGGACCCATCCCCAGTGAGTTGTACAAGCAGTGCTACTTGGGACTGGACTGGCCCCCATGGGTGGTGCAGCCTGGGGCCTGGTCACAACAGGCTGCCCCACTTGCTGCTGGTCCCAGACTGTGCCACCCATTCTGCCCACTGGAGCCACATCCCAGGCTGTGCTGCCTGCACTGCTTACTGAGGCATGGGTGGCACAGCCAAGGGCCAGCAGTGAGCAGCATAGGCAACCTAACCTTGGACCGGCCCCAGTGAGCGGCACACCTGGGACCTCACCCAAGTTAGCACTATAGGTGGTACACATCCCAGGCACTGCATGATGGGGGGTCAGTTTGGTGCAAGAAAGACAGTAGCACCAGGGGCTGGATTTTTGGGCTCTGCAGGCTGCATGTCTGACACCCCTGTTTTAAGGAATCAAAGGAATGGAACCAAACCATCCACTACCACAGGTCTTGAGAAGGGACTGATTTTGTTAGATGGCAGATCATCTCCTATTCCCCCTTTAAAAACACTGGCGAAAGGCTTGCAAGTACTGTAATGATCCTTTATTTAAATGTTATGGCATTCAGATCTCCAAGTATCATCAGTGTTTCCCTTTGAACTGATATTACACACTGCATGGGCGTTTCCTGTTGCAGTCTATATAGGTATACTTAAGACAGTGCCCCCACGAACAGGACACTAAGCAACAGGTTCAGACACAGATTTCCAGAGGTCAGTTTTGCCCCATTTGGGAAATACTTCTGATTTACATATTCAATGATGGTTATCACAGCCATAGTAGTCTCCTCACATGTGGGTTGGATTTGGTCTGCTGGTAAAAAAAATGCATGCGCACCTCTGTCTCTCAGCTCCAAAGTATAAGAGAACGGAATGCCAATCATGTGAGCCCAGTCTCGTGAGGAGCCAGAGTTCTGGTCTATGAAGTCAAAAACAGAGGTGAGGTGAGTGTATTCGGCACTTTTTTGTTAGAAATTTCTCTTGCTATAATTTATACAAGATCACTACAAGATCCCTGAACCAAGCAGCATAGTGTGTCATCAAAGCAGACACAACAGTGCTTCACAATGGGAAATGGACCTAGGTTCTGGAGTTCTTGATTGCATTAAAATCTTTACATAGACCTTTCATAAGCAAAATTGCTCCCCGCTAGCCTTTGCCTATGGTTTTCTGCAGGGTGTTCTTAGTATTTCTGTTGTTTTGCCCTGGAGTTGTGTATGAGGGTCTGAAATAGTGATCTGGGGGAATCCTTAAGTAAATGGTTGCCTGCAAATGCAGGGGACTGAGCAGGATGGCCCAGGAGGACTATTGCTATAAGACAGCATTATCCAATGACTGACCTGGCTGCTTTTGCAGACAAGATATAGGGCAAGGTGGATGGATTATTTGTCTGTTCTGATATTAAATTTTCTGCTTTACTAGGTTTTACTCCAGATCTGAAAACTTTCCAACTGTAACCTATGTCCAGACCATATAATTTCTCTGCCTTGCAGTTCTGTCTCTTTACAGATTTAAAGTATCTACAAACATGGGCCCAGCTTCTTAAAAGTGGATGATCATTTCTAATCATGCCATGCCTACATGAGCAAAATGCCTTGTGTGTCAACTCAGAGATGCATTAAGTACATGCAACTAAGGGACTGACCAACCCAGGCAGTGGACATGCATATCTTGGAAATAAAAAATATATACAAAAAATTCTTCTGCTCCATCTATCTAACATGATTCATTCTTATCTGGACAGGAGAAAAGCTTTTATGGGTAAAGGAAGATAGTTCTCCATGATTTTTCCATACTCCAGCAGAAAGCATCAATAAGAGTGCCAGCTAATATCATCTGTGATAATGGTTTCTGTGATGTGGTCTTCAGTCTAGTAGGCCCCAGACTGAAACCAGCTTATTTCACACTGAACAGCAAGCTGTCATCAGATGATAAAGTCTGATTGTCACTATAGACTTGATTTGGATTTGAACCTCTAGCAGATGGGCTGAAATCCTGGCTTCTTTCATATCAGTGGACATTTTTCCAAAGACTTTAGTAGGAATAAAATGATTAACCCATTTCTGGGACTTCTGATTATTCAAATAAGCCATTCTTTTTAAGAACCAGCAACTGACTGATACTGCCTTCATGTGGTCAGCTATTTAACATACAAAATCATCACATATTCAGGTGATCAGTATATAAACCTGTTTATCCCTTACTATTCTAAGTGGGCACTCGGTGAAGCAGTATTACAGAATCAGGATGCTTCTTATTCCTCTGTAACAACAGAGCAAATAGGAAAAAAACCACAAACTTACATAAAACCGAAGAGGCTGGCCCCACTGTGAAATTGGTCCCATGTTTTCCCTTCAGTACAGTTGCTGCTTTCTGTGCAACATCCACCTATGAATTTGAAATGAAAATAAAGATGTTGTTATCTGGTAAATGCATGAACTATTCTGAGTGGCTCAGCATTCTTATCTGTTTCAGGCTACATTTCTATATCACTGGTTTCGGGTTTTGGCATCAGTTTTTAGTTCAACACTCAAGCTGGTAGGGAATAATTTCCAAAACCTTTGGAAAATTTTACACACGTTCTTTTTGGGTGAAAATTTGTGGGTTGTTTTTTTTTTTAAATGATGTAGAAAAATTGCAAAATTAAAAAACTGCCCTGCTAATAGTCAGCAAATCTACTAGATTAGCTGCACATCTGAAGAATGAAAATCTGTGTTGTATCTCTTACCAGCGTGAGTTCAGAGGACTGAACTAGTCTTTTGTGGATGGAAAACATATCTGTACAACTAAGTACAGGCTTGTTTTTGTGTAGGGCACTAGATTTCAAAATTTTGAGAAAAGTACTTCTACAATGCTCATATCATTCATAATCCATGAATAATCATCTAAGGTGAAGAATCAGGATGAATTGTTGCAGTACACAGGCAAAGAAACCTTTACCTATAACACATGGATATATGAATAGGATAGGGAAAGAGAACGTAGCTCCAAATTAGTAAATGAAGAATGTACATGCTTTATAAGTTCACCATCCCCTCAGGAAGTTGTGGTGTTTTCTTTAAAGAAAAACTATTGATTTTGTATCTTGATATGTCATTTCTCCCTTCAGAGAAATGCCATATCAAAACCAACAAGTACTTTGTTTGCTACTGTCAGTATTAAGAAGAGGCAACGAAGATAATGGGCGTTATTAAACAGACTCATTAATCATCAAGGAGGCGATCAGGATGCAAGAGCTAATGAAAATGTAATACTTGACTCCAACATATATTATGGAACTGTGGCCTTACCAGTTCCTGATGGTTACTTGCAGGTTCCTTTGTGTATCCATATGGAGAGAGAAGGAGCTGTCCAAAAGAGTGAATAGTCAAGAAGCACAAAATATCACTTTTCCTGCTTTCAATCAATCTAGCCACAGCTTTAGTTTCAGGTTCTGATTCTGCCTCAGGCCCACAAAAAGTTGAACTGGAACAGTTATGGGATGTACCAACACCTGTACAGGAAATCAGAGGCAAACCAAAATAAATATGTATTTTGAGAGAACAGTGACGTTTATATGAGAGTCTGAGAGTGGGGAACTATATGGTTCACATAAGAATACTGATCTGTTAACTTCTAACTCCAGCATAAGTAAAGATTAAAAGCAGATGCTAGGTTGATGTGAAAGTGTTTGGGGGCCATAAACGTGCTCCAAGTGCTGAACTGTCTATGTCACAAAAACATTGCTGTCATTTTTGCACACCTCCAAAACTGTCACCCTTTCAAAATCTGCACAAGAGGGTGAGGAACTCTGTACCTCGGAGAATTGGTGTCTTCAGGTTAACACTGAGCAGTCAAGTTACATTTGGGCTTTCTCAGGTCTCCAGTCTCTTCCATAATCAGACTACAGGCTGCAGACTACTCATGGGACATAATGCTTCACTTCTACTAGTCAGGAAAGGAAACCATGAGGAAAGCCTGTCCCACAGAGAAGAATGTAGGCATGAGCCACCCAAACCATAACTTCCAAGTGGCTCCACAGTAGCATAACTGAATTCGACCATTTGGGTTTTAGGCTGAAATTGTTTGATTTTTGGAAAAGTTGGCCGCAAGACGAAGGTTCCACAGGGAAAATATTACTCTATCTTCACTAAACAGATATCCCAATAGTATAATGAGAGTGAAATTAATTATTTTTAAACCTTGGATTAACCAAAGGAACCAAAAGGAGAATCATTTCCACTTTTCAGATATTTTTTCCTACCCTCCATTTCAGAAAAAATCAGGGCTCTTGTGGAATTTATACTGGAGCCCAGCCTTCCACCAAGAGAAGATGGTACAGCACTAGTGAGGTAAGAGAGAAGTAGTGGGGGAAGTAAAATATATAAAAGGGAGTCAGCTGAGGGTAGGCCCTGTTTTTCAGAGGTGCATGAGCGATTTTACACCTACAAATAACTGCCCTTGCATGTCTGCAGCTGCCGCTGTAATTCTCAGCAGCACAAATACTGCAGTCTAAGATGATTTCTGCCTAGAACTAATGATTGTACCTGCAGTAGACTGGAGGCAGGGTTATTTAAGAAGCAAAATTCTGCCTGCAAAATCAGATGCTATGTTGGGGCCAAACTGAAAATCAGGACTTAGATATTTTTACAAGTTAGCTTCTACTTATAAGTCTCTCTTGATGGAATCAAAAGTGTGCGTTTTCTATCTTACAACTCTTTACTCTTTTAGAGTAAGAGATATACATAGCTCAGAGGCTGTTTCACCTCCCCCTTCATATATTTTCCTGTATCAAATCTCAAGTACTTAAAACTTACCACCCCAGGAGGAATTAAAGTTACGATTAAGGTCTGTCCCAAAGCAGGTGCCATTCATATGGGAAGAACGGGATTTCCTCCAGAGACGTGCCTGAACAGAAATTGCATCATTGTGTTATAACATAACTGAAACAAGAGAATAATGATCAAAGCAACATCCTATATAAACCCCTAGCACTTAAATCCTGCCATTCCAAATAACACCTCCATTCAATCTAACTGCTGTGCATGATGCATTTCTAAAGAGTGGCTAGGGAACATGCTTTACCTCTCTTTTCAAGCTGGGAACTTTTATACACAGTACAATAGGAGACAAGTGAACTGTGGTACAGCAACTTCCCCTGCCATTCCCCTGCAGCAGGGCAGGTGACCCTGTTCCAAAGCAAATGCCAGATTACAGGTGGTGTTTTATTGTCCAAGATTGATTCTATTGAGACCCAGGTTTTGTCAGGGATACTATAAAAGAAAGGTCGAGGGGGGGTTGCCAGTCAATGCTCCTATCATTCCCCAGTTCCTTGCCTCCCCTGACATTATACCCCCTGCCCAAGCTTAGTCACCGTGGTCCAGCGCACACTATGCACAGTCTGTGTATGCTTCTCCAGAGAGCCACCTGCACAACAGAGTGCAGAGTGGAGCTCTCCAAATGCTGATGTTGCAATGTCTGATTTTGGAAAGCTCCATGATGAAAGACAGATTCAACTCAACAAGGAGACAGACAGGATATAGACTGGGACAGATGAGCCTACAGGGCCCTGTTAAGGTCCTGAGTTAAATAAGAATTCAGAAGGGGTTTCACTTGATTCAAAAAAGGGAGCTACTGGACACATCCTTTTTAATTCTCCACATTACCCAAAATACCCGGAAAAGAAATGGGTATGAGAGGATTCGCATTTGGGAGATATATTTGGAAGGATACATCTAACTGAGGAGTCCAGTAATTATCTACTGTCCTTAAAAGACACCATTCCTGCTCAGGTGTCCAGTGATGTGCTGTTGCTTCTCTGGGGGGAATGTGTAGTACTGCATTCTACATTTCGAAGTATTGTAGTCATTCCCAGACAGCAGGAAAAAATGGATTCTGGATCCTTGAAGCTAGTGCCTTCACTGTTGATCTGTATCCCTCTGGGTGTATCTACACATGCAATTAAGGCAGAGCAATAAACTCTATGACAGTTCATGCTGGACGCAACTGCTCCCAGGTGCAGTGTCTACACATGTGCCTGAGACCACAGCACTTCAAGCCAGGGCAGAGCAGCTCTGGGATGGCAGGGGGTCTAGGCAGGCCAGCCCCAGGCTCCAGGTGATGATGTTGGGTGGTGGAGGAGCTGGCTGGGGCATGAGGGTGCTAATAGTGTGGGGCTAGGCTGCAGACAGTCCCCCACACTTTAGCTCCCCTGTGCCCCAACCAGCCGCTGTCATTGTCTACACATCTATTTCAGCACAGGTAAGTACTGTGCTCTGGCAGTACTATCTTATGGCAGAGTTAATTAGTTTACTGAACCCTAATACATGTGTAGATGATGACACTTTCTTTTGGAGCTAATTAGTCTACTCGGCAGTAAAGCACATGTGTAGAGACACCCTCTGAGCTCAAAGAAGTGCTGATTTCCTGAGGAGGTGGTACCTTTGTCCCATGGATGAGTGGTTATGTGTAACAGTTATCACTCTATTCCAGCAAGAGAGAGGCTTTGACAATTCTGCCTCTATGTAGAAAAACTCACCTGCAAGTGTAGACTTTGCTGCTGACTATGCCCTCCAGAAGTATAAAATGAACATTTTGCTAGTTCTTGATTTATCCTTGCACAATTAACAGACAGATTTTCCTGCTCTTGGGTTTTCTTTACTTACTGTGGTCCAGGAATAGATATACCCATCAATATTGAAAACAGGCAGGATGTACAAGTCCAAGTTCTGGAGAAGGCTGCTTATCTTTGGATCAGTTCTGTAATTTTGTAGAATCTGAAAAAAAAGAGCACAAAAGACTTGCATCAGACAACCTGGCATTAATCAATTAAGATCATACACATGTTAGTTTAGCTCTAGCATAGAAGAATCAGATGGTCTTAGATCCCAAGTGGTAACCTCAATTCCACTTGCCCATCAAGCACACTAAGACATCTACTGCAACCTCAAACACATTTCAGACATGGCACTCTATTAAATAACATGTATACTTCATTCTACTACTTTTATTGTTGTAAGCTGCACAGATAAGCAGGAGCTTTAGGACAGCTATACACAAAAAGTTAAGGAATCTCTCTATACTACATCTTCTAGTATTCTACCCTTAGGATCTTAAATTGTTCCACGTGGCCTGGTGGCTCTGGGATGCATACAAAAAACTTGCTGTATAGCCTGCTATAGCAAATAGCAATCTTCCCATTCACTTCAATGGAGTTTGGGTCAAATTGAGAGGACAAGGTATCAACCACCAAGCCATTGTATGAACTTGGGCCTCCAAACCTGCACAAATAGTAAATATTACCCATCACTAAGAGTGAAAGCATACAGCTTTCTCTTAAAGAGCAGATGATAAGAACTGAAGTATCCAGTTGTATGTTCTTTTTATTACTGAAAACAGGAAAAGAATGACTCACTTCTTTCACAAACCAGTGGCAGAAGGCTGGAGAGATCCATTCTATGGCATGAATCCCGCAATCCATCCAAATGATCTTCTTGGCTTTATTTGTTGGTTGACTGATCTAAGGAGGGTAAAAAGTGATCAATAGGAAAACTTATATTACAATAAAACAGCCCAGCATATTACAGGATACAAAGTGTGTTCTTCGGTATACTTCTGAGCCATCCAAAATCATTACTATTACAGGTTTCATTATGACAGGCTTTCCTCCCTGATAACCCAATCTCAGTATAATCCCAGAACAAAAATTTTAAAGTGCCTGTTGAACAAAGAGTGTCAATAAAGCCATTTTTTAAATCAGTATATACTAGTCATATGCTGGACTGTTTGTTCATACTTTGATGTTCTTTGGAAGTAGACATGCAGAAAGAGAAAGTCTAATTTTACTTGGCATTGAAGACAGATTATATAATAGCCAAGCAAATGATTAAAACTGTCATTTTGCCATGACTTCTTGAACAAATTGTCATGAAATAGTCACAGTAGAAAGGTGGTATTTCATAGAAGGTGTTAAAAGCAGACAGCCCCTCTACTAGAGAAGCAGCTATGACATATAGTTACACAAGGTTGATTATGTTGTCTCCACTATATAATATTTTAGCCAAACCTGGTGTCTTCACTTCATAACAGTGATCTCAAAGATTTTTTTATAATCATCTGAGAGATAGCAGGCATCTCTAATATACTATCTAAAAGCAAAAACATCCGTTTTTTCAGTGAATCTGGACAAGAATCCTTTTAGAGAAAGTTTGAACCTTGACATTTACAACTCCAAGGGTGCATCTACACAAGAGGCTTTTTACCATTGGATGCCTCCACTACAGCGCCGTAGCAACACACTCCCTTGTTATACTAAGTTGCTATGGTGACGTAGCAGCCAAAAATAACCGTGTGCAGGCAGCATGGTGCAGTACAGGCCATTACTGCACCATCTTTTAGTACTTCCAAAAGGAAGTACTAAATGATGGCACAATAAACAAAGGCACCATATGGCCATGTTAGACATGCCCCCAGTTTATGAAGATGCCCTTTATATTTAATAATAGATCCTCACTCACCTTAAGATAATACATTGGCCATTTTTCATATGTTGTTCCTAGATAATGCTGAGTCACCAGTTCCCTGTTGCTTTCCTTTATCTGATACATCCAATGATAAATCTGAAACAGTCAAAAGGACTTGCTGCCGTTAACAGGGAGTTCCTTGTGCTCTCTCCCCCCATTTCCAGATATAAATGTTTTTTATGTTGCTTATGCAGTATTTTACTCGGTGCACAGTTCAGGCTGTGAAAGTACTTTGCACAAGACGAAAGTATTTCACTTGCATCAAAGAAAAAAAAAAAATCCAGGTTGGGCTTGTGTCACTGCAGGACAAGACAAGCAATCCTTTGTACCCTAGCCAACATTCTTGATCTACGGGCCCCTTTCTACTGACTTCACTGGGCACTGGGTCGTTCCTTCCACCAAATCCTAACACTGCCTTTAAATCCATCCTTCCATTCAGATTATTATTAGTTTTAACCGTATTTCAATTGAACAGCAGTTCTCCACAATACAGCCAACAAACCAAAAAATGCAAGTGTTTACTGTGCACTCTCCCTCATCTTCTACATCTGCAATACCATAAGGCTGTTTTTGCAAGTACCCTCTAATCAGACTGTAACACAGATATGTGAGCAACAGTCTAGTTGTCTCAGTCCTCTAAATCTGACTTTAAGTCTTTTCTAAAAGCTGGGTACTTCCAGAGAAGGGAAGCAAACCACCAGATGTGGAAAAACAGGAAGTTTTTCCTCTCCGGTTTTCTGAGTACATCTCATTCCTTCTATCTTATAAACTCATCAAGACAGGAACAGTCTTCAGTGTATTGGTGTTCTATTCACTACCAAGCTTTTCAGAGCTTAATTAGTGCATTTTCTTGCATACCACCCTCCCCATAAGATACATGCCTTGTTTTCGGAAGGCAGGTTGAAGGGAAAAAAGGGTTTTTTCCATAATCAGAGCTGAAAGCTAACTCCATGAAGTAGCTTGCTTGCCCTCAACCAGCTCACTGGTTGCTTCAGACAAAAGCTCAAGCTTTAATCCTATCACAGCCACTGCCAAATTAGCAGCAACTTTTGGCAGCGGCTTCTGCCCTGCTGAATGCTGGCTGGAGAGAAGGGAGAGAAACAGAGACCCTTAAGGCCATTTCAACATCTCTATCCTTCTATTCTGGTGCAGAAATAGCTTTCCTGCTCAAGACACAGACCCCAATTGGAGGGCTACTTTTGCAGGAAAAAGCATGTGTGGTATGCAGGTAAATATGGCAAATAATTGTCATAATAATGAAAAGGCATACTTAAATATGACAATATGAACTAGAAGTTACGAATATTGGCTTGAAGCCAGTAACATTATTTGGACCCTCATGATCCATCAGTCCTTCACACAGAGTATTTACCCTATGGAGAATCAAAAACACAGAATGAAATTCTGGCTCCACTGGGAGTCAGGCTTGGGTCCCTCCTCACCTCTTCCATCGGATGATAGGCAGTATAGTTATAACCTTCGAGAACTCTCCAGAAACTGCTGTTTTCCTTCTGTATACCACTGTCAAGTTGTTCCTGTACTTTGTTTATTTGGACTCTGGAGACAAAAAGAGAAAAAGTTGCCTAACGGTAACTAAAGATTGATTTGGGTTGATACTTTGCCTGATGCCTTGTTCTGATAAAGCAGGAACTTCGCCTTTATACCAGGGACTCCCTCAAACCGGTGGCTCTTCTGGCCACTAGGCACAGTAACAGCAACAACAATGATTATAGCAGGCCAATATTCTGAAATTTAACATGTTTGTGAGATTTTCCATAATGAAGTTCAATTTGTGAATAGAAACATACTATGACAAAAATTACTGAAAATATTAATTGACGATTTTAAGATTTTTTCCTTTTTAGCTGTAGCATTGGATGAATTTTTTGGTGATCAAACCTTGTTGACGTGCTGAAATTTCATCACTTTAAATAACCAGTAAAAAAAAGTTATATATGCACTATATTAATAATGTGGGGTTGTTTTTGTTTTCATCTGGCATGACTAGAGTGGTGCTTTATTTGCTAGACATGTTACCATTTTTTCTCACTTAAACTAAGCACCATTCCTCCCAAGCCTGGGGAGCATATATTAAAGGGCAAGCTGAATTTCTGACCAGGAGAGAAGCACTCTGCTTTGATTCCTGCTCTCCAGGAGTGCATTTCTATTCAGGCAGCTGAGGGAGTCAATTAACTTAATGGCTTATTGTTTTTCACTGGTCATATTAAGGATTGTCTCTCCTTTTTAATTGACATGGTGTTCCACTAATGAAGCCAACCTTTCTTAGGGTAATTTTACTGTCCGCTAGTTCTCTTTATCTCTCCTCCTATTTCATGATCTTGGAGAGGCTTTAGCTCATTTCAAAATCATAGATCCGCCCATGGAGACCGGTTTTCAGCAACAGCTAGGGTTTCAGCCAAGTCATCTGAAAATTAGACTCCCTGCTTTACACAACCATCTCTCTGGAAGAATCTTTTCCCCTTCATTCTGTCTTTCAAAGCATGGTGTTTATTATATATTAGAGTGTGTTGTATGACTATTCTGGAATATGATTGCTCTGAATCCATCAGTGTACAGACCTGAGTCAGTGACAAATGAATCTGACATAAGACTTCTTTTGGCTCCAGTGATCTTTGGACTAGATACCAGTTTCATGGAGTTATTTGAACCTGCAAACTCTATAACGGTGATAAAACTGTGTGTAAATGCTCTTACTAAAATTATTACAAAAGCAGAATAAATTCCACTTGTTGATTTCATGAGCTCATGAGTAAGTAGCCTGATCTGCTGAAATTAATGCTGAATGCCATTTAAAGCCTGGAAGAGTTAGTTCAGCTAAGTTTTATTTTGAGATCTAATGGTTACCCACATCTAAAACTCCAAGTATAATTTAGGCAGTACAAAATCACATGAACCAAAACCCATGGGAGCCAAATCCAAAAACAAACACACACACAAAAGATTATCAGAGTTGTGTTAAATTAAAATCTGCAAGTTGGATACAACCTGAATAATAAGGATTTCTAAGAATAATATGTCAGTTATGTGTCCATCATTACATAGCCCTAAGTCCTGCATACGAAATACCTTCAGAGAAAGGCTCCTCCTCAAAAACTGTTTTAAAGAAATCAAATGAAATGCTGTTTCTCATAGGACACAGACGCAATTTTTCAGCCTTGCCTTATTTAGGACTGCCTTTTGTGCACTCCACAAAATATGGGCACACATAATTATGAGTGCAAAGCAAGAGACTGTCTTTAGAAAATCTGGTCCATAATTATTATTTGACCATAAATTTGCTATAAATATATATTCCAGGTGCTAGATTGTTTGTGTAGCAGCATCCATCCATACCCCAACTCTCCCTACCTGTTGTTGACAAGGCATTGTTACTTACTTACCAAAGAGAACTTGACAGACAGGATATTAGAGATTGCCCTGTCAAGTGAACAGCTTCAGAGTGGCCCTTAATCCTCTTTCAAAGTATCTTTGATTAGCAAGTGTCACTGTAGCTGGGCTGTCATCAGTATGTCTATACAGCATTTGCCATCCTAGTGCCGGATGGCTATAGAGATGTAATTCTTCTATGAAATATTATAGCTACTGGATCTTTTTCAGTTTTGCATGGGGTATGTGGCAGTTTGGGAAACATGTCTTTGCTCAGTTACAAATTCCATTTGGCTTTATGAACACTATTTGTACTTGTAACTTTCACTGAGAATTAGATCATCCATTTGGAAGCTGGATCCCAGCACATAGGAACAAAGTATGCCTGGATAGATGTGACAAAGCAATAAAAGGGATCACCAGCCTCAGATGGACCACACCTACCTGACAACTGGGTTTTAAGATTTAAATTTTTAAAGTATTGAGTTTCAAATATAAACCACAAATAGTTAGTATTTGACTTATTTATTCATTGTTCAGAACAGCTTGATGCAGGCTTATGCAAACCCTGTTTAGTCTTGTGAATATCTCATTGGCTATTTGCTATGTGCATGGCTGACCTTTCACTATGCATTACACACCTGGTCAATTAAAATCACAGGGCATTATTCCTGCTTTCTGACTGGAAGACTTTATTAAAATAAAATTAAACAAGAATACAGAAAAATAAAGAGATTTTCAGATTATAAGAACTTCCTTTCTGAATATGTTTGCACAAGAAGTTGCAAGACTTTCATTTTATGCATATATTCATTTGAAGAAAAAATAATCTTAAAGAGAATAAAGTTAAACAGTTGCAAATACAGGTGAGACAAACTTGTGGGTTTGATTCAGACAATATTTTTGAGTGTTTCTTTTAAAGTGTTTGTACAGCTCATCTTTCTGGATCTGCTAGCAAGCAGATGTGGAATTACAAATTACAAGAGTTTTAAATCAGTATATGATATAAGAAAATGTGCCAGTAGGACTGGAAGTGAACTTTGACAGCTATATG
This sequence comes from Crocodylus porosus, assembly GCF_001723895.1. Lineage (NCBI taxonomy): Eukaryota > Metazoa > Chordata > Crocodylia > Crocodylidae > Crocodylus > Crocodylus porosus. The sequence goes on along the minus strand of NW_017728949.1, from coordinate 6,670,458 downwards.
GCATGTAAACTATCCAAAGGTAAGTTAGAAGTTATCTGCTAGGAGCATTATAAAATTAAAACACCAGAAATATTTATATGTCTTAGCAACCAAGAACTGCAGCCTCATAATCGGCTGATTTTAAAGGACTTTGGATCAAGTCCTTGTAGTACTTTATAGGACTATGGATAAATCCTTATATATTTAGGGTGACCATACATCTTGATTTGGCTGGGACGGTCCCAGATTCTGGAGGGTCTCTCAGTGCCCTAGCCAGTGGAAAAAATTGAACCAAAATTCCTGGATTGGCACAAACCTGCCTGCACGTGTCCAGCTCTGGACTTAGGAATTTTGCTTCAGTTTTCCCCACTGCTGGTCCCTGGTCTGGACTCTGTTGGAGTGGAGTCACTTGTGCATTAGTGTCAAGGTGGGGAGGGGGGAAGGATTAACGGGGTCAGGGTGTGTGTGTGTGTATATATGTGCGTGTGTGCCCCTGTACACACGCGCACGTGCACTGCTGTCATGCCCGGCCCTCTGCAGCTCCCCTGCCCCTCACAATCCTGGATTTCCCTCAAATTATAATGGTCACCCTACTTGTAGTACATTTGCAGTAAGGAAACATTTTACTTTTAAAGATTCTATAATGGAAACTCTTATTGCAAGCATCTTACAAAGTGAATCATTAATGATCATCAATATAATATGCAGTTTTTGGTTGAGCTGTAACTGCTACCATTTCCGTTTCCATACACAAATGTACAATATCAGCTCAACATACATGCAAATAGAATTTGCTATACTGTCCCATTAGCCACTGAAAAATATAGGAAGCATTAAAAAAATATATATATGACCTTTGCTGATTGGCTGAAACACAAAGTAAATTAGTTTTCTCTGCCAGTTAGAACTGGCTGTTTACTACCAGTTCAAAAGAAAGCTGTCACTGTTGCACCTTTGGCTATTAGGCAAAATGATTACATTTGCATTGCTAACTATTTGATACAACAGCAGTAATGTCTATGCAGACACAGGATAAACATCTCCCACTTTGAGAATAAATATCTCAGCTGCAGTTCAGAGTTTATTCTCCATAAATGCCTAGGCTTGCTTTGTTCTTTGTCTATCAGGAGAGAAACAATATCCTGTAATATCTCTCTATCCCCATTGACATTATGTCTTAATTACACCAAATGAAAGAAATGCCAGACAGTCAGATTGCTGCCAGATGGCTGGCTCTTATTTACTGATAAACCTTTTACAATAGCCAATGTGGAGACAGATAATTTTTAACAGCACACTGAGATGAGAAAGCATCCATTCGTTTATGATTATGGACTAGGTTTCTTGATGTAGAAGCACAAAGTTGATCCATGTGGCCAATCAAGAACAACGTTTTTTCTGATAAGGACACGGTGAAGCATTCTCACTCTGCTAAACCAACAGTCCCGGTGCAGGCTGTTTTCCAACTGGCTGCTCAGAACTGTGTTATAGGTGGCAAATTAAAATAAAAGAGTTAAGCCCCGTTGGTCTTTTCAAATGACCTTCCTTTCACTTAAGTGCTGCCAGGCAGCATCCTGCTCTCAGCCTAAAACACAAGGTAGCTGGACTAGGCTCAGTTTCATAATCTTCTTTTTGCAGTGAGCCTAGTCCTGAACACAGTTAAGGTGACAGCTAGAAACCAAGGTAATGAGTCCATTACATTCTGTGTGAGTCTTTCTACTGAATTCAATATGCTTTGGATCAGGCTCCAAAATATGTATATATGGATAGTCCATATAGAAAAAAAGAAGGGGGCAGGGAGAGCAGGAAGCTGTGTCCATTGTGCAAGAGCTGCTGGTGGAGGAAATAGGGTTGGTCTTACACACTGGGCGGATTCCAGCCTCCTGACATTGTCCTGTTAGGACGGACATCCCTGGACTGTGGTTACTTTGGCAGTCCCCAACACTTCCATTCACATCTGTGTAATTCTGGTTTTGTAGTTAGAAACTCAGACATCTTGCTTTCCTCATCTCATGTTCCTCTATCCATACCCCGCAAATTGCAACCTCCTACTAAGCAATCAGTTATTAGTGAAACAGGACTAGATTTTTAAAGTTTTCAGGCATCTTAAAGTGCAGATAGCATTGCAATGGGAATGAGTGGCTTAGTGGCATTTAAAAACCTGCTTGAGCATGGGAAGCAGCGAGGAGGTGGCAGAGGACCCACTCAGCTTTCAGGGACTTGAGCAGGGTGCAATATGTTGATACTTAGACACCCCATAGGTAGAATAAGAGCTGGCCTTTTCTGTCCCTGGCATGAGCCAATAGCACACAGAAGATAACCTAGCCTGCTGTCAGGAAGTTTTCCCTATCTCAGTCTTCCTTGAACCACTCCAAGTTTTCTTAAATATACCTCCATCTATGTTTTTGGATCATTCCACACCACTGAGACATTTGTTTTCATTTTAAGATTGAATTTCATTCTGTAATGTCCAAATTGAAGGATCTGGATTTTCTATTTCCCACGGAAAAACGGGAAAAATGTGGATTTTACCTTTTATCTGAGAAAAGAGTGGATTTTTCATTTTAAGGGGAAAACAGACAGATTTTTTACTTTTGCAAAGAGCTGTCTGCAGGCTGCAGGATTCAAGCCTGCAAAAGCGTCTTGCAAAAAGGGAGAAAAACCCTAAGCCCTGTCCTGAGTGGGGGAGAGGGGGAAGGGGCAGAGCCTGATACTCTCGAGTCAGCCAAGGCTTAGCTCAGGCTCACTTTCACTCCTGAAGCCTTTGGGGTAAGGAAAGCTTGCAGGGGGCTGGAGACCCCTCTGGCAGGGTTGAAGGGAGTACGGGGCTGTGGGTCAGGAATGAGGGGCACCAGCAGAGATGAGGGGGGCCCTGTAGGTTGGGTGTGGGTGTGGATGCAGGTAACTGCCAGGGCTGGGGGCTGTGGGAAGAGCCAGCAAGGTGGGTGGAGGGCATGGCAGGGGTGTGTGGGTAGGGGCTGAAGAAGTAGGGAAGAGTCTATGGGCAATCTCAGGCCAACATGGGAAAACCCAAGTAGCATCCCTGCTCCCCACCAGAGGTAGGGATGGGTAGGCAGGCAGGGTCTTTTACCTGCATACCAAGGAGTTTTGAACAGGAGGGGCATCTAACCCTGCCCCCCACTACCACAAGAACGAGGCAGTGGCCATGGTGCAGTACTGCAGCATGCCAGAGGCTGCGGCAGGTGCTGAGCTGCTGCTGTCATCCATGCACCACTGGGTTAGGCTGGTCCAGCCCTCCACATGAGGCTTCCAGCACCCTAGCAGGAAGCTGAACATGGAGGCAAGCAGGAGCCGGCCTGGCCCAATGGCGCATGACTTCATGCCCCATGCGTCCTTGTGCAGCTTCCCACTGGAGTGCTAGAAGCCCCACATGAAGGGCTAGCCCAGCCTGGCCTGATGGCACATGGACCAGGAGCTGTGTGCCATCAGGCCAGGCAGGAAGCCACACATAGAGGCATAGAGTTGCATGCCATTGGGCCAGGTGGGTTTCTGCTTGCCTCCACATGCAGCTTCCCACTGGAGTGCTAGAAGCCCCATGTGGAAGCATGGAGCCCACCTGGCTCAATGGCATGCAGCTCCTGCATGCAGTGCCATGATCTGCATGTGCTGGCACATAGCCAGCCTGGTCTGATGTGAAGGCGCATGCCAGCAGGCTGATCCAGCTCTGTGCCAGCATGTACAGGCCTTGGGACTCAGCCAGAGGCATGTGCCACTGAGCCACCAGCCCTGGGGGCTGTGCACCACAAACCCCACAAACACTACACCTGCCCACAAACCCCCACACCCCTCCCACACACCTGTTCACAACTCCTAACATACCCCACACCCATTCACAATCCCCACACCCATTCACAGTCCCCCCAAAATCCCACACCGTCCCACAAACCCCACATACATACCCACACCTTCACAAATCCCCCTACACACAGACTCCACATCCATCCCCCATCCATAAAAAGTACCTACATATACTTCTAAAGACGGTCAAATGGTGTTCTGTTTAGTTTAATTCATAAAAAAATAAAAGTAATTAATTCTGTATACTTTTGAGTTTTCCTGTGCATCATTTTGAATTTTTCTGTGCATAATTCCCTGGGATGTACAGAGTGGTCTCAACAGGAGCTCTAATTTTCCATAATGAAAAACCCAAAATCAAATGCCAAAATACATAGAACTGATTTTATTATAGTGATTGAGGCACTGGTAGGCTTCCAAATTGCTTTGAAATTTTCAATATATCAATAAGTTGTGTTCAATTGATACCTATATATAGTGGCCTTTCATTTTAATAATGAATTTTGGGATTTTAAGGAAAGAATTTGCAATTTTTTACCTGAGTATTTGCCATTTTTAAACAGAGAAAACCAGGATTCCTGGTCATGTGCAGTTGGGGAAAAGAAAAGAACAGAAAATATTGCATGCTTATGTTTTTGCAAAAGCAATTAGCAATAGTGCAGTAACTTTAAGATCTAATTTGCTTAACAGTTCTGAATAAACTTGTTTGGGTTGGCTGATTTGGTAATTTTAAAATTTCCCAAGTTCTTCTTTCAGTTACGTTTATTACAAGTTTTCTTTTGCTTTCTATCTGAACTCTATTTCCCCCTTTTCCTTACTGCTGATTTTTGAAAGTTCAGTATTCCACTTACTTTTGAGACATCATTGTTTTCACAGTCTCCCTCCTCCCCCCATATATTAATGTTCAATGTATTAATATCCTTCCTCCTGCTACCAGCATAGTTGTAAAAGGCGTCTTATTCCCATAAAGCCCAATTTTCATGAGTTCCTTCCCTAAGATACTGAGCCAAATGGATTTCAACCAAGGGCACACTTCCTAAAGGAGATGCACTTTACCTTGGAGGACTGAACCATTATCTGCTTTGACTTGCATTAACTCATTCACCATTTTTTCTTGTCCTTATATTCTCTCTCTAATCCTTACTTTTCTGATTTTGATGATGGCCCTCACTTTGCACTTCCAATGTACAGTTGCCTTTTTTGTTGTTAACCTTAAACTCTTTCAGCAGCTCCCAACACTGTTGTCATATTTACAGGTCCTTCTTCCTTTCACTACTGATTCCATAATCTGTTGTGCTTTACTTGTGCTATTCCAAGACATAAACCTTGACTGCAGTCTTTTGTCAGCATTCACACTCACCCACCATATTGCATTTTCAGGCCAAGTCTTCCCGGGACCAGGACTCCCATGAGGCAGATAATTCTGAGGAAAAACAGCATCCTTCTGCAACAAACCCCCTTCCAGCACTGTGAGACCACGAAGTATAGAACCAAGTGAACTCTAGTGTTAATCTAGAATTATTATCGACACTTGATTAGCACAAAGGTGGCTTATAGCAAGTTGCCTTATCTCAGCAAAACCCACAAATCATTAACTTGGTATCTGATCATGAACTGGGTATCTTTCCATGGAGAGATTGTGGGTATCATTTGGAATATAACATGATAGAGATAAGCCACTGCTAAAATTTTCAACCCAATCCTCCTTCCTCCACCAAGCTTTGGGTGTTAAAATGAGATCTGGTTCTAAGCCATCCCTGTTTTGTTAAATGCAACACCAATGAAATGTTGCAAAGCAGAAAAAAAATGTCACCAGCACTGTTTGGAATGGAGATACTGGCCTAAACACAAGCTAGCTGGGCCTTTCTGAATGATGAAGGAAATAGTACATGAACCTGTCAGTCCAAGAACAAAGATTTTAATAGAGCTCTTAATACTGTTGCTGCTCAAACTAGCAGCTCCAGCATGTTTTCCAACAAGTCCTGCAGATCACAATTTAACCAGCAGGTGGACAGCCCTGAGATAAATCATGATATTCCCTGAAATTAAGCTTCACATGAAAGTTGACATATCTACCCTGAAATGGAGCCCTGAGATGACCAGGGCTCAAAAAAACCTGCACAAAAAAGAAGTGGAGCAGAGTGGTTCACACAGGGGCAGTGCGTGCAGGGCTGGATTAACGTACAAACTAGACACATACTTATGGCACAGAGCTGGGTGGAGGCCCACTCCTTCCCTCTGTGGCTGTGGTGCAAATGGCCCTGTCTGGCTCTCTTCCCTTCCCCTCCCCTGGCCTCACCGCTGTGGTGGCTGCTTCCTAGGAGTAGCAGCAAGCCCTGCTCCCTTCCGGCAGCAGGGTGAGGAGGTGGGTCTCGACTGGCCTGGGGCCCATGAATTTCTTTACCTAGGGCCCACTAAAGGATTAATCTGGCCCTGAGCATGCACCATTCAAAATGGGAGCCTGGCTGAGCAGAGCCATGCTCCAGCTCCCAGCCAGGCTCCAAGTGGCAGGATCACCACTGCTGCAGGTTGCACAGGAATACCACTGCAGTACAAGAAATAAAAACTAGATCTCCTAACAGTCTGTGCTATAAACACACGACCCATCTGCTCTTCTGCTGGAGGTATGGATCCCATACGCTGACTCCAAGGAGCTGACTGCTAAGCCTATTATTTAATCTTTAGATTATATCAGTATGGGATTAAAAAAAGACAAGCTTTTGGCCCCAAATCAAAGTGATTTCCAGCGTGAACAATCTGACCTGCTTGTAATTTTTTTAAGCCATGCACTATGTACATATGCTCAGTTGCCTATGCTCTGTTAACCTATAGCCTTAAGCCTAATTTTTTTAAAGCAGCATGCTACAGATTACATATTAAAATACACAATGAAAGCAGTGGTGTGCCTACATGGAGAGCTTGATCCTGCCCCGAGCCTTTCTACGTGGATTTCTTACTGAATTGCATGGAAATTCTGAATATAGGCACTGAATGTAAAAACCATCCACCACACATCCACCTCCTCACTCATTACTCATCACAATCATTTCCCCAACATCTGCAGCTAAATCTAATGCCATTTTCACCTGGATTAATAATCAAGGTAAATTTAATAATCAAATTAAGTGGAACTTAGTATGTGAAACTCCCTTTCCTTCCCTAGTCCCCATTATTACCTCAACTGGGACTAAATTATCCTCCAGTAAATTTCTATTGATGCAAAGCACTTATACTGAGTATTTGGGGCAGAATCAACACTCACTAGGGTTAATACAATGGGTTACTGATATGACTTAAATTACTCCTACATTGACTATTATGGCTTAAGTCCTGGTCTTCTGCTCTCACTGCAGCAGGAATATAAAACGTGTCACCTGACTTTCCAAAACCACCTCTGCGCCTCACCTTCACATTGTCTCCAGCTCCCTAGGTTGAATTAGCAGCAGGATTTCCCATTCATCTGTCAGAGGTGCCTTGGTCTATCAATTTTGCCTTTTTCTTGCAGGGATTACAGGCTATTTGTCACGCACTTTTTCCATCAGGATTCCTGACAGCACATCGGCATAGCACTTAACTTTGATAAGAACTCAGCTTAAGCAGTAAGATACCTGCTTTCTAACTTGGATCAGCGTTCAGATACACACGCCATGTCCCCAGCTTTTTCCTACAGCACGTCGCTTTCACCAAAGCCTCAGTTTCCATCGGTGACCTAAACACTCTGAGAATGATTGCAGTCCACTGGAAAGAGCATTATGTTCATCTCAATGTCTCTGTTGGTGTTCACAAGGAGTATAGTTTTTATGGCTGGTGCAAACATTTCCCAAAAGCTCATTTAACATCTCTACTAACTACGCAGTCTATCCCAATAAATGGTATCACTAAAAACCTTCACTTCTCACATCCCTTCCAAGGGAAGTTCTGACATTATAAAGTACATTGTTGGACAAAAATCAAGTAAAACCAAGACATACCAGGAAATAATTACAATGATAATGATTTCATAAAATTAGTATTTTCTGACAGAAAACTGGTCTTCTTGAAAAATACTGACCCACTGTAATGGGTTCTGGATTCTCAGACTTGAATGTGTCCAAGCACTGGTTCCAATATAATTTAGAGCTGCCTAAAAGCTGCTATAACTTACTACAGCTATCTTCCAAGTCACGCAGTTTTAGTTATATATCACACATCTTCAGGTTGCACAGAACACACTAAAGATTTTACTGTTTGATCATTAAAAAGTCTTAAAATAGAAAGAATTCCAGCCCAAGCAATTTGCAGTTATCCTAATAAATATAAAAGCTGGTTTTACTAAAGTGAAGTTTAAATACCCACCATGTGATGATGAGGTTGGCGCACAATTTAGGAACTGTCAGAGTTACTTACTTAGGGATGTTTAGAGGTGCTTTCAAAAGCTTCTCAATAACTGCTAATACTATTAGTAAACAAATTTAGGTCCAGAATCTCTCATAGGTCTGGACAGTCTGTGACGTCCTCAACAGACATCAATCTCTGTACATGTTTTTTTAAGGCAACAATACCAGCATCCTTTGATATGGATTATGGGCAGTTCTGTTTGGGCTCTGCATCCAAAGCTAAGGTGCTGAGCATTCAGAAATCCACCAGAAATGTCAATGGGAACTAATTCAGTCTCTCTGAAAATCAAGTACAAAGAGCATAATCCAGCAGTCCTTAAGCAAGTAAAATTCTTACAGAACATTTGAGTACTTCTAAATCACAGCTTGGCATTTATTTTGGGAACAATCTCTGCCTCAGATGCTGCGATAACCTGGGGTACGTCCATGCAAGCTGCCTGAAAAGTTTAGTCCTTGTTGCTTGATCAAAGAGTTATTCATTTTGGTGACAAAGTTAAACTATCTGAGGCTCATATGAATGCATGGAACATTTGTCATTGGCAGCTGTCACACTGTCTAACTTTTATTCCAATGGTAAAAACTCTTACTTGTAAGAGAAGCCTTTTGTCTTACCCAAGTCAAACTAGCAATGTCAATGGCACTGCTCTCCTGGGTAAAGATTTGCAGAACTGGTGCCATACTGGCTGCCATTTAGCAAGGGGAGATTTAAATGAGTGGTCGCTGACTGTGCAAAAGTACATACAATCCCACTGTTTTCCATCATAGAAGTTTCAAGGTAGCCTCTTCAGACAAGTTTTTAAGAGAATTTTATAAAAGGTTGCTTTAAAGCCCATTTTACTCATGTCTTTGAAATAAAATAATTAACTTTTTAAGTAAGTAAATGAACAATTATTTTATCACTACCAGCAAAACTGTAAAAGACCACACATAAGCCATTATTACTGTTTAATGGTTAAAAAACAGCTTACAGCACTGCATTCTAGGGTAACCAACATTATTTTTAATGGGTTTTATTACAAGCAGTAAAATGGTTTATTAACTAGTTAAACAGCATAAATGATTAGATGCAAATATGCTTGAATACCATTATGAAAAAAGAGCCCAAACCTAATCTATTAATTTCCCTTTAGAGTGGGAAATCATCTTCTGTGGTGGCAAAACATTTTTAATATAAACCTTTGGCCCCAGTCCTGCATTCACTTACCCATGTAGTTAACTTTAACCATGAGATTAATACCATTGAACATAATAGGACTATTCACGTGCATGAAATTAAGTATTTGCTCAGATTTCTGCAAGACTATTAGCATGAGGCCACCCCACTGCTGCTTCAGGAACTGGTAAGATGAATCCTCAGTGCCCCTGAGGAGTTCTAATGATGTTAGGAGGGTCTACATGGATGAAGGTGCATAGTGGAAGATTTCAGTGCTTACCTGAATTAGAGTCTATACCTGTTCCACTGAAAGCAATGACCCCTACCAGCTTTAATAAGGCACATAATAAAGAGTTGTACATCTGATTTGTTTGTTGTTTCATAGATTTCATAGACATTCAGGCTGGAAGGGACACCAGAGGATAAGAGTCCAGCCCCCTGCCCCAGGGGCAGGAAGTCAGCAGGGATCATAGGATCCCAGCAAGATAAGCATCCAAATGTATCTTGAAGGCATTCAAGTGAGTGCTTGAACTGCCTCTGGCAGCCATCTATTCCAAACCTTGGGGGCTCGGACAGTAAAGAAGTTCTTCCTTATGTCCAGCCTGAATCGGTTACAGTGGAGTTTGTGACCCTTTGATCTTGTCATCCCTTGGGGTGCTCTGGTGAACAGATGTTCCCCCAGATCCTGATGAGCACTCCTGATAAACTTATAGGCGGCCACCAGATCACCCCTGAGCCTGCGCTTTTCTAGGCTGAAGAGTCCCATAGCTCTCAGCCTCTCATCATAAGGTCTGTTTTCCTGACCTCTGATCATGCATGTGGCCCTTCTCTGGACTCTCTCAAGCTTCTCCACATCCTTTTTGAATTGTGGGGCCCAAAACTGGACTCATTTTTTAAGTATGCGATAGCTAGGAAAATGCAGTTGGGGCGGGGGGATCAACTAGGTTGCAGAAAGTCCAACTGCTTTTTTTAGAAGCTGGTAGCCTTGCTGCATGTCTGTTCAGGCATGCTGTTTTTCAGCATGTGTGTTGATTAGGGGTTTTTGAGTAATTAACAAACATCTACCTCCCATCACACATGCAGAAGGTACTATCCACAGTGTAGATGGGAACAGGGGCAATTCAGTGGCTAGTCACACAGGACCCCAGTGCAGAGCAAAGAATTCTAAACCACAGACGTAAGTGTAAGAACAAGACCTTCCCTTCTTTTTCTAGTTTGGGAAGGTGGCCTTGGTACTTTTGGCTGTCATTGGCTTTGCCTTAAGCATAGCATTTTTAGATAGAGCAGCTTGATTTTTAAAGAGGATACTGTGCAATTATTTTTGGACTTAACCTCCAACTGAAGCTAGAATAGTCTCTTTTCTTTGTATGGTCAGGAAACATGCAGAATGATGCTGCAAGTATTTCATCACATCCACTGTCGTGGGATGCAGCCACTTAGCAGAAATGAGCCCTTTTTCTCTTTTCTGCATCCTAGCTCTTCTGGCAGCAGAAACTCTTTGCGAGCAGACAGGTGAGACGCCACCATTTTTATACTGTATTTCAGATGCAGGGAATTACAGCGCAAATGAATAATCTCTCCTTCTCGGGCACTGTTCATCTTTGTTTTCCTTTGTCTCAAAAAGTGATCTAGGCTGACAAAGCACTTAGTTCTTCATTTAGGAGACAGGTGCTGGATACTGGATGTTACATTGTCTCATTCCTCTAGTAGGCCGCTAGTGTTAATTTTGTGTTCTAAGAATTGATACAAACACAGAAGTATTAAATTATCCCCCGGTATCTTCAACATATCCCCACTGCTAAAGTGTGGATTATGCCAGCTTTATTCCACCCCAGGATCCCTGTGTTGCCTCAGTAGAGTACCAGTCTAGCTGGTATACTGCTGAGCCAGCACAAAAGGCATCCAGAGCCCAGGACTGAGCCCCACATATGCAAAGAGAGGCAAATAAAGAAACCTGCTATTCACAGCTGAGATTATTGCAACTGTGAGATATATAACAGTAGAAGGAATAACAAATGCAAGGAAGGTACTTAAACGTGGATATTTCACAATGGTCTTCAGTAAGTTGGTTTTTTGTTGTTGTTTTGTTTGTACCAGTATTGACCCTGTGTAGGAAAAATTGGTCTGGCCGTAATCCAATGTGTGCAGCTACAAATCAGAATTCGGTGGCATTACTCCAGCTTTATACCAGCTTCAACAAGATCAGAACCAGGCCCAACCTGGTTCATGACTGCCCCCCCTGATTCATGACTCCAGTAAGGAAAAAAATGCGGTTTGTGTAACAAATTTTTCTTTTTTTGATGATCAGATTATAAGGTCAGAACCTCAACTGGTGTTTGTTGTAGCTCCAGTGACTTTAATTTAAGACAGTGATGATCTGCTTCCCCTGTGCAACGTAAGGCAGATGAAGCTACATGCAAGGCACCTGCAACCAGCACCGCACACAAACCGATACTAAAAACGTAGCATACTCTGCAGAATGGACTGAGGAGACTAAGATGTGGCACCTATTTGTAAGTGGTAGAATGAACAATTTAGCAAGTATTGTCTCTCTCTGAAGGCATCAGTACATTTCTACACATGAAACAGTGACAGATGAAAGAATTTTCCTATTTATCAGAATTCCATCATGCAACATAAGGCAAGAACATATTTGCACTTGCCGGGTGCTATGGTAACCATACTATCTACCACTGTATTGCACAGGTGTGGTTTCATGAATGGGGAGCAGAGAAAAATGGAAAGCTGGACTTGCTCCCTGTGAGAAGAGGAAGACTTGTATCAGTCGCTTGCTGCAGACACAGAGCAATTCCCCCTGCTTTGCACATTGTGCAATTATGCCCCTGCAAAATAGGTATATAACGTCATCAAATCACATGGATCAGCTACCATGTTACTAGAATGGGAAGGGGATCCAAGGTTACCTGGCCCTTTTCCTCTCCTTTTATCCCCCTCCCTCCACCTTGTCCTCTTACCTTTGTGTGTTTGCCAGCCCTGCTAGAGGTCCTTTCCTCTTGGATTCCTGGTTACGTAGTTCTGACCCCTGCCCCTCCCCCCAGAAACAAAACAGCCACTGGGCCCAGGAGCAAGCAAAGCCTGATGACAAGGGATCCTGGTTTTCTCTGCTTAAAAATCATGAATTTTCTGATTAACCCCCCTCCCCCGTGCAAATTCTCAGATTAAAAAACCCCAAATCCACATTTTTCCACAATTAAAATGAAACACTGCTATATACTGAAAATCTCTCAGTGCCTCAATCACTACAATACAATAGATTCTAAATACTTCTATATTTTGATATTTGATTTTGGGTTTATCATGGAAAATCATAGCTCAGTGAGAGTAAAATTGTGACAAGGCTGGGGTGTGGAGGAGCCTCAGACCAGACAGGGTCCACCTCTTCAAAAGCATGCCTTGCTCTCTGTACAGCCTCCCTTATTAAATTTTAACATCAAGATGTGGCAAGAGACTACCAAATAGGAGAGAGACCACAGGGTGTAAGCGCTAGTAGGTCTCTAAAGGCAGGTACCCAGTAGCAGCACTCATGAGCAGCCTTTTACCCTCATTGTACCCAGTTGAGTTAGAAGATGCCAAGGCAAAGAGAAGGGCCAGATAGCACTACTAAAAAGGTGGATCTCACGTACTTAGTTCAAATATCAATTATTTCAGTATTACATAAAAGGTATGAACAGCATGACTGCTGCTCCAGTGCTTCTATGGATGTTAGCAAAAAACAGAAAGAGAGCATTTCACGCCAAGTAAAATTATGATTTTGAATGTTTGAATGGGGGGGGGGTCCTAAAATGCCTTGTGAGCTTCAGACATTAAATGACAATGAATGAAGCTCAGTCAGATTTTCTAAGTACAGCAAGAGATGACAGATTGGTTCTTCTTAGCATTCATCCTCTCTCTCTCCCTGCAGAATTCCTTAACATGTCTCCCAGCACAGTGTGCTTCTGTACCTGAAAATGACCCAAGGCAAGGGTACTTGAGCCCAAGCCTACAGCCCAGATCCAGCAGACCCATGCAATCTGGTCTGCGGGTCTCCCCAAGGGTCTGGAAATGTGGTAGGGGACCAGTGGCAACTAACATTGCCACAGCTCCCTCACCACCAAGTTTCCAAGCCCCATGGGCTAGGTGACATGGCCCTATGCACAGTCAGGCCTGGGGCAGGGGGGGCCAATCCAGTGCACATATGCAGCTGTGGACAGAGTGAGGGGCCCCAATCCCGTGCATCTGGAGCTGGGGCCAGGGCCCAGCACGGCATGTGAGGGGCTGTGGTCTAATCAAACACACGAGGTCAGGGACCAGGGGCAGGATCAGGCCCTGGCCCCATGTGAGTCAGGTTGGGCCCACAAACTGGTCTCATCCCAGGGACCCACCCCATGCACTAAGCCAGCCCACAGGGGCAAAAAGTTGGGCACCACTGACCTAAGGCTTTAAAAAAGAATAAAGTATTATTTTGTACATATAATGCATGGGATCAGAGGATGTTATAAAATATAAATTTGGGGGATTGTGGGCACATTTTTTTCCATTTTACAAATATGGACAGTTCTAAGTAAGGAACATAATAACTGTCAAAAAAAGGTGCTCAGGCACCTTATGCTGTCAGCATTTTATTAGCTCTAGTAATGTTGACAGAACTAAATAAACCACATGAAATACTGCAAAGTTAGTCTCAGTACAAAGCTGCTATTGCCACTTATAAAATATCACTAAATACTTTCTGAACATAGATATTCTGTTGCAAACCAAACAGAAAACAAATGTTGTGTCTTATTCAACAGAGGCTATTTGCTTTGTAATTTGCATGGAAAGAGGTGAACATTTTGGTATTACTAAATGTTCAATTATCAAACATTCAATAGCAATTCCAATAGATCTAGCACTCAGTTTTAGTAGCATTCTTGACTATTCCAATCCGCTTCTGCAATTTCCAAGTTCTAGACTGCAGCACATGCAAAGAAATGGCCATCATATGCATAAAGAAACAGCTTTTGGTTCTCAAGTCAACGAACTTGCTATTTTTTTTAAACTCTCGATGTCCTTGGTTCAAGCTACCTCACAGACCTTTTGTTTTTCCCTTACAGCTCCAACTTCATTACAATCCCTCCACATCATACTATAGTTGTAAGATTCTCCACCTTGGCAAGACATTGTCCCTACCTCCTAATCCTTCTCTTCATGAATTCTTCAATTATTCTTATAAATGCTCAGGCTTTAATATGCTATGACACTTAATTACTTCCCTCTGCTATTTGTCATTGAACTTTGTGGACTAATTTAAGACTGTTAAACATTTGAAAAATGCCTCATAAAAATACTGCATAAAAACCAAGGACCTGTTAACTTTACTCATCCAAATAATTCATGCGATGATGCTTACTCATATTAGATTAGTTGAATTCAACTGGTAAGCTAGGCTTACAAACTCAAGCCCATAAGTGTACCTATTTTTAATGAGAAACTTGGCACTAGTAGACTCCTGCTAGTTACAGGATGCAAAAAGTGGAAATAAACAAGGCAGTATCTTACTGTTACTTGTGACTGTTTAGACAGTGCTTAAGTTAAGGTTTCATAGATTCAAAACGAAGGGACAAATTGGAGAGTCCAGAGGGCAACAATAATGGTTAGGGCCTGGGGCACAGGACTTCTGAGAAGCTGGGCTTATTTAGTCTGGAGAAGACTGTGTGTGTCTACATGTGCATTAATGCACTTTTCCTAAAGCACATTAAATTTAGTACCTCCAATAGGAGGTACTAAGTAAATGTGCATTAGGTTGCCCTAATGTGCAGTACTGAAAGCAACATTTTTAAGTGACAATGACCAGCAGCCTATTTTACCATGCATTAGCGTAATTGCATGGTTCTTTAAATGTTGCTTTGATGCACAGTAAAACAGGCTACTGTGCATTAAAGTGAACCCACTGGAGGGTGGGGGGGATTTAATAGCAGCTTTCAACTACCTACAGCATGATTACAAAGAGGATGGAGCTAGACTGCTCTCAGTGGTGGCAGATGATAGAACAAGGCGTGATCGTCTCAAGTTGCAGCAAGGGAAGTTTAAGTTAGATATCAGAAGAAACTGGCTCACTAGGAAGTTAGTAAAACACTGAACAAGTTACCCAGAGAGGTTGTGAAATCTCCATCCTTGGCAGTTTTTAAGACCTGGATAGACAAAAAGCTTTGGCTGGGAGGATATAGTTGGGGATGGTTCTGCTTTAAGTAGGGGGTTGGACTGGATAACCTCCTGAGGTGTCTTTCAACCCTAATTTCTATGATCCTATGAATTAATTGTAACATGGGTTTCCTGTTTATATGTTTTCTATCTATATAGCCCAGGGAATAAAATTTTCTGCTCAGGTATGCATGAACTCCTATGTCCCCTATTAATCTCATTGAAGTATCAGATAAAATGACTGTTCAATATCAACATTAACTGCTTAATTGCCAATTGTTTGATGCACAGAAAGGGTAAGAGGGAAGAAGACTCCAGGATGCTGAGACCATAGGTACTGCTATAAAGAAGAAAACTGAAGCTAAAGTAAAGAGATCCATCTTTTCTTTAGCAGCAAGAGGGCACAGCAGCCCCCCGGGCTCTCCAGGGATCTAGCAGACCTCCTGAGGCTCAAAAGAAAGGCCTACAAAGGATGGAGGACGGGATTCGCCTCCAAGGAGGAATACTCTGCACTGGCCCGGACCTGCAGGGAGCAAACCAGAAAAGCCAAGGCTGCAACTGAACTCCAACTAGCTTCGAGCATCAAGGACAATAAAAAGTCCTTTTTCAGATATGTGGGGAGCTAGAGGAAAAGCACGGGCAACATTGGACCCCTGCTGAACCAGATGGAACAACTGACAACTAGTGCCCAGGAAAAAGCCAACCTATTAAATGGGTACTTGGCATCGGTCTTTCATCAGTCCCATGGGACGCCCATGCCTGCTACAGGACAGGAAGATCCCCTGCCCTCCATCAATGCTGACCTCGTGAAGGAACACACCTTGAGAGGCTGAATACCTTCAAGTCAGCTGGCCCTGACAATCTACACCCCAGGGTACTCAAGGAACTGGCAAGCATCATAGCCTAGCCTCTGGCACAGATCTCTGAAATCTCCTGGTGCTCTGGTGTAGTGCCTGAAGACTGGAAGAAGGCCAATGTGGTGCCTATCTTCAAGAAAGGGAGGAAAGTGGATCTGGCTTAACTACAGGCCCATCAGCCTGACTTCCATCCCGGGGAAGATCTTAGAAAAGTTTATTAAAGAGGCTATTCTTAATGGACTGGCCGATGCCAACATCCTGAGGGACAGCCAGCATGGGTTTGCTGTGGGTAGGTCTTGCTTGACCAATCTCATTTCCTTCTATGACCAGGTGACCTATAACCTGGACAAGGGAGAAGAGATTGATGTCATATATCTGGACTTCAAAAAAAAGTCTTCGATCGGGTATCCCATGATCTTGGCGAAACTGACCAATTATGGCCTTTGGTCGACCACGATCCGCTGGCTGGGAAATTGGCTCCGTGGTCGGACCCACAGGGTAGTAATTGATGGACGTCAATCTTCATGGTGCCCTGTGACCAGTGGGGTCCCCCAAGGCTCTGTCCTTGGACCCATATTGTTCAACATTTTCATTAATGATGTGGATAC
>NW_017728949.1:6647327-6651843 GCF_001723895.1 Crocodylus porosus | reverse complement strand
AAATTGGATGCTTATCTTGCTGGGATCCGATGACCCCAGCTGACTTCCTGCCCTTTGGACAGGGGGCTGGACTCGATGATTTTCTGAGGTCCCTTTCAGCCCTAATGTCTATGAAATCTATGAAATCATGATAAAGAAGAAAAATGATAGTGAAAAAAACCCAAAAGAGATGGGCAGAGCCCCAAAGTAGTTGCAGGGGTATTTCCCTACTGAATGAGGAGTGAACACTGCAATTAGCTACTTGATAGTAACCAATAAGTTTAGTTACCAAATAGTAGCCAAGTTGTACTTGATCTTTGTGCAAGCCTCTCATTTGCAGATGATGTAGAACAGGAAGGGAACATGTTGTCATAAATATATACTCCAGCCTACAAGCAGATTTTGGACTCCCTAATTTGATACTCAAAAAAACCTTGTACTCCTTCCAAATATCATGATGATCACTACACGGTGAATGACTGTTCATGATACAAACCACAGGGAAATGCTAGATTTTTTTATAACTGCTCATGATTAGTTACGTGTTCATATCAAAATACAAATAAGATGGAAGAGTAATAAAACTGACAGCATGATGCTATCACAAACCATCTGGCACAGGAAATGTGCTTTCTATGTGGATCCATTAGATTTTAACAAACATAATGAGGTGCTTCACTGGTTATAAGACCAAGTACTTTTCCAGCAGTCATCAGCTCAGTGTAGTGGATACACATTCTCCCCCACTAGGACTTAGCATGAATAGCAAGAGTAGTAGTTAGTAAGCATCCTTGCTTGATTTAAAAAAGCAAATTCACACAATCAGTATTTTTTGTTGCATCTGATCCAGAGAGGGGGACATCACAGCAACAACCTAGGCAAATCTCTTCAGTCTAGAAGTCAAGTTCTACATTTCACAAGATCACTTTTTACTGGCAATATTCCCAGACTTGAGGGTTTCAACCAGACTAAAATACAGTAAGGACAGCTCTTCTTGTTGTATGTCGTTCCCAAACCATCCATAATAACTCTACATTCATAACTTTAGTAGGAAGATTCTCTCTATAAAAAAATATACTGTATTCAACTTATCTATTTCATGATGGAATGGGCAGCAGCTTAGAAAAACACATGCTTTCTTTTCACCTTGGTTTTTATCACACCATTGAAATGCTTCAAGCCAGATACTGAGGCTATATTCAGAGAGACAAAGAATGGTATAGCTCTTACTGCTCAGCATATGAAGCAAGAGCACCACCATTAGGTCAGATAAAGTCACTGTAAAAGGGTATCTCTGCTTGTTCTGATAAAACAAGATCGTTACCATGGGACAGAAATAGGCAACAGATGCATCTGCTCACATAGGAATACCATGTTTCAACATTAACAAAATGCTCAAAATAATCCATTCAGAAGTTACATTTCTTTGTTTTTTAAACCTATATTTAATACCTTATTTTTTTTGTCAAATTTTCACTGAAAGGCTCTGGAAGGCACCTGTCAATAAACACTCACAAGAGCAGAGTCGAAGACATACACTTGCCCCTAAAAACTACTTTGACACACATCACGGCTGCTTTACAGTTCTCAGCTAGTGAACCATCTAACTCACACCAGCCAGCCAATACCACCAAATCCACAGCACTACTGTTATCCCTCAGTTCATTAACAAGCTAAGGCAAATGATGCTGCATCATATGATGATGAAACCAAAAGTTTCACAGTTGCAAATTGCTTGGTAAGAGGTAATATTTAAATATGAACAAATATTAGAGGCAAATACACAGCAATATGTGAGACATATGAATCTTGCATCTAACTTACAGTCCAGGGGGGAGGGAGGTTGGGGGAAGAGGGCTGCAGATCTGAGGAAAAGCACACAGAATAAGGAATACCATGCTGTTCTACCTTCTGAAGACAAGACTACAAAGCTATTTCCCTTGCTACAAACTTGTCAGGGCTTGACGTTTGGAATTTACATTCTAGGCAACAGCTAAGAATGGACTGCTGTTCTGCATAGAGTGCTTACACAACTATAATGAAGAAGCACAACTCTCATTATGTCTTCCCTCCTTACAGAACTGCAGACACAATCCCAACCTACCCCGATTCAAAAAACACATGAGAACTCCAGATCATGGGGTAACCATATGTAAATCACAAATTAGTATATGTTCAACACTAAAAGTAGGATTTCATTTTTAAGTTAATACACATTACTGGTTTCAAAGGTTTATTCTACATTATTTCATAGCATACTTATGCTTTGAAAGTATCTGCTTGTATTGCTGAGTTCAAACCAATACATAGAGTTGAATTTAAAAATTTCTTCAGGCTGCTGTGTCATGAGACATTTTTCTTCTTAGAATATTTTCCTTTAATTTTAATAGTTTTTCTGTGTCCAAAATAAATTTACAGATTAATTATCTGCTGAATAAATTTTTTCCTTCAAAAACTTAACTGCTTCCTCCTTCCCCAATTCCTGGAATTTCGGACAATAAATCTTAAAAAAAGGAAGAGAGAGAGAGATATGCATTAGTTGTGCTGTAAGCAGCAAATCACATTGCCTTGTGAACCAAAAAGGGCTTGATGACTGCAAACAGGAATGAGTAGCTGCTCTTTAACAATTCCACATATAACAAGCATATGAGCCAACATGCGACCAAATTAATGCAAGTCTTAAGTATAAGAATTCAATGGCTTCTGTTTAGTTGTTGGTGAATTTTGGCTTCGTTCATGCAAAACATCCATTAGCTACAGTGCAGTGGAGTTCCCTTGCCTTTTATCATGCCATCTCTTTTTCATGCCATCAGTTCTATCACCCGTTAGAAAGGAGGTGTTCCTCACGAATTAAGCTCACAACCCACAGTTAGACTTCACCTATCCCATATATGCTGTACCAATAATATGATGCAATTATAGAGACAACCTCTCTTGCAAAGCCTCTTCTTACCGGTATCACACGATATCCCAATGCTTTTAAATGCCTCATTTTCACTGCCAGGGTCCCTCGGGGACACATGTCCAAACAAAAAGAATATCGAGAAGCACAGAGAAAAACAACTCTGTAAAAAAGGAGAAGGGTAATAGTCTTTAAAGCAGTACAGAAAACTATTGCACTGATGCAATTAGAGTGTTCTTCAAAAACTGACTGCTGAGGGACTACAATTAGTACTACAGAATACTGCTGATGTGATTATTGCCATTATTGTGCCCATTTTTCATTTAATCATTTCTTTCCACCTCCAGACTTGACAAGCCCCACTAGAATAAGCTACATGCAGGTGTAGGGGTCCATCCAAAATAGCCAAATTCCTAAACCACTATTTATTCTAGAAAGGCTCAAATTACAATTGTGTAAAATAGATGTTTCATCTGCATGATATTCATATCCTGCTTGTTTCCCTTCATTTATTTTTTTACTACTTGCCATAGAAGCCCCTTTCCTGTCTGGAAGGTGCATGGAAGACCTGTGCTTTAATAGCAGGACAAGGAGCATTGATGCAAAGGTCACCAACTCTCCTTTTCCCGAAAGGCAAAGGGAAATTCTTCACCCCTTTGCAGGAACCCAACACAAGGTTTACATGGCACATAAATCTCACTTAAGCTTTCCCAACAGCACTGACAGATTTTCAGCACAGAATTAACATGGTCTCCACTGAGACTCATTAGTGTGCAATTATTGCTACAGGATGCTGTTGAGGTCAGGATTTTGAATATTTCTAAAAGAAAATGCAGAATTAAAGTGGATGACAAATGCATCCAGAGATGTAAGAGTCAATGAAAAAAAGGAGGGATTCAAAACCTCATACTTCATGGCTTAACCCAGAGGTGTCACACTCACTTGCCCTCCTGGGCCATATCCAGACCCTGAGGAGCCTTGCAGCCCAGATCTAGACCTACCTCCAGCAGGAAAGAGAGTGGCAGCAGCATTAACTACTGCAGCTATCTTAGTCACTTCATTGGCACAGAGCCACAAGGGTTAATGCAGCCATCATTCGTCTTACAGCTGCCAAAATGCACCCCCAAAAGGGCTCCATACCCCAGAATTCAGCAGTGGGCTCTGCCCTTGAATTATTGGCAACTCCTCTAGGAACCCCACTGGCCAGATGAAAGGCTTTCACAAGCCAGACCTAGCCTGTAGTCCATGTGTTTTAACACCCCTAGCTTAACCTGATCTCCCATTAACAGGGAAAGAGTGCCAGAGATTTATAGGGAAAGATCACCCCACCTATCTGCCAGGAGATTGTTTATACCTTTTTCTGAAGATTGGTGCAGGCCTCCCATTGGCTGCAAGCCTTGGTCCAGATGGACCATTGGTCTTAGTTTCATAGTTTGTAGGATTGGAAGGGACCTGAGCAGATCATCAAGTCCGACCCCCTGCCTTGGCAGGAAAAAGTACTGGGGTCAAACGACCCCAGCAAGGTTTTCGTCTTGCCTTGTCTTAAAGACCCCCAGGGTAGGAGCCAGCACCACTTCGCTTGGAAGCTGATTCCAGATCCTAGCCACCCTGACAGTGCAGTAGCGCCTCCTGATG
>NW_017728949.1:6644533-6646600 GCF_001723895.1 Crocodylus porosus | reverse complement strand
ACTGATGAAGATGTTGAACAGTGAGGGCCTGAGGACCGAGCCCTGAGGAACCCCACTGCCCACATCCCTCCAGGTCAAAGATGACCCATCTACCACCACTCTCTGGGTGTGGCCCTCCAGCCAGTTAGTGACCCATTGGACTGTGTAGGTGTCGACACCACAAGTCCCCAGTTGTTTAATGAGAATGGGGTAAGAGACAGTGTTGAAGGCCTTTCTAAAGTCCAGAAAGACTACATCCACTGCTACCCCTGCATCTAAGGATTTGGTGACCTGATCATAGAAGGCCACCGGGTTGGTCTGACAGGACCTGCCTCTAAGGAACCTGTGTTGGTTGTCCCTAAGCATAAATTCCCCCGCTGGCCCCTCGTGGACATGTGCCAGGATAATTCTCTCAAAAAGCTTGCTCAGGATTGAGGTAAGACTAACTGGCCAATAGTTTCCTGGGTCCTCCTTCCTCGCTTTTCTGAAGATGGGAACCATGCTGGCTCTCCTCCAGTCCTCCAGCACCACACCAGAGCACCACGAGTGCTCGTAAAGCCTTGCCAGGGATCCCGCAATGACCCCAGCTAATTCCCTCAGCACTCTGGGATGGAGATCATCCAAACCAGCTGATTTAAATATATCCAGTCCCTCCAGAAGTTCCCTGTCTAGATCCTCACTGACCCCTGGCCTAGGTGCACCTCCCCTGGGACCTGTGGGGGTCCTGGTAGGGACGCTGATCCAGTCCCTGCTCAGGAAAATGGAGGCAAAGAAGTTGTTTCATAGATTTCATAGACATTAGGGCTGGAAGGGACCTCGGAAGATCACTGAGTCCAGCCCCCAGCCCAAAGGGCAGGAAGTCAGCTGGGGTCATAGGATCCCAGCAAGATAAGCATCCAATTTAGTCTTGAAGGTGTTCAATATAGGGGCTTGAACCACCTCTGCTGGCAGGCTGTTCCAGACCTTGGGGACTCAGACAGTAAAGAAATTCTTCCTTATGTCCAACCTGAAACGGTCTTGTAGTAGTTTATGACCGTTCGACCTCGTCATCCCTTGGGGCGCTCTGGTGAACCAATGTTTCCCCAGATACTGGTGGTCACCCCTGATAAACTTATAGGTGGCCATCACATCACCCCTGAGCCTGCGCTTTTCTAGGCTGAAGAGCCCCATGGCTCTCAGCCTCTCATCGTAAGGTTTGCTTTCTTGACCTCTGATCATGGGCACGGCTCTTCTCTGGACTCTCCCAAGCTTCTCCACATCCTTTTTGAATTGTGGAGCCCAAAACCGGAAGCAGTACTCCAGCTGCGGCCTCACCAAGGCCGAGTACAAGGGGAGAATGATGTCTCGAGAAGCATCTATGGATGCAAGCCAGCGTTTTGGTCGCTTTGCTAGCCGCAGCATCGCACTGCAGGCTCATGTTCATCTTGTGGTCAATGATGACCCCCAAGTCTCCTTCTTCCGTAGTGCTAGCCAGTGTAGCACTGCTGAGCCTATAAAGATGCTGCAGGTTTTTCTTCCCGATGGAGAACCTTGCATTTTTCGGTGTTAAACACCATCAGGTTCTCATCCGACCATTTGCTAAGCTTGTCCAGGTCAGCCTGGATCACCCGCCTGTCTTCTGGTTGAATAGGTTAGCTTTGTCGTCTGGTGTGACGCCCAGATTTCCTAGCATGTTTCGCAGGGGCCCTACATTCCCCAGGTACCTTCTTTTTGCCCCCTTTGTATTTAAAAAAGGACTTCTTGTCCTTGATCTGGGTAGCTAGTCCCAGTTCCATTTGATGTGATCGGGTATTTTTTTCGTACTTTTATGAAAGCAAAGTGAATTATTTGTTTTACCTCTGTGTACCAATGAACAACAGGAATACACTCAGATAAAATGGGCTGCTAAGGAAAACCTGTAGCTGAATAAAAGGCACCTTTGAACACTTAAATTTGCAGAGTTATGTGCTTCTGTTATAGGGAGAATCTTCTTTCTTTCTGCATCCATTTTTATTTCAAAATCTGAAAGCAGAGCAATCAAGTATTAAAATCATGTAAGAAGCCTAAATATATTTATACCAGCGTATCAAGAAATCAACAAAATATGGG
>NW_017728949.1:6618756-6644339 GCF_001723895.1 Crocodylus porosus | reverse complement strand
CACACCATTTGAAAAGGTGCTTTGCAAAGTGGCTCATTAAAAAGGTCAACATAAATTTAAAACAGCTACTGACTTTGTAACATCAGCCACAAAACATTAAAACCAAATGCCCAAACCAATTCTGCAGAAGAGGAGTAACTCTCCAAATATTTTAGCATCACTTTTCTACAAAATACAGTCACAGATTGAGGAAGTCATTTGCTAGCAAACTTCTTGTTACCAGAATTTTACATTTTAGTGGTATTTAACCACTATACACCAATTTAAAATTATTTATAGAAATATAAAACCTGATTATAAATCATGGCAATAAAATGGCTTCATACGAGCATAATAACCATGTTCCAGCTGCACGTTATGGCGAAACTTGCGCGTATCTTGTAGAATTGTCTGCAGTACCTCCCGAACCTCCGTGGATGTCAGCACTACGGGGAAGGAGGATTTCTGTTGCAACATGGATGCTGGCTTGCTGAATGAATGCTTATCTACTTTCAAACACACACGCACAGTGTGTAGCATTCTTTCAATGTGTTTTAGGTTAGCACCACCTGAGAGAAGGAGGGAAAGAGAGATGCAAAATAAGGCAAACATTGGACTTTTTATTATATTGTGTTTGTTATCTCATAAAATCCCCAGTTTCATAGGCTAACATTGGGATGAGAACAGATTTTAGATTTGCTTAACAAGAGATTAATTCCAATTTGAGGATAGAAGAATACTGTTTCTTGAAAACATATGTTCAAGGATGTTGTTAGTCATCTTGTTAATTCACCATAATGGCCAACAAAATTTTGGGGGTCTTTCATATCTGATGTTAACTACTAGTGTTCCTCTTAGCTTGTGATCTTGATCCACACCTCAGGTTGTGATTGTATTAAAGGCACACTACTGAATTCAAAGAGATAATACACCCGAACTACTGCCTGACCTGGTTTTAGAAGGTCACTGAGGACATCCTTTTGCATGAGGTGATTAAGTGCAGCTTGAGGAAGATATCCTAGAATGCAGAATGAAAACACTGCTTTCAGCAAGTCTACGTTACAAATCGTGAGGAGGTAGGAACTCAAGGAGCAATTGAGGGCCTCAAAGAACCTTCAAAAAAAGAAGGGGGAGGGGAAAAAGCCATCTTTATATACAAATTTATGAATAAATGAACTCAATATTGTTAATAAAATCTATATTTCAGATAACATCCCCAAACAGGGTTCTTATCTAGTTCATATAACTAGAACCCAAGTCCAGCACACAAACTTTGAAGCCTATAAGGCAGTGCTTAAGACCACCAGTGGCCAAACTCACAGCTCTCAAGTTGCATGAAGATCCCAGAGAGTTTAAACAAAGCTCCTGAAGAAAGCAAAGTAGTGAAATAAAAATGTTCATTTTCATTGTTTCATTTATTATTGTGTGAGAACAGCACCATTTCAAGTTGCTGTTCACACACAATCCCTTCCATGCCCCTGCTGCCATCACTCAACTACAAATAATGATCTGAACTGGGGCACTGGGCAGATTGTTGACTCGAGCATATAGGCATATGTGTGCATGTGTGTGTACACACACACACATCCCCTCAAACGTTGTATGTCCTAGGCCTCTCAGCCATGTCAAAGTTTTGGTTGGGGATAGAAGGGATAGTAGGTTTGGCCACCCCTGATCACAAGACCTCAGAGCTACCACTAATCTGTTTGCTAGTTTGTCAGTCTAGAACTAAAATGACAGAGCCCCTTCCTTATTACATTATCTTGCTATTTGGAAAATATCTGCGAAAATAACAACACTGACAAACACAGCAAACTTACTTCAGAAATTACTGTATTTACAGGAATCTAAGATGGTTCTGAATTTAAGATGATCCCCCAATAATTAGATTCTATACATGGAAAATTCATAAATATAATAATTTTCCATGTATAGAATCTAATTATTGGAGGGTTATCTTAAAATTCATCCCACAGTCTCTACCCCTTCTGCTCCCTCCCTGGAGCTGGGCCTGGAGCAGACACGTGCTCCGTGCTTCAGGCTGGAGCAAGGATGAAGTCTGTGATGCTGGAGAAAAGGTGAGGGCAGCCAGGAGGTAGGCAACAGCTGCAGCTCCAGCCTCAACTCAGTCAGAGCCAGAGCCACAGCAGCTGTCTGTCCTGCACCACCTTGCATTTAATTCCAAAACAAGGGACTTTTATTCCCTCTGCTTCCTTTCCTCCTTGTTAAATGCAGAGAATACAGCCTCATCTTGGAAAAGAGTAAATAAAATAGTAAAATGGACCACATAAGAATTATGAGGGCCTGGGTTTAAAGTGGAGGCTGCTCAGCCCCCTCCTCCTATCCCACAACAGAAATCTTGTATTGGTGGCAAACAGCATTTCGGATTGCTGTTCACATACAATTCCCTTCCATGCCCCTGATCCCATCAATTATGAAGCATAACATAAAACTTTCTACACCAAAACCTACTGCTGATCCTGGCCTTTGGGAACATAGTTGAGCTGTGAATACACCCGAAGAATTATGAGAAGATCCTTCAAATCCAGGGATTCAGGATGGTTTATCACCATCTCAGCCATAATATCCAGCAATTTAGTGGGTCGAAAG
The DNA here is from genome assembly GCF_001723895.1 of Crocodylus porosus. NCBI lineage: Eukaryota > Metazoa > Chordata > Crocodylia > Crocodylidae > Crocodylus > Crocodylus porosus. The sequence goes on along the minus strand of NW_017728949.1, from coordinate 6,641,750 downwards.
CGAAGAATTTCAAAGACAGACAGAAGCATAACAAGCTAAAACAAAACAAAAACAAGAAAAAACGTTATTAAAAACAGAGGAAGAACTGCAATATGACAACTCAATCTGCTGGTATCACAGAATTAAAGAGATGTTTATTGGAAAAACAAAACTTTTTAAAAGGTTAATAGCTATATTATTCTGAGCCTGACCTATTTATTACCACACTGCAACAAACAAAAGAGTGGTTGGCTGCTATATTTAAATCCTAATTAAACACTATTACTAAAACATTAAGACTAGTTATTCTATCAATGTTATTGAAGATTCACCCTCTACCAATTTGGGTAGCTACACAATGCTGCAAACATCAAAAAAAGTTACAAATTAACACGCTTTAGATGCAAAACAAATTTCAATGTTATTCCTTTTAAACATTTAAGAAATTACAACTAAGTTATTATTTTATGTCTTTTAAACTTTCACACCAAAAATCTGACTATAAGTAGAACAAAACTGGAAGTTATAACCCACTGCAATCCCAAATCAGAAGACAAACTTAACTACAAGTTATAATTAGGAATTCCATGAACCAGGGAATGTACACTTCTTTCTAATACCAGCCCTGCTTGATACCACTTTAAGTCTTGTGGTCATATCCTCACCTGTTTAATGCTCCACAAGTTGATGAATGAAGTCACATAGCTTTCTATGGCTGAAAACATTTCTACATTGTAGTAGCGGAGAATATAGCAAGTGTTCAGAATATGGTTGAAATCCCAAAATTCAGTACCAGGGAGAGTTGCTGCAAATAGAACAAAAAGAACAGATAGTACACAGACTGGGAATGTAGGCTGACATTATTGGCACTGGAAGAATGAGGGGAATTGAAACTTGAGTGAAAAACAAAAAAAATGAGACGTGGAACTGAAGGATAGCGGGGCTAGGCAAGATGTTGAAGAAAGGAACCATGAAGAGTGCAGATACGCTGAGCAAGTGAGGATAGCAGCACTGGATCAAGGGCCTGGGATGACTAGGAGATACGACTAGTCCAATAATGTTGGGTCTGGGCAGATGGGTTCAACATAGGCAAACATGAGAAGTACCAGTACCCATTCAAGCACACTTACCACCCTTGCAGTAAAAAAAAAAAAATCTGTGAAATGGTAAAGTATCTTATTCCCCTTGTGACAGGGGACCATCTCAGGACCAAATCTCACCTTTGAACTGCCCACCTGTCTGGGGCAGTCTGTCCTGTCTCACCTGCCACGACTCCATGAATAAATAACTGGATGTAAAATGCAGGAGGCTGCCCATTTATACCCTGATGCCCAGGGCATTATACACAGCTCCAACTCCCCTATACCATGCCTCGCAGATGGCATCGTAAGTTGTTAATAGCTCTGGTCCATGGCTCAAAGTCTGCCCCTTGCTGGGCCTCTAGCATTCTTCCCTAATACTCTGCCCTTCACAGGGCCTCAAACACACTGCCTGCTTCTGGGCCTCATTCATATTGACCCCTCACTGGACCACTCTCAACCCACCCTATCCCACAGCCTCTTCAGGCCCCCCGTGAACCCTACTCTACACAGCCCTTCAGGCTTTACAACTAAAACTCCAGCCAGTCCACATGCAGCCCTTCAGGTTTCCCTCACACAGGCCACTCCTCTACATGACCGCCACTGGCCTCATGCCTCACACTGGGCTGAACTCAGCCTCTAGACCCCCTCTGGGCTGCTTCTTTAGGTTCACACTCTTATGGGGGTTGGCCCATGTGCTGCCCTTCAGGCATCCCCTGCAACCCTACTCTACACCTCTCATGCACAGTCCTTCAGGCCACCACTGCGCACCCTACTCTGTGTGGGCCTCCACACATACTTCCGCCCTCTCGCTGCTCTCTCTCTGTCCCCTCTCTCGGGTCTCTGGGATCTCACACCGAATGGGACTCAGGTGTCTGTAGACATGCCTGGCCCCCATGCCTGTCCCTACATCTGGGTAACCCACTAGGATGTTGAGGCTGAGGCTAAGGTGCCCCATACTTGCCTTTCACTGGGGAGGCAACTGGCCTGGCATTTCCTGGGGACCACCCACCACGGGCAGATGCAGTAGATGATCCTACTACCCCAGCAGGGTGTAGTTTTCGGTCATTCCCCAGGACCAGGAGCCTCCTGCCATTCCCATAGCTCCTGCCCTGTATCTCCAAGGTGTTGTGAGTAGCAGCTCCAACTGGGTGGTGTTCTTTCAGCTGCTTACAGCAACTGCTGCCTCAGCCCTGAGGGCCTGGGTTTGAAGTGGAGGCTGCTCAGCCCCCTCCTTCTATCCCAGAGCCTTCCTGCAGTTATGTGACTGCTTCATCAGAGCTAGCCAACACCTGCCAGCTGCCCCGCTGCCTGCTCGAAGCCCTTAAAGTGGCAGGCACCAAAAATGTTCTGCCACTCCCCTGTAGAGTTAGTCTATAGACAGGATTACAGCCTTTCACAGTGTACTCGACTTGTATGCATACTCGGGACCAGTCACTTGCATAGCACACTGCCAGTCTCCCAGTTAACTTGCTGCCTACTGCTTACTTTGCAGTGAGCAAAGACAAGCCCTCAAACTCTATTAAAAATCCTGGAAATGAAGAAGGCAAGTCAGTTTTAAGATTGCTACAGCCACAGCAGTGACAGTGCTGGATACTTAATGAACACTGCTTACCTCAAGCTCACGTAAGTAAATACACACTCTTTGTTCAGTTCGAAGGCTACTCGCTTATACACACTTCACTGTTTTTCAGCCCATTATTCTGCTCGCTGCTGTGCCAGATGTCTGTGGAAAGGTTCTAAAACGTTGCAACCCTTCTGATGACTAATGCAGGGATCACTGTGATAACCCATCCTGTTGTTTCTGCTTTTTCAGTTTGATTTTTCTTTAAAAAGTTAGTAAGCTGCACTTTTACATACACACAAAAGCCCTACTTTAAAAGAACACTACATTTATAAAGTCAAGTATTCAGAAGTTAGGAAACGTCAAAATTAAGGTTGCTGCATTATCTTCATCTGACCCCCTTGCAAGCATGTATTATAATACAGCTTTTATTAACATGACCATTTCCCCAAAAGACTGCTGCCTCATTCAGTGAACAGGGATGACCCTGCTCTCAGGTCACACTGAAAAGGCAGCTGTTGTCTGTAAGCCCTGCTTTATTTGTTGCAACAACTGGAAGGTACATATTGAAAAAGTGGTGGCTGGAGAATGAGAAAGGACAACTGCATGGTTAAGGCAGTAGGACTGTTGTCCTGCATGAGCCACCTTAGGTCCTAGGTGGTGCTGAATAAATCAGTTTGATTGAACTCCGTTTCATAGACACTAATCATGTTTCTCTTTTCCTAGGTGCCCAACTTGAGAGCCTGGGGTCTGCTTTACAGACGTACCAAGTGTTTACAAACAAAACTATACTATTCTATTTGTAAGTCAACACTCTATAAAAGCTAAGCCCACAGTTTTGGGTTCAATTTTACGAAAAACAGCTTTTCTCCTGAATATAAATTGCTATGTACTCAAAAGGACCCTGAATGCCTACTGCCCTTATAAAAATTACACTGCAGAACCCAACAGCCAAGAACACAACTCAAAGGTTAAATATACTAAAGATCATAAAAAAACAGCTCCCAAAACATTCTGACATTATATATTTATTTTCTGCATAAAAATACTATAGGTATAAATGTCAAGATTATGGGACAGCCTGATTATAGGTGGAGTCTATGTATAACTGTATTATTTATAATTCTCTGGAAGGAAAAAAAAAAAAGGTAAATTTATATCAGAAAAACAAAAGCCAAGTCAATGGACTTAGCACATATAAAAGAGCTATACAATTATTCATATTCCAAAAAAAGGGGAGGGGGAAATCAGAAGGCAAACATCTCAGCATTTGAATTCTGGTTACCCATTTCTCAGTTTCACATAATTAAAATGCAAATAATACCATCAGCTCACCTAACGGATGACGTGAGAATGATTCAGTGAATGTTTCTGAGCACGTCAATACAGCAGTAGGGAGCATCATTGAAAATCTTCCAGTAGAAACTAAGAATTCTGCCCCTAAAGCAGTGGTTCTCAAACTTTTTTTTTGGTAGGCCACTTGAAAATTGCTGAGGGTATCTGCAAACCACTTAAACTTTTTTTTGTTCTATATGTCAAAACACACAACTCATATGTTAATATCAGTAGTTTTTACCTTACAAGTACAAATATTCTTGATTGTTCCGTAACCTTTCTGGGGACCACTTGAATGGAGCTTGTGAACCAGCAGCGGTCCGCAAACCACAGTTTGAGAATCTCTGCCCTAGAGGACACCTGAACAGCGTACTGTAAATAAAGCACGGGACTCCAGAAAGAACAACGAGGAAAAAAACTGGTGAATAGCAGTGCCATAGCCATAACGGTCTAGTACTGGACGGTCCAACTGGCAGCCTACAGGCTGCATGCAGCCCACAAGTAGTTAAGCTGAGGCCCACTCAGTCCTGCCCAGCCACAACTCCCCCAACTGCTCTGGCTGCAACACCAGCTAAGGTCTCTAGACTCCCTGTCCTCTAGCCTTTACATTCTACATCTGCCCCAAGGGGCAGCACAGTGTGGCAAGGCACAAAGTAAGGGTAAGACTGAAGCCCTACAGCACATGATGCATTAAGAGGGATGGTAGCCCATGTGAGTGCATGCTGCAGCAATGCTGAGGTGTGGGTAGGGAAACATCCACGTGGGGCTGTTGCACCAGTGGGTACTATAATGTGTCCACAGGTGCAGCCCCCAGACCAATGTGGAGAGAAGCATCCACAGCAGGCTGCAGGTTACATTCCAGCCTGTAGACCTCACTGTTGGAATGACCCTGAGCGAATGCTCCTCTCCGCAGTGGCATGAGGACCCGCACCTACTGGCCCAGGGCCCGAAACACCAGCAGGGTTGGGCTGGGGCTCCTGGCCTGCTGGGTGTTGTGTGTCCACATGGGGTCACTGCAGTAGTGGGGACCATGCAACTCATAGGCCAGTAAGTAGAGCTCCCAGGCCAGTGTTGGTTGGACAGGGAAGAGGGCAGGAAAACATCCACACAGGGCCATTTCAGTGTTGGGGGCTGTGCAGTCCTCAGGCTGATGGGTACAGTGGGGAATAGTCATGCAGGGTCATTACAGCAGTGGGGATCAGACAAGTCTCAGGCTGGTGTGGGGGCAATATCCATGTAGGGCTGTTACAGCAAGGGGCACCATGTAGCTCCCAGGCTAGTGGATACAACCCATGAGTTAGTTGGAAGTATTCACAAGAGATGCCTTTTCAAGGCATTAAAAGGGGCAGAGATCACAAGAATTACTTTCTTTTGTAATACACCCACCTAGGGCTCCCTGTCAGATGGAACTGCACTGCTATGATAACATTATCTAAAACAACGATGTTTCTTGAATTTTAAAAGAAATCGGGGAAAAAGGAAACACCGCATTCTCATCAGGAAGGGCTTGTGCAGAAGAACTGTAAAGTTTTACTCACCAACAATTTTCTTACTGCAGCCATCTAGGATTGGAATAGAGGTGTAATTCATCGCACCCAGCGTGTTAAATATACTTCGAACATTTTCTGAAGTCAAACTATGCATCTCTTTCAAAATTCTATTCTAAAATGAAATAAATGTCGTTATACTTATTATAGACTGAAGTAGTCCAAGTTTTCACTGCCTTAAGACAAAGCGAGTAGGGAGATCAAATTATGCCAAATCCTCTACCTTTACCAAATATGGGGAACTTAAAAACTCCTTCTATTAAAAAAAAAAATCACAACTTATCACAAGCACAGTATGAGCTGTCTATGATCAACCTTCAAGCTGCTGCAATTTCTTTCTTGAATTAACTAGGTAAAATGACTGCATAATTTTGCCAACCAGAATGGCAAATCATTGCTGGTGTGTTTACTGCTACTGCAGTCTTGCCTACGTGCAAGATTTCTAAGCCCACTGTTTCCCCTTGCACTATCCCTTGACACAATACACCCAATTAAGCCAGTGAAAGTTAATGGCTCAAGCTTAAAGATGCTTAAATGAGAGAAAAACAGGAGTAACTGCTTTCACATGGACAGTTTTACTGATGCAACTGTTCCTACAAATCAAGCCCACTAACTTTAGCATCACCAGATGTTAAATAGAACGTAATTCAGTATTTTTGCACATCACATGTCATACAAAGCAATGAAGGAGAAGGTCAATAAAAGAACATATGTCAAAATACAGTTCAAATACCTTTGACCAATACCAGGTGCTTTCATTGGACTTAGAGAATATTACAAGAACTCCATTATGTTGGGAACAAACAGATCTGTTCCTTGCCTCTTAATATCATATTCTCAAATTTCAGTCCCTCTTACAGAGACACTTCTTTTTGGACCCTGACAGCAAATATTGCTAGTGCATGTTCACTAAAAAAAAGTTTTGCTATTGCCAACCTACTGTCTACATTCTGACCTGTCCTTATAGTAGGAGCAGCCACCATTCAACCTCTACAGCTGCAAAATGCTACATGGTTATTACACACCCAACCAACAAATAGCCATGCCACAGCACTAGCTAGATGGGAGTCACAGAAGGCCCAACCAAGAACAATTCTCATCTTTTACCTCAAATTGCTTTTTGAGAGACAGTTGGGCATCTTTTCCAAAATGCTTCATCATGGATTGCAAAAGATTAATGTCACTGATCTCTGGCATCCGTTGCTTTACCACCATCCTGATAAAAGGAAATGGAATTTGTTAAGTGAAGCCTGAATCAGAACCAGAGCAAGCACACACACACACACATTTGCCTCTACTTGATACAGCCTAAATTAAACTGATATAATTCACCCTTTCTCCAGTCTTCCTGTTAAACTGGTACAGCTGTACACTGATCCAACAGCAGTGTGGATGTCTACCTATACTAATGTAATTACTTTGAGAAAAGAAATCTCCCAATGATATCTTACAATGTGCTGCCCTGTGAAAAACTCTCCCCCACCTTTTCTAAACTTCGCTGCTCAGTCAGTAATTATTACTTATATACTCCAGTACATTCCATTAGTAAATAATCCCAAAGAAAACACTAAAAACCTCTTCAGAAAAATAATGCTACTCAGTCTCCTTTCAAGCCATACTTATATTCCACGGAAGCAAACATTCATATTACATGACTATAAGTAAAAAATAATAAAGATGCATCTTTTTCTTACTGTAGTCCCAATTGAAGAGCATCTACATTCTTGCTTTTTTCCATCTTTTTTAAGGTACACACCAGACACAAAAGACACTTGTCACTAAATTCATTGAGACGCTCCTATTAAAAATATGTTCATAAAGTTAATAAAAATACTTCAGCCTTGTAAGCAGAACAGCCAATTTTTACCAGCCACTTTATCCAAGAAAAATATCAGTTCACTGAGTCTCATTCTCCTTTGACCTACAAAAGAGTCCAGCTAGTATATTTTACTGATTTCAGCAGACTAATTCCCAACTTACCATTAATAAATCAGAAGAGAACACAGGTCAAAAAGAAAAAAAACCCACATTGTGCAGAAAAGAAAGAGCTTTGCACCAAACACTGCAAACAATATAGGTAGAAGTCAACGAACAGATCAACTGGTCACATAACAAATATCATCATCGTTACTGGTATGGCAGTTATTAAAAAACTAAGCAGTGCCACGCGCATGATCAGAGGTCAGGAAAACAGATCTTACGATGACGGGCTGAGAGCCATGGGACTCTTTAGCCTGGAAAAGCGTAGGCTCAGGGGTGATCTGATGGCCACCTATAAGTTTATCAGGGGTGACCACCAGGATCTGGGGGAACGTTTGTTCACCAGAGCGCCCCAAGGGATGACGAGGTCGAACGGTCACAAACTCCTGCAAGACCGTTTCAGGCTGGACATAAGGAAGAATTTCTTTACTGTCCGAGGCCCCAAGGTCTGGAACAGTCTGCCAGCGGAGGTGGTTCAAGCACCTACATTGAACACCTTCAAGAGTAAATTGGATGCTTATCTTGCTGGGATCCTATGACCCCAGCTGACTTCCTGCCCTTTGGGCAGGGGGCTGGACTCGATCTCCCGAGGTCCCTTCCAGCCCTAATGTCTATGAAATCTATGGCCTCCTATGAGGCTCAATTAGGACTCCCTTATCTAATAAATTGTTGCCCCATCCTGCCCTCAGAATTGTGGACTGCTTTATTTCCATTCTAATATAATACAATATAATAAAAGCCTTTGTCTGTCTGTAATGCTCCAGACCAACTGTGTATGCACTGCTGAGAGGGTGCGTGTTGATAGGCTGCGAGGGCACAGAGTGTTAGGAACAAAGGTGAGGGAGCCATGGCACCACCCCCACCCCCAGCAACAGCTGGCTTAGAGGGGAGGCAGCAGGAAAGAGGGGAGGAAGGGAGTGAGGGCAGCAGGAAGGGGGGGGTTCCAGTGGCAGCACCCACCCCCTGCTGCTGCCGCCACCCAACCCCAAACAACAGCTTGCAGAGAAGGGGAGGCAGCAGGGAGGGAGGAGAGGAGAGGAGGGGAGGTTGGGCACGTGCAGGATGTTGCCTGCCACTGGGTGTTGGCGGCTGCAGCTGCATGCAAGCTCTTCTCCCCCCACCTGTTCCTGGGAGCTGGCATTAGCATGGGGTGGAGCAGCAGGGGTGCACGGGGCTGGATGCGGGGGGTGGAAGGGACGCAGGGGGTGGAGGGGCTGCATGGGGCCAGAAGCAGAGCAGCAGCACAGCAGGTCACTGGGTAGCAGGGCTCCGTCTCCACCTGTTTCTCATCATTCATGACAGGTAATTTGCTACTTTTATCAATAACATTTGGCTATTGGTAAGACAAGATGGCTAAGGGTGGAGAAACAGAGGTGCAGGATATATTGAAGGGGTGATGTGGATGGGAACAGATTTTAGGAAAAGGGAAAAATGGTGGGGGAGGAGAGGGAATGACAGCTCCCCAGATTGGGTAAGCGCAGCAATATAGCTGAGGGTTTTGAGGGAGAAAAAGAAAATCAAGGAGGAAACGTCAGTCAGAGGATAAGCCATGTCCTGGAAGTGACTAAATCTCTGTGGTAAAGCCTGAAGCTGAGAGAGAATGACCAGAGGAAGTCCATGGTCAATGGCAGTAGCAGCAGCAGCCTGGGAAAGTGCTAGAAAAAGAGGGCAGTCTAGGGAAGCATATAGTCGTGAGTAAGCTGATTACATAAAGTTGCCAGGAAGGTACAGCAAGCAAAGTAACTTAGAATCAAAGAGAAGAAGAGGGACTCTGGACCCTCCCATCAGGGTGGGTTAAAAAAAAAATTAAAAAAAAAAAAAATCAGACTTTTTATTTTTATTAAAATCAGATTTTTATTTACTTCTTTAATTTATTTTATTAAGGTGTTTAAAAAATAAACTTTAATTTTATAATATGTTAAAATTCAAAGATATCATCATGGAATAAGTATTATAATTTCTAATGATATACTATTTGAGACAATATATTCATGTAACCTTTTCAAAAGTTTTATAAATAGATCACAACACGCCATAGTCTATATTAGGGGCCCAGTATTATGGGGTTCCCAGAGGCTCCTCTATAGATTAGTAAAGATTAAAGAAAACCACTCTACCCAATGGGACTCGGTGCTCAGTTGAGAAGATCCCATTAAGCATCTCTGTGATGCTTAGTTTTGCTTCTCACACTGTGGATTTGGGTCTCTAGAGATCATAGTTATTTGGGTAGATGTGGTATCTTTTATTAGACCAACTAAATAGTTGGAAAATTGTTCTTTGCAAGCTTTTGGGCATAAACACCCTTCTTCAGGCATAAGGAGAGGTTTTTTGTCTCTAGAGATAACTTTCTTGTTAACAGCAGTATGTGGAGATGAGAGATAACAGACCTGATTACCCTATTGTCTCTCTGCAAGTCTGTGTACACACAGGCACACTCTTACCTTTCTCTAAAAGTGCAGTTTTAAGAAGTTAAATGAATAAAGGATATCAAGCAACAACAATGTACTTTTTATAGAAAACAATGATTACATTGAGGCTTCCTGACATTTAAATAATGATTCAAATTGATTTTAATTAAAACAAATCCACCCTGCCTCCCATAAAAAAAAATAGCAAAAATCCCTCCCCCTCACTATTTTCCTCCCCCAACACAACTGCCTTATATTATGAGAAGAAGAAAAAAGAGGGGAGGTGGGAACCAAAGGGGAGAGAGCTCTGCTTCAGGCAAATCTGGTTTCAACACAGCTTAATGAACAACTGTTCTTCGAGATCAAGAGGCTCAGCTCATCTCCCCTCATAATGCAGCATAGCATAGCAAGGAAAAATGCAGAGAAAGCTTGGACCTAACTCACACTGTTTCTACCTTCACAGACCTTCAGACACTATGACATCTACTGCCTGTCAGAACCAACAATTTTATCCCAATATTAAAAAAGAGGTTCTGATACTTACCTGACAGACCCTCAATAAGGTCTGAATTAGCAGCGAGTTCTGGGGAACTCCTAGACTAAACGCAGAATGCAGGCTGTACACCAAGTCTTTTCCCCAGGCGTCTGCAGAATGCTCCAACAGATACTGACTTGCCAGAGCAAAGGTGGGATGCTCAAATATCACCTGTCTTTCAGAAGGCTTACTATCTGCAGGCATATTTTTGATGAGTCTCCACATTGCACAGAAACTGCTTGTAACAACCTTACTGGAATAATCAAACTTTGCAAGTAGGTCTAATACATCACAGGGAGTCTTGCATGTCTCAAGAGCATAAGTGAACAGTTGGAACTGACTTCTACCCTTCATTTGCAAATTCCTTTCATCACCTGCACTCTCTTGTATAACATTCAAAGCATTCATAGAGCTTTGCTCATGTAACTCAGTCTTTCCATCTCTCTGTTCACTGACATCGGCAACTTCTGTACTAAAATCACGTGTCTCTTGAGGCAGAAACTGGAGACGGAACTCAAGCCAGGAAGGAGGAATATTTACCAGGACTTTCTTTAGGTTCGTACTTTGTACAGCACTCTTATATTTATAGGTCCCCAACATATATGTCCTCATATGTCTAACTCTGAAACCACCACAATATCTCACTGTCCTTATCAAATAAACAATGTTATGATTCATCCTGTTCAGTTCTTGTTAGCAGTTTTCAAACGCCAGCTTAGAACATAGGGTCTTGTTGAAATTCTAGCAGCAAACACAGGCCTGAATAACACAGTAAGAGAATTTACTGCAAAATCAATTCAACGTTACAGATTCATTAGAAGCTTTCAGTTTAAAGATAAAAATACCGTATCTTGAAACACTTTTGTAATGGAGCATGGAGGAATGGGGAGGAAGGGGATAGAAATAGGTTTGCATCAGGGACTTGAAACTAGACTTGCCACATCCCCACTGAGACCCTATCACCAAATCACTGACTGTTACAGAGTTGCATCTCTTTCTGGTTTTGACCAAAAATGCCATCCAGGGACCAGGAACCCCTTCCCAAAGGAACTTACAGGGTCCCGTGAGAAGTGCTCAGCAATCTCTTCCAAAAATAAGAAATAATCCAGGCCTCTTTTATGGAGCAGGCACAGACCCTGCCCTCACCACTCCATTATCACTAGTTATCTATAGCTTATTACTGTTGTTGATATCATAATCAACTCCTCCATGCCCCCTGCCATCCTTAATACATGCACCCCAATGGGAGGCACAAATATTGGTAAAAGGTCGTGTTATTTTGTGAGACAGCACAGAGCCCCCTTCCCTGCTCTGTGTCAGTACTACAGAATAAAAACCTGATGGGAAAAACAGGCCCAGCAGCCTCCCCATCCCTTAGTATTGCTAGCCCCTGGAGCCAGCTCAGGCACAGCGAGGTCTCGCGGCAGCACAGAGAGGCTGGAGAGGCGCAGCCAGGAAACCTGGGGCGACCACAGTTATCCCGGGATCTAAGAGATAAGGGTCTCGTTTCAGCGATAACAGAACAACACGTGGGGGGCGGGGTGGGGCTTTGCCCCGGGACAGCGCCCCTCCCCCACGCGCCGCCCGGGCCCGCTGGGGCAAGATTACGTGCAGGCTCCAAGCATCGCCCACCCCGAGGGGTCCCGGAGCAGCGGGGCCGCCAGCAACAACAGGAGGGAGAGAGGAACCAGGGCCGCCCTACAGATCCGCCTTGCCTGCCTTCTACGCGGGAGCCGCCATAACGCTCTCCTCACATATCCGCGACGTGTCTCGCGAGAGTACGGGGCGGAGTAGGGGACAATCTTTCCTCGCCGGCTTTCGCATTGCGGCGCGTTGCTAAGCGACCGCTGGGGCGCCGCGGCGGAGCCATGGCCCAGTTCGTGCTGGCCGGTGAGGGACGCGGGCCCGGGGTCCGGGGCCGTTCGGGAGTGAGGGGCAGGGGCTACCGGGTCATTAGCATGTGGGCTTCCCCCACCGTATTTTCTCGCGTACATCACGCCCCAGAATGTAATGCAGCCCGGAGGAGGGGCGGTCTAAGGGCACGCCCACACAGTCGGTTAATGCGCTTTAGGCAACGCACGTCAAATCTGGCGCCTCCATTGTGAGACACTAGAACAATGTGCAGGTGCCTATTCTATCCTCATTAGCTAAAGGGCACTTTTTTCGGTGATGCTGTAATGAGCATTAAAATAGGCTAACGCGCATTAAATCCCATGTGGAAACGTGCCCTAGAGGACTAGAGAATAACAACTTACATATTTTCAGATCCACCCCGAATACATCCCCTGCTTTTTGATGGGCAGAATGAAGGGGGAAAAAAGATGTTTTCTAGAGTTAGGGCTGCACAGAGCAGGGACAGAGCCTAATGTTCAGCTGCCTGATCCTCCTTTTCCTGCATAAGTAAAGCTGAATCCCTGCCCGCTGCTAAAAACTGGTCTTCTGTGACAGATTGTGCCACAGAAACAGGGAACAGATGCATCTGCTCACATAGGAATACCACATTTCAACATTAACAAAATGCTCAAAATATCCCATTCAAAAGTTATATATTTCTTTTAAAAAAACCCAACATATTTAATACCTTATCTTTTTTTGTCAAATTTTCACTGAAAGGCTCTGGAAGGCACCTGTCAATAAACACTCACAAGAACAGAGTCAAAGACATACACTTGCCCCTAAAAACTACCTTGACACACATCACATCTGCCATACAGTTCTCAGCTAGTGAAACATCTAACTCACACAGGTCAGCCAATACTATCAAATCCATAGCACTACTCTATCCTTCAGCTAATTCATATGCTAAGGCAGACGATGCTGCATTATATGATGATGAAACCAAAAGGTTCACAGTTGTAAACAGCTTGGTAAGAGGTAATATTGAAACATGAACAAATATTAGAGGCAAGTTCACAGCAATATGCAAGATGCATGAATCTTGCATCTAACTCACAGTCCTTCTAAAGGGGAGTGGGGAGGAAAAGGGGGCTGCAGATTGAGGAAAAGCATGTAGAATAAGGAATACCATGTTCTACCTTCTGAATGTTGCCCTAGGATTCTTTTTACCAGAGACCCCCAAGGATTGACATGGCCACTCATTTGATTTGGTATCAAGTGAACTTTATTAGTAACCCATAGGCTTATTACAAGATAATTATTCTTGCAATATGACCTGGCAAGTGGTTCCTTAGATGTTACATCAGTGATCTTTGGTGGTACCAGCCTCAGATCCTCTGCTGGGTGTGTGGGATGTTAGTTTTAGTATTCCTTGTTACTCAAAGAAAGAATTCCAAGGCTGCTCCTGTCTGCTCAGGGGGCAACACAAACACATGCTGTCTGCGTGTCCGCTACTTTTGTAAGTTTCTCATCTGAAACTGTCCAATCTTCAAGTTTCTTAGCTCATATCTGTAGATAAGTTACTCCAATCCTATTCTGTTTATGGTTTTCTTTCCTTTTAGGGAAACTACTGTACCTGGTTAGCCCACCATACCAATCACAGCACTCATTTTTCCCAGTGCTTTATAAGGCACTCTGTACAATTTAATTGCTTAGTTCTGTGAAGACCCTAAAGTTATGCTAAGAGCCTGAGAATAACTCACTTTGCCAACTACACTCCCCGCCTTGATGCCCCAGAATACACTGGCATCACACAGACATTGGTTGACCTCTCACATGCAACTGACTCAAGGCATGTGGGCTACTAGGGCTGTGCAAAATGGAAATGTTTCGTTTCAACCAGCATTTCGACAGAATGGTGTTTTGTTTCGATTTTTATTTTAAGTCGAAATGGCTGTTCTAGTTCATTTCGTTGAAACGTTTTGCCATTTCGACCCTGTTTCGACGTTTTGCCCATAGGATATAATGGGGAAGGTTGAAGCAGGCTATAACTTTGTCATTTCTGGCCAGAATTCGATGAAACTTGCAGGAATGGTAGCCTCTTCTGAGGGTATAGGGTGTGCCAAGTTTCAAGAAGATACATGCAGGGGGTTCAGAGAAAATACCCCAAAATCTTGAGAGAAAAACTCATGTCACTGTGAAGCCACAGTGGGGTCAAAACTACAGGCTTGCTAGCCCCTGCTGTGGCAACAAAGCCTGCCAACTCTCAGTGAGGTGCAGCAGGGCTCGGGGTTCTGGGGCCCTGCATCTCTGGCTGTTGACAGGCAAAACTCATGACATGGGTGCTTGTGACACTGTGCCTGCATTCAGGTGCACCCTTCCCGGTGCTGGGGCTTCTGCACAACATGGCAGTATGCCCCAGTAAGGCTTCCTCCTCCCCTGCAACCTCATCCCAGTCCACCATTTTAAACAATGGCAGGTGAAAATAACATAGCTGGCTCAACAGCATCTAAGGTAGCCAAAAGGAACTGTCACAGAGCCTTTCTTGTTATAAAGGAATTGGCAGCAAAAGATAAAGATTTTGTGCTGGATATATGTTACTTGTGGTGTGTGTGATAGCTTATCTTGTGTTATGTCTATATGTTTATTATGAAAAAAAATGGAATAGTTAGAAAAATTACCTCTTAGGAAGCTTTCAGGTTGAAAAACCATTTGTCAGGCTGAGGAAGTACCTGCAGTTGGTGCATCTCCTGGTTGTGGATGGCAGGAATAGTAAAGCAGCCAGAGGCTGGCCTGGCACTCAATGCAGGCAAGAAATCCAGTCAATGAAAATGGAAATGGAGGCGTCAGGGGGTGAGGGACAGGATGGGGTGGGGAGGTCAGGAGCAAAAGGGGATGTCGCAGCAAAGGTGAAAGTACAAAGGTGCCTCAGGATTCAGACATCTGGCAGGTCTGGTCACACCAGTGCCCTGTGTGGGAGAGGTAGGCATGATCTCCACCCTGGCTGCTCCAGATGTCTGAGGTGAAGTGTAAGGCCACCTGTGGACCTGCCTTGTGCAGCTCATCCCTCAAGTACTCCACACATGCTTCATACAGGGATGGCACCACCTTGGTGGTACATGCAGGCACTTGGTATGATGGGCCTGCAAGCGCTATGAGCCACCTGAACCCTGGCCACTCAACAAAGGAGAAGAGCTGGCCATCAGTGGCAAGCATCTCCCCAATGCTCAGAGTGAGCTTGCTCAGCCTTGCAATGCACCCCACTTTCTGTCCATGTTTTCCCCACTGTTCCAGTGTAGCCTGCCTCTGCTTTGGAGGGATGGGAGCTTTGGAGTGTGCAGACTTCCCTTCGGGCATGCTCCTGCTGGTGCCAGGCTGAGGAGGAGCAAGAGCAAGGGGGTGGTGCCTGCAGAGATGCATCAGCATCGCTATAGCAGTCATATGTTTTGTTCCCTTGCCCCAGCTGGTTTTGGCTTGGTAGTGCAGGCAGATAGCGTACGCAGGATTGTCTGCCAGCTCAAAATGATCCCAGACCACACTGCCCGCTCACTTCTAGGGACCGGGTGCATCTGTGGATGCTTCTGCACCCCCTCCCCCAAGCAGGCAGAGGCACAGCAGATTCAGCTGAGCCACTTGCCTCCACCTCTACATAAACCTCTTCCAATGTACCTTCTGAAGGAGACCCAGCTCGAAGGGAAACTTGAAGGGTATTGAGCACATCCCCAGCTGATTCCCCCTCTTTCCCCATAATTTCCCTTGCTCAGGCACTAATATCCAAATCCAGCACAGCTCTTCTTCTGGCACTGGAAGACTCAGCATGGGAAGTGACAAAGGGCTGGAGTGGGCTTCGGTGCTGGTTGTGGTTGTGGCCACCTGCCTTTCTACCATGCTTCATGATGTGTTTCATGTCTCCCTTTTCAAGAAATATAAAAGGAATTTGCATTCCTATATAAACTGAAAATTGTAGGCGTGGTGCAATGACAAGATTTATGAACCCAACAGAAATATGTCCGTGTGTGTAGAACAAACAAACAAACACCACCACACTCAAAAGCACTGGTGTTGGAAAGAATGACCATATAAAAAAACAAATATATAGAGTAAATTCCCACATAAAGCAAATTCTACTGTAACCCAATCCAATATAAGATTCAAAAGAATAAATCAATGAACAACAATAAAATAAAAGCACCTACAAGAAGGTATTCTGAAATCCTTCTTGCTAGGGTAGCAAGCAGGGAATCCTTTAGGGGAAAAAAACCCAGTCAGTGCTTCTGGCCATAGTGGTCTGACAGAGCTGCTAGAACAGATAGCTCACTAAGTGACCCCAAAGCGGGAAGTAGGGCAGTTGAAAAAAAATGCTGCCTTTTATGAAGTTTTTCTGTCCCCGCCCCCAGAGCACTGGGGTTGGAAGGGACCTCAGAGAAGGGTGACAGTCACTGGCCAGCTACATATGTCAATAAAGAGAGCACTCCTTTCCCCATCCCTTGCACCTTCCCCCGCCTCCCTCTCTCTCCTTTACTTTGTTTCCCTGCAGGGAAGCCATTAAAGGCAAGCCCAGCTTCAGTTGAAATCCAAAACATTTTGACCTTTTTGAAACATTGACCTGCCCCATTTTGTTCTGACCCTGTTTCAAGCCTCTCCATTTCATTTCAACTTTGCTGTTTCAAGGTCCAAACAAGCCAGGCAGCGAAATTGTACAGCCGTAGTTGCTACCACATCCAAGACATAGATCTTCTCACAAGCAGGCCACCATGCCCTGTGTGGGCTTACTTTATGGAGAGTTTCAGAGGAGAGCCTTTAACTTTTTCACTCTAGCTTCAAGTCTGGTTAAAAGCCTTCACGTACAGGAAAATAGCACACATTGGATAACTGATGATAGCATTCCTAGAGCTAAGACCACCACAAGGGGGTTGTAGGCTACATTGAGGATGTAGGTTGCAGCAGGCAATGAACGGAATAGAGGTGGGGGGAATGTTTGTTGTTGTTTTTTTAAAAAAAATAAATAAAAACAACCAACACCAGCAGTGGAGTGATATCTGTAATGTCTTGTAGGATTGAAAGTTCACTTTGATTTTTAGATGTCAGAGGTTTTGTTAGCTTTACCTCAAAACTTTTCTGATCCTGTTACAGAAGATCAAAATCTAGTAATACTGAATACTGCATTCAAAGCTCTGAAGTTTTCTTGTTTGCCCTGAAAACAGACCAAAATCAGGGGGTTATACATATTAAACATCTAGCCTAGAATTCTAACTTAAGAGATACTATTTCAACCTCTAATAAATATTTAGACTGCCTTTGTGGTGAAAGTTTGATTCCTCATTCAAAAAACACATGCCTATGTTCTGTAACATTTAAACTTTTTCTGCCTGAGCCATAAGAAATGCCTTCATTTGTCTTTATTAACCCTATTACATGATAGCAAGAGCCTTAATACTTGTTACTAAGTTTTCATAAACACCCTTTTTCTTGCCTTAACAAAAAAAAACTGTTAACACTTTCTTTTCTAGGATCTACACTCTTCCTGGAAAGTGAGGGGAGGTAACAAAAACATTTCTCACTCCCCATTATCAATGGGAACACACACTTACATTTCCAACAGTTCCTCTGCCTTGCAACATATACACAAAGCCAATACACCACACTACTCACTCTGGTTTTGTGCCAACACCTTAACCCTCTTTGCAAAGCCACTCACTCATTAGGCTCTGTAACAACTTGCCCTTCCCAGAGGCTTTTCTTTTTTTTTTTTTTGCGTGCCTATAAGGACACCCCTGAAGTCCCTTACTGTTTTACTTCTCTCTTTAGTCTCATATCCCACCCTTACCCATCTGCCATGTCTTGATGGAAATATTTAGGTGTTTTTACAAGCAGCAGACTGCCTACTACCTATTTCCATGTTGAGTTTCTCAGCCACCATGATGAGCCTTCCCCCAGTCTCTCTAGCTAGGCCTGCCAGTCTAAACCCACCAGGTAGGGTTTGACTCTGAGGCTCTAGCTGCTTAATGCTCTCAGGGTCCATGGCCCTCTTTTTGCTTTTGATATAGAGCCCAGGCTTGCTAGCCTAGAGGGCTACCTGCTGGGTATGGAGCCAGAAAGCTACAAGTTCCAGTCTGGGCAGTAGTCCAGAGCTCCCACTACACCCTTTCTTTTAGTTTGTGCTACTAGCCAAGAGTCTCCCCCCCTCCCCCCGCTGGGACCCAGCTTAAGAGTCCTGCAAGCAGCTCTGAGCTATTGGCAGTACATGGCTGCACACTCTAGTGCCCTAGGCCCTTTAGCCTTTTATGACTGCACCCAAGGTGCTAATGAGGCCTCCTCC
This sequence comes from Crocodylus porosus, assembly GCF_001723895.1. Taxonomy (NCBI): domain Eukaryota; kingdom Metazoa; phylum Chordata; order Crocodylia; family Crocodylidae; genus Crocodylus; species Crocodylus porosus. The sequence goes on along the minus strand of NW_017728949.1, from coordinate 6,623,168 downwards.
ACCCTACAGCCTCAACCACAAGCCACCAGTCTCATTCAAAAAATACAAGTAGTAAGCCCATGGGTTGTAACCACAAAAAAATAAAAAATTAAAGGCAACAGCATGCTAGCTTACATTTTTTCCATAGCTCTGTGCTTCTGCTTCCCACTGTCTGTGACACTCCTCTTTGTGGGGCTGCAGCCACTTCTCTGACAGTCATCAGGAGCTCCCTTCTCACAACAGCCAGACAGGCCACCAAGCCTTTCTGTAGAGTTCTTCTGCACAACCTCCTTACCCTTTCACTACTCTCCCTAACTAACACCAAGCCCAGGGTTTTTATAGTTCTGGCCTGCCCCCTTCCAGTCACCTGACTAGCTGGCCAGGCTCACCTGTTAACCCCTACCCTGCCAGCAGGCTGTGCCCAGAAAGTTCTGATCTGAAAGAGACCAGCCTGCTTTCTGGTAACAGGGCTAGGGTTCCCTGTTACAGGTTCCTTAGGTTCTACTTTGTTACAAACATTCACACAGTTTCTAGCACAGGGGTTAATTTTCTCAGCTACTGACTTCTTATGGGACCAGCAAAAGAAGGTATTTTACTTAACCACCTCAGACACTTTCTGAGATCAAGTTACAGCTCTCTCTCAAGAGTGCTGTATTTCTCCCTGCTATAGAGCAATCATTCCTAAAATTCTATTCTCACTCTCCTCCACTTATCTTTTTATACTGCATTTTTCACTAGCAACTTTCACTTCTTATTAACCAGTGAGTTTTCTAACTTTCCAAAATAAGATTGCCATTACAAATGATTTAGGGTGCATCATAACCCTGTTTAGAACCTATCACTGTTATAAAAAATGCTGATCAAGGCCCCAGTATCAATCAGCATTGGATTTTTTTTAGATTTCCCTTATTTCCCACTAAAGCTTGAATGGGTGGCACCCCTAGTAGTCAAAACAAACTCATCCTATTAGCGCCCCTGGGTGCTTCCTTCCCCGTGGTGGATTGGGAGGTACTGAAGGCTGAACCAGCGGAGGTGGGTCTGGCTCTGCCTGCTGCTGAAAACTGGTTTCTATGGGTAGATCTGTGGCTTTGAAAAGAGCTAAAGAGGCTGTGAAATAGATCAGGAGCAGCAAGCACACAGCAGAATTATCCTAAGAAACATACCTTGATTAATGGAAAATCAAGACCATTATAAAGGAGAGATGATCCTCTACAACTGGGGAGTGATGGATAATGAGCCGTTAAACCCATTGACTCCCTCAGCTGCCTCAATAGCAGTGCAGCAGCTGCTGCCCTGTGGAGCAGGAATCAAAGCTGGGTATTTCTATCCCATGCAAAAAAATTAGCTACATCCTTATCACTCCATTATAGTTCATTATTATTTTTGTTGATATTGTGATCAGCTTCCCCCGCTTAATACATGCAACCCAATTTTGGGGAGGCGGGTAATTTCTGGCAAAAGGATTTGTGTTGTAGGTACAATAATATAGAATCACCTTACCTGTTCTTTATCAGTACAAAAGAATAAAAACCTGCTTAGAAAAACAGGTGCTGCTTCACCATCTCTTAGCAATAATACAGTGTAGTGAGCTCACACATAACTAAGTCTTCATTACATGTACACAAAATTCTGTAGAACATATATATATCAGGGAGTACTGGTATTATCATACACAACTAACACACTTTTTTCATATAAATGGACAGAGCACTCTTCATGACTTTATATTCTGGTATACAGTATTTAAAAAATGCTTGTTAACTTGGACTCCGATCCTGTAAGGCAATCCATGTGGATGGACCCCTATTGATACCACTTCCCTCCTTACTAACACAGCTGTGTTGCTGGGCAGTACACCATGCAGTCATGAAATAACCAATGAAGTTCAGTTGTCTGGATTAAGGTGTCCCAGACAGAGTGAACCAGCTATATTTTCTGCAAAGATTTAATTTTTATTTCTGAATTGTTCATTGTTATTTTATTGTAAAAGACAGACTTTTTCCTTTATTAAAAAAGGATATAGTATTTAGCCATTTCTCAGTTTTCCTTAATTTTATCTCCACCATCATCTTGTAATGGATCTTCTTCCTCTCTAATGCTACTTTTCTTTACATATCCAAATATACTCCTTAATCCTTTAAAGGTTAGTGTGCCCTGAAATATTTGTGTCAAATTGGGACTTAGATTTCTTACCTTCCTAAACTTTCATTTCTTTGATACCTAATATCTTTGTACTCATATTTTCTATGAATTTACATAGTTTTGGTTCTCTATGGATCTTTCTTTTTTTTTCTTTTGAATCAGGATTATTTGTTTTTATGAAGCTGTAATCAATTCATCTTGTAGTCTTACTTTTTTTTTAATGTAATTCTTTCATTTCCAGGTAGAGCAGATTGTCCATATTATGCTAAGGCAGAAATTTTAGCTGACTATCTGCAGGTTAATTTGCCTAATTTCAGGATATATAAGATTACTCAGCACCCTGACAACTGGGAGGTAAGAGAAATTAAGTCAGTTCATGAATCTATGCCAACATAATCCAGACAAAGAAAGAAATGTGCCTGTGATCTTTATTGTATTGTGTATAGTAGCAATTTGCTAAACTGCTAGGCATGCTATTTAAGCAGTCCTGGCTACAGGAGTTTGAGAAACATTTTAACACTTGCAGACATTCTGGGACCTCCACAAATAGAAAATATGGATTCCAGTAGTATGGTGATGGCCAGACTAAGATTATATTTTGGTACTAAAATGTTGATTTTGCTGTTTCTTTTGTTTTATAAATGGCCATCTAGTTTATTCAGTTGTCCATTTAGGCATTCAACTGAATTGTGTCTTGTACTGTTTGCATACAGGCAGTTTTATGACTTATGACACAATTGGTTCCTGAAAACCACGTCTTAAGTCAAAATGTAACTCAGAACTGATTTTCCCATAGGAAACAATGTTATAATGGGGGACTGGTTCCTGAACCAAGGCCTGATACCCTGTTTTCACCAAAAATAACCAAGAATTTTGTACTCAATCAATTATAGATGAGAATATAGTTATATTAATGTATTTATATTGTAAATATCAATCATATTGATCTGGAAGGACTTCTTTGAGGGGACTTTGCTAGACTTTTTGAAGGGTTCTTGGCTGGAGTCTTCTCAGGAGTCCTGGCTGCAGATTTTTTGGAATCTCATCTGCTTTCTTAAAGAAAGTGTCCAAGGAAGTTTGGACAGCTGTTCTCCAAGGAGATGGGGGGGACAGCAGACTTGTTCACTGACATGGCATGGTGTCAGATCAAGCCTGTAAATTCGAAACTGACATCAGAAATTTGAAACAGGGTGTCAATTTATAAACGTTTTAAGTACAAAATGTTGTAACTCGAAATGTTGCAAGTCGAGGACTGCCTGTACTATGATTATATATTCTTTCTCAATCATTACTAGCCAGTGCAGCTGCAGAGGAGATATTACAGACCCTCAAATCTTTTTGTATTACGGTGTTTGAAAGTATTAAAGTAAAAACCACATTCTCATGTATGCTAAGGTCCCTTTACAGCCCTTCTGCAGCACCGTATACAGTATTACCCTTTAAAGCCCCTTTACACTACCAGTATTGTGGCCCCAGAATTAGCTTTAAGATCAGGTATTGCTAGCAGTTTAAGTCTAGCAACATGTTGCTCAGAAAAATGAACCTAAGAATTTGCCTGTGGTTTGTCTACAGTAGAAATGTAGAAATACCTATGATTTCCTGGTTTTGTCATAGCAAATAAAACCATGCTGAGTGCTGGACTCTTCATTTACCACATCACAGGTATCTTTACTCTACACTGCAGTCTGCAGTGTAGACATACTCCGACTGAATATGTCTATTCATTATCTTTTGTCTTGGATTGCAAGCACTTTATGTTAGGGACCATCTTTTTGTTCCGTGCCTTTGTGCAGTGCCTAACACAATGTACATGGCTAGGGCTGCTAGGAAGTACCCATAACACAAATCATCATAATCTTAGGGTGGGAAGTACCCATAATACAAATCATCATAATCTTAGGGTGTAACATAGCTTTAGTATAAATAAGAATCTTGCCTAAGTGTATCAGCAAAGGCTAATATTTTTGGAGAGTTTCCATTGAAAACAGTTCCTCATTTTGACTATAACATAGTTTCATAGTTTGTAGGGTCGGAAGGGACCTGAGCAGATCATCTAGTCCGACCCCCTGCCATGGCAGGAAAGAATACTGGGGTCAAATGACGCCAGCAAGATGTTCATCTAACCTCCTCTTAAACACCCCCAGGGTAGGAGCCTGAACCACTTCTCCTGGAAGCTGGTTCTAGATCCTAGCCGCCCTGACTGTGAAGTAGCGCCTCCTGATATCTAACCTAAACCTACCCTCTGCCAGTTTGTGACCGTTATTCCTGGTCACTCCTGGCGGTGCTCGGGG
>NW_017728949.1:6549988-6618216 GCF_001723895.1 Crocodylus porosus | reverse complement strand
CACTGATGAAGATGTTGAACAGTGCGGGCCCGAGGACCGAGCCCTGCGGAACCCCACTGCCCACGTCCTTCCAGGTTGAGAAGGACCCATCATGCTCAATTACATTCAAAGTAAATCAATCTGAATCGACTGCCTAGGAATCTGGGTTGTCAAATTGTAAGACTGCTTATAAGATCAATGCGATTTCTGCTAAAGTTTGTAATAACTAATTAAATTCCATCACCATGCATTTAAAAAAAATCTAGCTTAGTAAATAATAGCTGTAGTTATATAGATACAAGTTAAAAAATACCTTTTTCTTAAATAAAGAGCTACAGAAAATAACAAAGCAGTTCTGTCAGTGCATCTGCAAACCAGCTTGCAGTAGGCGTTTAAAAACTATATAAACAGTAATAAAATTAATCTGAATCTAGAGACCTAATAATCAAAAGGGTTATCAAAAAGACAATGGAAGAAGACAGTTATCTATTTCAAATTCTAGTATATTCAAGTGGATTCTCTTACAAAACAGTTGCAACTCTTGGATTTAATTTCCTTTATTATCAAACCAGTTTACTGCTGATAGCCATCTAAGGTAATGTAGTATGTTATTAGAAAAAAAATCGCAGTAGTGCCTCATAAAACAGTCAGTTCTATAAGAAAGGATTTACTAATCTCATTGCCCCTTATATTTAAGCACCATAAACAACTTTAATGCTGAGACATCACCTCTATCGTCTACCGTCATGTGAGGCCAAATAGAAATCCTGAATTGATTCATGTTTTAAAATGGTCTCTTGGCACTGCATCTTGCTGCTTGTAGTATTACTAAGCCAACTAAGCGATATTTTTATAACAGTATGGCCAAAGAGAAGCAAATAAGTGAATTTCCTCTCTTGTTAATTAATTTCTTGCACAATACGTTCCAGACATCTAGTTGGTAGCATTCCCCTGCCTTACATACATTTGTATTTGGGAGGTTTTGGAAAGATCTTGTCATTATGCATTTGGAAAATAATCAGTATTTTTAGAAATACTAAAATGTTACTAGCTGTAATATTTAAATATCGCATTATCGTATGTGAAAAAAAATTGTGTTTTGGATTTGTTGCATGCAGCAGTGGCTTCATGATATCTGTGAAAAGAATGGATGGAAACACAAATGCTCTCCAATTGTTTGGAGAGAATTGTTGGACCGTGGAGGGAAAGGCCTACTTCTAGGAGGATTTAATGATTTTCTGGAGCATGCCCAGGTAACAAGTTTCTTTCAGTAAGCACCAAGAATTTATATCTTACATTCTTTTATGCATTCCTTTTTATCCCTTGCTCTTTTTTCAGATGTAAAATGAAATAATAGGCAGTGAAGCTTAGTTGTGTTTGGGCCCCCTTCTAATTACTGATCACACTCTCTTGATCTTTAGCATTACTACGGCATCACCTCAGACTTGCTAAGTGAAGAGATGCTGCAAATTGGTGAGGAGAACTTGCAGACTCACATACAAATGGAGAAAGAGGAGGAAGAACGAAAAAGTCTTATCAATCCTTTGCAGGTCTGGATCAGCAGGTAAGAGAGGGAACAGAATCTGCAGAGTAGAGTTTCACTCAGCTTTAGAAGAGTGCGTTCCTCAGACAATATTGGTTTCCCATCGCTGATAAGCTGTACTGAGGCTTGCATATGAATTCATATACATTTTGATTTGGTTTATAGAAACACATATTTTATAAATGATTTGTATTCTTTCTTCTAATTTTCTTGTCAACTTACAGTACATTAAAACAGAAACTTTTGATGGTTCAAAGTATAATATAAACATTCCGTTATTACAAAACATTCATGTGAACCATTTCTTTAAAAATGCTATAGGTAAAGCATGAAATTGTTCAAATCTTTGCTGATTTGTTTAATTGGATTAGGTTCTGTTTGTAAGTAAGCACTCAGTAGATACTGAAGAAAGAATTATTACCTTGGTTGCAGCTTGACAGCAAATAAAGGTGAAAAAAACTTGGAGACACTGCCTTACTAAATTTAGCCCCCATATTACCCCCAAAAAAGCAAACTCTGAAAAAAATAGAAAACACAGATGAAAATGTATAAAGGTACTAGTGAGCATATTTGCATAAATAAATTAATAACACTTCCTTGTAATGTCTGCAATCCAGAAAATGCAGCATTATGCTAATGCATGAATAAAAATTAAATGGACTGTAAGTAAAGAGATACTGACCATCTTTTTACATACTCCACTGTGAGGAAAATGCAAAATAAGAAGGAAGCAGTTTGGAAGTATAAATTAGACCTCCAAAAGTCTTGTATTTTTATTAATCCCTGGTATTATTAGTTATACGCCTAGGATAATTTGTTAGGTTTTTAAGCATACTTTTTAACCTGGCAGTTTCCCTTTAAGGATGTAGGGTGGAAAAATCTTTAAGCAAAGGGAAACTTGAGCTGTATTAATTTTTAACATGCTGGCATGAAAACAGATCCAGAAATGACAGGGCCTAATAGACCATTTGAACATTAATCAGCTACGAGACAAAGTTCTATATTATCTATTTTTATAATACATAAATTTGGCAGCATTTACTGTTTAACAGAGACTTTCCATATCTAAATTTTTTCATTAGTGCATCAGCTCCTGCCTGCTACCATCTGATCCCGCTTTTGGCAAATGGAGAAGTGTTTGGGATTACAACAGAAATCAGCATCCATCTGCTTGATAGATATAACTGCAAAGAAGTTCTTTGTGGTACTGTGATGGAGGCTCAAGATTTGGCATACCCCCTCCTCCGCAGTGTTTCAATGCACGTTGAATTAGATGAGGCCTTTCTTCAAGCTGATGTTATCATTTTGCTTGATGATATCCTTCTTGAACGTGATACAACATCCTTTGAAAATTGCATTAGGCAGGTGAATGAGCTATGTAAGGTGTATGGTCCCCTGATTGAAAAGAATGCCAAGAGTGGGGTCAGAATTGTTGTGGCAGGAAAAACTTTTGTGAACCTAAAGGCATTAATGATTATGACACATGCCCCATCCATTAACCCTGGGAATATTATTGCCCTGGCAATGTTACTGGAAAGTGCAGCTAAAGCCATGCTGGCCAGGAAACTGAATATGAATTCAGCAGGTAAGTGATACGTATTTGTTTACTGTAACACAGATGACCATGTGGGAATCATGGAGGACAGAATTCTGCTTGACACTTGACATTCTAAAACATGTATTTTCATAGCAGGGTGCAACTGGAGTACATATAAAAATACAAGCATAGTGAGTGCACTCAGTTGCAAAGGATCAGTATGGGCCTGCATTGAGACTGCATAGCTAAGTGCAAACAATCAAAAAGCCCGAGGCTGAATCAATTCAGTCTTTGCAGGTTAGTCTAATCCAGGCACAGCTGGTGAACTCAGACTGGTGGGGTGGGTGGAGTGGCATATGGGATGACCCAGCCAGCTGCAAACCACCTCTCCCCCTGCCCCCACCTACACTCCTGGCTGGCTGCAAACCATCCTCCCCTGCTTCCATGCGATGTTCTACCCGCCCCACCACTCTGAGTTCACCAGCCATGCCTGATTTAATCTGCATAGATTGAACCAATAAGAAAGTGAGCAGACATTCACTTTTGGTTCCAGAAGTGCAGCCACATGCCTGCAGTGGCCCAGGCCAGAAGCCGTGGGGGACGAGGGGTGCTAAAACATGCCTCCCTGCTCTGTTAGAGCAGACAGCTTTGGCCAAGGCTAGGCTGCACACCCTGCCAGGGCGGGACTGTGGGGGAGATGCAAGGCATCCTGGGATGCTGGGAGACTAAGAGTTAACTTGAATCTGGAGGGGATCTGGGACAGACATTCAATAAACCGATTTTACCTAAATCAGTTAAGTCTAATACTACATCCATCCAGGTTTATCTTAAACTGGTTTCACTCATTTTGAAGTGGTTTATGTGCATTGAATTTCTGTTGTATTACAGAGTTGAATCAGTTTCTGATCTCTTTTACTAATTGTGTGTAATTTCTGTCCCTACCCCATGTGTATTTCTACAGCTGCAATCATGGTATATGCCTGTGCATGAATATGATTTTATTCATGCTAACATTTATACTCTGCTTTATCATTCTGGCACATTCACAATATTTTAAATATGCTAAGCAAGCTTCAGAACTGCATAGTACAAATTAGGAACTTAAACCCCAACAGTCTATTGTGTAGTAAGGTTCCTTGTTAGGGACTATATTCCCAGGAGAGCATACTGGAAATCACATTTAACAGAAATTGGTGATCAGTGGTAGGTCTAGGCATTACAGGACCTAATAAAAAGGGAAAGGTAATGGTTAATATGCTGAATAGTTTATTAACTGCTTATTTGGGAAAATCACCATGCATCAAAGTGGTTTGATTTCTTTTTTTTTAATGTTTTTACAGGCCACCATTTAGACAGTCTGGTTTTGTGCATCTGAGGCTTTATAAGAAACATTGCCAAGTGTTTGCAAGTTGGCTTGATTTGTTATCCAATAATTTAAATATGCACTATGATTACTCAAATGTATAAAGTAGCACCAATGTTTTCACATATTATGACAGACAAAGCGTTTTCTGCAACTTTGAGATTAAATTACTTTCTTTGTAAGTATTTGGTGTTGTAAAATTGCCTAGCTTTCTGTACATTGATCTGTATATATGCTGTTCTGTTACAGGGATTAAAGATGTGATTGTCTGGGGTAACATCACTGGTAGTAGCTACATTGATTTGTCTAATGCAAAGGTTTACCGATATGACAGTGCTATCTGGGGTCCACCTAGCTTTTCACGCCCTTTGCTGGACATGATATATGATAGGTACAGTAAAGCTATATTCTTCATGGTGAGATCTTATATACCAGCTGTTTTCTTTTCTTCATCCATATCAGCCTGTGGTCTCTCACAAACATAAAAATCTTGTGTTTCTTTGTTTACTTCTTTACTTCTCAGCGAAGTACTGAAAGGACAGAATCAACTTGAAATAGTTCCTAAAAATGAGTTTAAAATAGTTTCAAGCACTATGCATATCTTGGACATTTGGGGCCACAGGGATTATTTGTTTTACAGTGATTTGTCCCTCTATATTAAAGCATTTTTTCTCTCTCATCATCCTCTGACAGGCTCATAAAAACAACAGAAGTTGAGTGAGTGCTAGATTTTCACAGGGATTTAGATACCTAAAGAAGCAGATAGGTGCCAAGTGGGATTTTCAAAAGAACTAAGGTGAAGTACATGTTTAACCTATTTTGACACTTTAAAATCCCACTAGACATGTGAATGCCTGTTTAGGTCCCTAAATTCCTTTAATGATATGAGCTCAAGTGACTGGTACCATCAAGTTAACAAAAAAAAAAAAGCCCTTCTAAAGAAATGGTACACTCAGATGCAGATAACATGTTCCCAAAGAGAACAGTAAGGATATGGGAGAGATGTTGCAAATCCAGAATATTCCCCAAGCTGTCTCCATCTTCCCTTACTAAGTCCCTGAAGGCAGATAATTAGAGTGAAAGCTCTTTGAGGCAAGCAACTTTATTTGGATTTATGTACGGTGCCTCCTATAATGGGATATTGGTCCATGACTGGGTCTCCTTAATGCTATCACAGTGTAGTTAACCATTAATAATAATGGTGACACAGTAATGTAGGCACGTGAATAAGTGGTCCCATGTTCATAGGTAATGAGCACTTGCCCTTTTCTTTTTGAAAAACCAGGACACCTGTATAGGTGCTCCTATCTAGGACTTTCAGTATTTCACTTCAGCATCCATATTTTAATCAATCCATACTAATGTCTTCTACCGTTTCAGTTCTTATTTACTCTAAGACATGACCTGAATTTCAGTTTTCTTTAATGTTGACCTCTCCTTTCTTAATGGCAGCAAGTGGCTCCATTCAGAATTTGTGACTGCCCTGAGTTCACTGAATTCCCGGGAATATCACTGTGTAGGCATGTCACCTGCGCATGTAATAGCCACTATACTGAGATACTGGTACCAAGATTCTCCTCCTAGGGAGATTGTCTCTGTAGGAGTGCTAAGTGAAGGTAAGTCTCTGTTTTTAGTTTATAAATTATTGAAAGATTTTTCTTTGCTCTGTTGGTTCCTTCAGTAAGTCATTTTTATCAAAATATTTATTTCAGCAATTAAAAAAAAATCATGATATACTCTGAGACTAAGTGTTTCCAAATCTAAGAAATTGTGCAACCAGGGATCCTAAAATGTGACATGCAGGCCTTGAGTAATTGTAACTTTAGAGGTTAATCATGTCTTGTGGGTTTTTTTCCCCTTCCCTTCCTCTATTTCAAATGCCTTTCTGCAGTGTTTCGTATAAAGAAAAGTACTTATGTCTGGCCTGCATTTTAAGAGAATGCCTGTTTTTGTGATTTTGCATGTGTATGCCTTTAGAAATATTTTCATAAGAGCCATTAAAGCATAGCTCTAAATAAGGGACTTTCCATATCCTGTTTGAAGGGGTACAACAATTTTAGATACTTCAAACTGAAACCTAAAGTTATAGCACGCAATTCTTTGTATTGTAAACTGAGAAGGGCAGAAATCTCTTTGTCTTCATTACGATTCATGGGTGGACCTAGGATTTGGTAAAGGCAGGGGTATGTGACAAGCATCTGGTGCTGCAGGGCAGGCATACCATGCTGTAGGAGCAGCAGCAAGGGAATTCTTTTGAAGTCTCCAAATCAGGTAAAATTGCACCCTGCCTCTTGGCACCCCCTTTCTTCTCCCTTTGTGCTTGGTGGCACCCTCTCACCCCTTCCATTTCTCCCTCCCCTCCCCTCCCCTTGCTGCTGCTGCCAGTGCCCCTGCTGTCCCTGGTTGCTCCTATCCCACTCCAGCTGGGCTTCACAGGGAGCTAGGTCAGTCACAGCACTCACCATGGGCAGGTTACCCCTTTTGAGCCTACTTCTGGGGTGACAGAGAACATCCGGGGGGGTTGGACAAGGAGGAGGAATCTGCCTGCTGCCACTCTCTTCAGCTCAGCCCAGCTCCCCGCACAGTCCAACAGCAGCAGGGAAACTAGGGGCAATGACAGCAATGTGCGGAGGAGGGGAGGAATGGGAAGGAAAGAGACATGACTCTAACCACAAAAGAAAAGGGGAGGCGGCATTCTTACCTGCTTTTGGGATCTTAAAGTCCTTGACTGCTACTGTCATAGTGTAGTCTTAAAGAAGGGTGCAGCTGTGATACTGTACCCTCTTTAGATCTGCTCCCATTAGGGTTTTGTCCGGCAGGACAACATAGTATTTGAACATATCACTGCTAGGTAGCAGTGCTTTATTCAGAAAGAAAAGCAAGCTTTGTGGGATTTTTCCCTTTTCTTTAGGTCAGTTTTGTATCCCTGAAGGTATTGTTTTCTCTATGCCTGTGAGTTTCCAGAATGGAACCTGGGAGGTCATTACTGAAACTGAAATCAATGAAAAAACTCAAGAAATTATGGATTGTTTAGCCTATGATCTGATACAGGTGAGGTCTTCTTCACTCTAACATTATTTCCACTCCCTCATCTTTGGGTGCATGATATGACACAGCTTTATACCAGGGGCAGGCAACGTTTTTGGCCAGTGCCAAAAAACCCAATGTCTACCTTTGTTGTGGAGTCCGTGACCCCTTGCAGAGCCGCTCCCAAAGACATAGAGTCGCTGTCAGTCTCAAATTTTATTCAGCATGCTGGACACCCCAAGCAAGCTCAGAGGCCCCGAATAAAACTCTTAGAGGCAATTTATAGTTTACAGTCAAGATGCGCGCACAGGTAGGAATTTTCCACTGTGATAGATAACAAGGTATCAGGCCAGTTTGAGAGACCCCTAGTTGGTTAAAACTGTTTTTTGTGGCTACGTGCTTGTTTTGGAGTGCTGGCTAATACGGAGGGGGCTACATCCTTGATTGCTTCAGACTTCAAGGCGACTAGGATTTAGTCATTCTGGAGTCTTATCAGGCTGTGTCCTTGAAGTGCTGAGTCTGCTTTGTAGTTAATTTCTACAATATTATCTACGGTCTTGATAGTTAATTTCTACACCTTGTAAGGTGCTAGAGTGCCAGCGTGCCAGAAAAATAAAACCGGGGCAGGGGGAACACGGCAAGATGCACTGTATATTAATTTAGTTACTAATCATAAACATTGCATTTTTTGTTACAGTAAATATGAGGTTTTCTAAAAATTCTAAACCTGGTGACAAAACTTCATATACTACCTTGGTTCTTGTGTATTTTTTGTTAAGCATGTTGTGATGAGGGAGGGAAGAGAGAGAGAAAAGAGAAAGAACAGAGAGAGAGAGAAAGGAAAGGAGAGGAGAGAAAAAAGAAAGAAGAGAGGAAAAAAATGGAGAGAAAAAGGGGAGAAGAAAAAGAGGGAAAGAGAAAAAGAGAAAAGGAAACAAAAAGGGGAGAAAGAAGAGAGAGAGAGAAATAAAAAAAGGAATGAAAAAATAGGGGAGAAAAGAAAACAAAAGGAGAGAGAAAAAGAAGAGAGAAATAAAATGAAAAAGAGAAAGAAGGTGTGCCCCTTACTGCTCACGTCTCCCACCACTACCGGCTGTAGCTCAGGCCTGCTGGTCCAAAGCAGTGTCTGGCGGAAGGAGGCAGTGACATGCCAAAAGTAGCCACCAGGGCTGGGGCACTTGGGGCTCCCCAATGGTCCTGGAGCAGAGGAAGGCCAGGGCTGGGAGGGAGGGCCCAGCCAGAGGTCGGGCAGACAGACACTCCATCCCACCTAGGCAGGGGTAGCAATGGGACACTGAGTATACCTGGGCAGGGTCCAGACAGCACAGGGAGAAGTAGGCATGGGGGAGGCGCTGCGAGCAGGCCAGCCCAGCCAGGCACTTGGGAAGGCAGGAGCTGGAGGAGAGCGGGAACTGAGCAGGAGGCGGGGGCTGTCTTAGAGTGTGCAGGGAGGCTGAGTCCAGTGACCTGCCCTGGCCAAGTGGCATCCCCTCACAGGCAGGGCAGCTGAGCCCCATCCCTGCAGAGCTGCACAGGCTGGGTCCCTCCTCAGGTACCACTGGGCACCCCTGCCTGCAGTGGCTCGAAGCTGTGAAGCCCTGGGGCAGCCACACTTCCCACCCAGCCCCTGCCTTCCCAAGGGGCCAGTCAGGCTGGCCTGCCCACAACACCTCCTCCCACGCCTGCTTCTCCCTGAACTGCCCAAACTCTGCCACAAGCTCCCAGCCCCGGTGCTGCGCACCCTGGTGCTCCATCCACCTAGGTGAGATGGAGCGTTTGTCTGCCCGAGCCGGGCCCAGGACTCGCCCACCTGCAGGAAGCCTCCAGTGCAGCAGCCCTGTGGGCTGGAGCGTGCGGCTCAGGGACACGGGGCAGAGTCAGCAGAACGTAGACTGCATCCCTGCCTGTCTTCTCCTGACTCCACCCCGGTGCCTGCCATGGTGCTGGGACCTGTGGCTGCTCCAGAAAGCCTAGAGCAGCAACTAAAAAATAAAAATATTTTAAACAATTTCCTCGCCTGCCTCCTGCTGTGCCAGGGAAAATGTCTCCGTGTGCCACTAATTGGCATGCGTGCTGGGGGTTACTTATCCCTGCTTTAGACACACCGGCCCGCAGCTAGATTCCAAAGGTGAAACCTCTATAAAATGATAATACACAAAAGATATAGTACATTAGCACTACAATCTATGTATACTCTGCTGTATAAAGTCTCTTCTTTGCATGTCAGATATGGATTAATATAAGTTAATGGGCATTTAGCTGTTCAGTTGCCCAATTAGCGCATGATAAATATTAGTTTACAGTCTAAATACACTGTATTATTGAAAATACAGGATTTCTGCACTGAGCTTGTATGCATTTCATACTGCACAGGACAGAAATTGTCTCAGTTCTCCAGTAGCATTTTAAGTGGCCAATTTAGCCATTTTGGCATTCCTAGTGAGTAGGGAATGCTCGGATGTTGCCTATGCAAATAATGAAAGCTGGATTCTTTTACAACCTGGGATTTCTCATTGAAGACACAATAAGTCAGCAGTTTATTGTTTCGAATAAAGGCGGTCATTTTAGAAATATTAAAATGCGATAGAAAGACTGATCTCAACTACGATCATCACACAGCTACTCATTTTTAGTCATGTTAGCATACATGGAGTATCATCATAAGAACATATTTTAAGTTTGTACTAGGAACAGTTTGTGATTATAAATCTCTCCTTTTCATGCAGGAAAAACAAGTTGCATTAGGAGAAATACAAAAAATGCAACCATACAAAAAAGGTAAAACCATTCATAAGCAATATTAGTATAAAGCTGTGTCGAATAATAGCGGACAGAAAATAAGGTTTTGAGAAAGGACAATAAAAACAATGGGTAGTTCATTTTATTATCTTTCTATTCTTTTATTACATGCAAAACCTCTTACCACGTAAAGATGAGTCATGACTATTAATAGAAAACAACATTTGCAATATGCCTTGGTATGTTTTTGATGCTATAGTAATATGCCTTTTGGCCTCTTCCTTAACTACGTGTTGCTTAAAAAAAAAAAAAAGGAAAAATGAACAGAATCTGAAGTGCAATAAAAGCTGTCATAAATGTGAACCTCAATCTGGTTTTTTTGTTTTTTGTTTTTTTTTTTTACAGAAGTTGACACTTCATTCAATATCTTTAGTCTGCTAGACAATCTGGAAGAAGAAAAGGTTGAAAAGCCTAGAGAAGGTAGGGTAATACAAGTATATCTAACAATATTCAAAATTATCTGAGGGAAAGAAATCTCAGTATTTCAGTGAGCTGTCTTTTCATTTTCAACAATAGATTTGATATACCAGCTCTAAGCTATTGATCCACTTTAAAACACAATTCAAAGATTACCCTGATAAACTGCATAGCCACATACAATAGTTCTGTCACAATGTCAGGTTTTCTGTAGCCATCACAATACCATAGTCTTTCCAATCTACTACAAGGTCAAGTCATCTTCTAAGTCTCCTTATGCTTCCTTTTCCTACCGGTTCTGCTACTTGAGTTGCCTGGCCTGTTACTGCAGAAGGGTATATCAAGGAAGGAAGAAGGATCACAGATCAAAATAATAGCATTTTACTGACTTTAAAAGTGTGTGTGTTCTTGATTTTATCCCTTTTCCCATTAGTGCTTTCTCTCTCTCTCCTTTTATCACCCACTTTTCTTAATTGCATTTCATGTTTTCTTATTAATTGTGTCACAGAGCACTTAGATGCCCTGCACCTTTAAAGGGCTGAAACCGCTAGGGAGAGAGCCCTAGCAGTCAGTAGGGAGCCCCAGCTGCGGGTTACCAGGGCAGCCAGAACGAGGTAGTGGGCCCACACCTGCCAGCGGTCAGCTGACCAGAAGGGGCAGGGCCTGGCTCATATATAAACTCTAGGGCTGAGGCCCGGAGGGCAGTAGCCCTCCTAGAGTGAGTGAAGGGAAGAGGCCTGACTGCAAGTGTAGCTTCTGGTACTGTTGAGGGACAGAGCATGCCCTGTGTGGCTCCAAATATGTTATAGCCAGGCAGCTTGAGTTTATGTTATAGCCCTGGGGCTTGCAGGTTGATTTCTGTTTATAAGACCGGTGGTTTGAGCGAGACTATTTGGGGAAGGAGGAGGCCTCACTGGGGGGCCCACTGCAGCCTGGGGACCCCGGTGCCAGGGAGGGCATGGCATTTGGGGGTGCACAGACCCCGGCGCCAGAGACGGCGCGGCAACAGGGCTGCAGAGAGCCCAGAAAGAGGACAAGAGGGCCAATTACAGCAAGGCCTAGACAGGACAATGTTTGTGCCGTCTGGGAGGTTTGGAGCATGGTAAATGGGTGGTTGGAGCTATGCATATAGTCCATAAGGCTGGGGTGTCCTGTGACATCTATTTTGAAGCGGGACCCACAAGGGGTCCAGGATTCCACGGGGTTCAGAGAGTTCATCAAACAGTGTCCAAGAGGACTTAAAGGCAGCCTCCCTATACTATAAGTCCATCAAGATGTGGCGGGCAAGAACTGAGGGTGCCCAGCAGGCTGAATTAGCATGGTCGAGGGGCCTTGGGGGTAACATGGCCATCCTTGGGGACCCTGTCCCACAACAAATCCTTTTAAGACTTTTCTCTGAATCTTATCTTGGTTTTTTCCATCCCTTTCTGACTTTTCCACCTCCTATCATCATTTCTGTTTGTTTCATCTGTCTCTCTTTTCCTGCACCCTTTTCATTTCCACTTTTTTTTTTCCTGTTTCCTCAGTTCCTCATATCTCCATTTTCTGTGGTGCTGTATGCATCACCTATTCCATTTCTTCCCTTTCTCCAGTCCCTCTGTTTTTCTTTTTTTCCCCCTAAATTGCTCCCCTTCTCCTCAAGTTTCTTTGGATTTCTCTCCTTCTTGATCATATATATTTTTCCCCCTGTAAACTTTTCCTTTCCCCGCCCCCCATCCCATCTAGATTTTTATACTCAGACACAGGAAGAAGAGGTAGAAAGTATCTCTAGATTGAGGAGTGCAGTTCCCCATCTCCAATGAGCTCATGGGTATTTCCTGGGTTTTCACTGTGTGCCAAGAGTCCTAAGGATGCACCTTTGATATGTGCATCAATATTCTGTGATCCTCACTGATGCTTCCAGAGGTAGACTTCGAGCGAGACAGGACTCCCTGCTTGACTGCCACCTTGCTCATTGCACTGCTTTTCTGCTAAGCAATCTCATTCAGCTGTGACAAGAGAGACCACATTGGTGTTCAGCAGAAGAGCAACTACTCAGTTGTGGCTTAAAACCACTTGAATAATAGAGGCCCTTTCAAGTCTTGTTTCCCCATCACTTTGGGTCTTGTGGGTCTTAACATTAGATGATATTAGCATCAAGCCCCATATTTCATGCCTCCATTTATTTAAAGCTAAAGCGGTACATGCATCCAAAATACTGACTTTTTTTTTTCTTTGTTACAGAACTGGAAACCTTATCCAGTGGTTCACATCAGTCAGAGACCTTTGAAGGAGAAACAAATCCAAACATCCCAGATGTAGAATAAGAAATGTTTTTAATATTAACTTATTCAACAAATGCTGAAGTTTTATTACGTGATTTATTTCATCCAAAGAGCATGAGGAAGAAAAAAATATAAACTCTCACCAAGGGTCTGCCAGGACATCTAATTAGGAACTACTGTATATTGGCTATGGTGAAAAGAAATGTCACAAGATACTCTGTAACCTTTTTTTCCTTGCTTGCTTTTGCTCCAGACATCTTTTCTCACAATTACCCTGTGTGCCTCTCTGCATATTGCTTTCCTTATGAACACTATAATCTATAAACCATTAGCTTCATTTTCTAATTAATGCATGTTGTTAACCCATAAAACAAACTTGAGCCATCACAACTCATGCAGCATAAAAATCACCAGAATGAAAACCTTATGTTTAAAAATGGGTAGCCTAGTTGCTTGGAAACCTGCCTGAGAGTTCTGCTCATGGATCTTACACTTGTCAGTCTGTTGTCTTTAACAAGTCACATAAACTAGCATTTTCAAAAGCATACATGGGTATACAGGTCTCTCCACATGTAGAACTGGGAAGTTTTCAATGATATTTTTTCCATCAAAGATGCTTATTTGTCTAAACCAAAACTATTCATAAGAAAGGGACAATTTTAATCAATTTCCCCATGTCAACATCTTTACAACAAAAACACTCAATTTTTTAGGCTGAAAAAGCTTTTCACTCTGAAATTTAAATTGCTCCATAATAAAATGTAAACCAAATCAAAACATTTTGCAGAGTATCAAAATGACAGTTTCATTTGACCTGATCTTAGCTCTGGGAGTTCAGTTTAGCCTAAATCATCAATTCAGCATTAATGTTATCCATTATATTCTGAAAATTGACAGTAAAAATGGCACCCTTATAACAATATGGCTGTACACATAACAGAAAAAGTACTTATTCTCAGTAGTGACAAATACATTATTAGCCCTGCAGAGCCAACAGAGCTAAATTTTAATACATTTACTAATTTCCATTAAGATACACTGGAGCAAATTCATCGAAGACAATGAACCTACAGGGACTGAACTTGACACCCACTTTGTCTGCAGAACCCGTGTCAAATATACAGATGGAAGGAGTGTAGCTTGACCCTCAGACCCAGAATGAATTGGCAGTTTGGAAAAAAAAAACCCAACAAAACATTAACACTGACACTGCACATTTGATAAATCACTGAGATAAGGAAAAAAGTCTGTAATACAGATTTTAGAAATCACTTTTCAGACTAGAACTGCACTTAGGACAAAGAACTCAGAGAAAAAACTGGAAGCTTAAAATAAATTTAGGATCTAAAGCAACCCTTTTCCTGTGGTATTTTGGAGTTTCACCACTGTTTTTATGCAATCTATTTTAAAACAACACCAATCTAAGTGTCCCATACCAAGGGCCTTTAGCGTATACAACAAAGCCGTATGTGCCCCAATGTTTGTTCAGACTAATGTAATACATAAATGGAGGGCCATCCCCAGTGGGGTGTGAATTGGGGCAACCACTGTATAGGCCCTGCAATGACCGCCACGCACCACCACTGCCGAGAGCCACCAGCTCTGCTGCCGCCACTGTTAAGCTCTGCTGGCTCCAGCCGCTCGCCACCCACCCCCACTACCCTGAGCCCCACACACCCTTAGGGACGGCTATGCATAATTGCATAATACATGTTCAAGGGGCTCTGTTGTCATTAAGAGAGAACAATTCCATCTATAGCAGGGATGGGCAAAATGTGGCCTGCCCAGATGCAGCCTGCCAAGCCATTCAATCCGGCCCGCGAGGCCCCTAAAAAGTTTAGAAAAGTAGCATTTATCTGCCCCTGGCTGCATGTCATGTGGCCCTTGATGGCTTCCCAAAACTCAGTAAGTGGCCCTCCACCCAAAATAATTGCCCACCCCTGATCTATACCCATTACAATTAACACAGTATAATGGACCTGTAGTAGTGTCAAGCCCATGTCTTTTAAGGAGGAATAAAAATGCTTTTCATATGAGTCCTCTGCTACTTAGGGGCAGATCTTGAACTATTAATTTAGACAAAAATCCCACTAATTTTGCCCTAGTAAAGAATTATGTTCTTTGTCTTTGTTTTATGACATGGCCACTGAAAGCATTTTCTTTTGTGCAGAACCATCAAATCAGGACAACAAAATAAGAATGAATCCCCAGACTGGATCTAGGAAAAATGAACAATTATAAAATGTAATTGAATTATGTTTTTTGAATGGAAGACATTCAATTTCTTGGTATCACAAATTCACTTACAGGACAGAAGTGTAATGGTCAGGGCAAAATCTTCCTTAAGCAAACAGAAATAATTTCCATGCTTTTTAATGCTTCTCCTAAGATGCAAGAATTGTTTTCCCCTTTGATTTCTTTCTGTTTTGACTCCATTCATGATTTTATTTATCCCAAGGGACAAGTCATACACTTAGGGTGTGCAAATGCTGTTTGCAGTGCCATAGACCCTTCTGCAGCACTGCAAACTGCATGCGCTGCAGATGCAGGTGTTCACTGTGCTGTTAATTTGCAGCATGATGGATTTTTTTGACATCAGGGGATCCCAGTGTCAAAAATCCCACACTAAAAGTAGGACGGCACATATGGTGGCAGCATGCACTGCCTGAAACCAGACCCTGGCCAACCAGAGCCACACTCCAGCTGCCAGCCAGGTTCCACGTGCCCAGATTGCCCTGGGTGGGGTATGAGAGGCTGGAGCCAGCACCTGGGCTGATCCCAGTGGTGTTACCTGGGATTCTGGGGGCCTTCTGGTGCTCCAGGGGTGGCAATCTGCCAGGTGCCAGAGTGTGCATGCAGGGGCATTCCCCAGGAACAACTAGCAGTGGCACAAATAGGGATGTGCCCATAGGCAAAGCCAACCTGAGCAGGATGTGTGGCCCAGGGCATATCAGCCCATGCAGGGCCCCAACCCTGCTCCAATCCTATGGGCCCTGGACCTGAAGTTGCCGCCGCCCTCGGCGGCAGCAGCATTGGCAGGAGGTAGCGAGCTGCTGGACACGGAGCCACTGCTTCGTCCAGCTCCGCGGGACCCCACAAAGCATGGGGCCCAGGGCTGTCACCCCAATTTTCCGCCCCCCCCCACCCAGGGACAGCCCTGCCCATAGGGCACGTCCACACATGCAAGCACATACACTTGCAGAAGCTCAAATAGCGCTGGCACAAATTTGTGCCAGAGATTTGTGCCTCAGCATGTCCCTGAACATACATTTTGGTGTAGGGCAAATTGTGCTACTTGGGGCAAACTGACCCTGCCCAGGTCCTCCTGGACCATCAGCCAGGGGAACCTAGAGCCTGGAGCCAGCACCTGTGCTGGCCCCAGCAGTATAAAAAGCTGGCTTGGTAAGCAGCTCAGGCCTACTTGCCCTAAAGAGCTTCTGAGGCCCAGCCAGTTGGTATCTGGGGACACTAGCTCCTTGTGCCAGCTGGACTTGAGGCAGCCCTAACCTAGAGTGGCCCCTGCACCCTCTACCCACTGCAGCAGTCTGGCAGTGGGGACTGCTTCCTGGCTATGACCTGCTGCCACCTGTGACAGCACCCATCCCCTTGGACCTGTGGCCCATGGCTGAGCACCTGCCAGACCCAGACAAGGACTACACAGCTGCCTGGGCTGCGGTACAGGCACCACAGCAGAGCCACCTGCACCTCTGGGGCACCTGCCAGTGGGCTGTGGCTGCACAGTTGGCCTTTGTGCAGCACTGCTGTCATATCTTCTGGTGCCCCTGCTCTGCCAGCTGGGCAGAGCCATGGTCCTATTACAACCAGGTCACAGAGTCCTTGGACGCAGATGTTGAGGTGGATGTCGTCTACCTGGACTTAAAGAAGGCCTTTGACATGGTTTCTCACCCCATTCTCACAAAAAAACTAGGTGACTGTGGCATTGATGCCTACACAGTCAGATGGGTGGCAAATTGTCTCAATGGTCACATGCAGAGAGTGGTGGTGGTAGACAGGTCATTTTCAACCTGGAGGGATGTGGGCAGTGGAGTTCCCCAGGCCTGGGCTATTCAACATCTTTATCATTGACCTGGAGGTGGGTGTGGAAAGCTGTCCACATTTGCTGATGACACAAAGATGTGGGGAGACATGCGCACACTGGAGGGGAGGGACAGAATCCAGCTAGATGTAGACAGGTTATGGAGATGGATGGATGAGAATAGGATGGAATTCAATGCAGACAAATGCAAGGTGCTGCATCTAGGGAGATGGAACCAGCAACACACCTATAGGCTGGGGAACACCCTCCTCCTCCTCAACAATACAGTGGCTAAAAGGGATTTTGGAGTCACTGTTGACTCCAGGATGAACTCCTCTTCCAATGAGAGGAAGCGGTCAGTAAGGCTAACTGCACCTTGTGATGCATCTACAGATGCATCACAAGCAGGTCCAGGGAGGTGATCCTTCCCCTTTGTGCAGCACTGGTCAGGCCACAGTTGGAGTACTGCATCCAGTTCTGGGCACTGTACTTCAAGAGGATGTGACTAGCACTGAGAGGATCCAGAGGAGAGCTGCTCACGTGGTCAGCGGGCAGCAGGCCAGGCCCTATGAAGATAGACTAAAGGGCCTGAATCTATTCAGCCACCACAAGAGAAGACTAAGAGGGGATCTGGTGGTCGTCTATAAACTCACCAGGGGGATCAGTGGAAAATAGGTGAGGCTCTGTTTCCCTGGGCACCACCTGGGATAACAAGGAATAATGGCCACAAATTGATTGAGAGTAGGTTTGGGCTTGATATTGGGGTGTTACTTTATGGTTAGGGATGCCAGGCTCTGGAATGGGCTCCCAAGGGACGTGGTGCTTTCCCCTACCTTGGGGGTCTTCAAGAGGAGGTTGGACAGATATCTGGCTAGGATATTATGATCCCAGCACTCATTTCCTGCCCAGTGCAGGGGGTTGGACTTGATGATCTGTTCAGGTGCCTTCTGACCCTAGAAACTATGAAACTGCCACCTGAGACGTGGGGCCTGTACATGGTGCACAGCACAGGTCTGGCCTGCTGGCATGTACCCTCAGGCAGGACCAGGCCAGATCTTGCTGCCACCTGGGCTCCTGGCACTGTATGCAGGGGCCACACACCCTTGGGTCAGGCCAGGTCCTGCCTCCATGTTCCCCATGCACCTTCAGGCCAAGCCAGCTCCATGGAGGCAGGACCCAGTCTGGCCCGAGTTCCAGCACAGGGCTCACGGGTCAGCCTGCCAGCCAGGCACTGATCCCCCATGGCTCAATGTGCTGTGGAGGGGCTGGCTGAGGCACAAGGGTACTACAGTGCAGGGATAGCTGGCAGGCAGCTTCTGCACTGTAGCATCCTCATGGCCCGGCTACCCCTGCTTGCTGTCTACAAATGCATTTCAGCGCACATAACTACTGCACTATAGGATAGTACTTGTCCCAGACAGTACTGTCCTACAGTGGAATTAATTCATTTACAGGTTTGCCGTGCCAAATCACTGGGGTTAGATTCCTGAAAGTTCCTGTAGCTGGCAAGACAAAAGGGTTATGGGAAAGATGGCAGGTGGCGGGCTGATGCATGGCCACAGAAGATGGTGGTTACTCAAACCTGTATACTGTGGTAGTCAAAATGGTATACAGAATATTAAGTGTGGATACTCAAAACTGTGGTTGGTAAAACTGTGGTTGGCAAGGGAAACCCGTACTGCACCCTAACACAGACACACAGGAAGATGGTGCCACTCATTTGTGGAACTAATTAGCTCCACAGTAAACTCACTTGTATATGTACCCTTAAATTAGCCAAAATTAACCCTTAAATTACCCAAAGAACCTTGTTTGCCCTTAAATTAGCACATTTTGAAGCCCTTGCCTGAATCAGTGTCTTGGAAAGCTTCACCAGACCTTTTCATATACTGTGAGTTAGGTCTGTTCACACATCATAATATTAGGACTCCTTGCTTTTGTTGTTCTTCTCAAACAGCCTCAAACTAAACATCATTGTACCTTTTAACTGTTGTAAGATATGATTGCTGGAAACCAAATAAGTTTTGCTATTTTTACTAATGAATACAACTAGAATAAACTTGTTATTTTCAGTCTCCTAATGAGCTGGAAATCTATGTTACACAAAGGAAACCAGGAAAAGATCTGTTGTTCTCTGCCAGTTATGGGGGATAGAACAGGGAGATCAAAAGAGAGAAGCTGCTCATAAGAACAGCATTCAGGTGGCTCAACAAAGAGAAGAGTTGTTGTTTGGGAAGGAGCTGAAAGCCTGGAAGAAGCAGCAGCACAGACTCAAATAATATAAAAGAGATCTACCAGTATGTTTTCATGGGGTGAGCATCTCACTTGAAGATGTTATACTGGAGTTTTCAGGGGCAAGATTCAAATGTGTCTCTTGAAGAGAGTGTATAGGAGTCAGATGTTTCATGGACAGTACTTGTGGCCATTGTCTGGTTTATTCAATGGTTCCATCTTTCACTATGGTAGGACTTCAACAGAAACAGTGAGGTCTCTAATGTATATTCATATTAATTAACTAGATTGATTATTATACAGAATATGGTACTTAGGCCTGGCAGAGTCCTTGATTCCACACTTAAAGGGCATGTCTACATGAGATGTTTATTGAACAATAGACTAATTAGCTACACAGTAAACATTGTGTGTCTATACATGTAGCAAGAAACCTTTTACTCTGCTCCCCCACCCCCAATGTGAAGATCCTCCATATGGCAAAAGCCCCTTTTGCAGTAGTTGCCCCTTTTTCAGGATGCTTTCTCTTTTCTACCTTATCTTCCTTCCTCTCTCTTTCTTATAATTTTTATATAAGGTGTATTTGTAGTGCAAATAGAGCTTTTAGATGCTTTTACAAATGTACTTTAAGTTTAAAAGTAAGTTGTACCATGTAACAATGTTAGCAAGGGCAGGAATCTCCGTATGGAGTGGGTCCCTGAATGAATCATGGTTAATTGTATAACACAGTAGCTAGTCTGGATAAACAAGTTAATGAGCAGCAATTAACACCTACAAGACTACAGACTAAGAAGAGGAAAGAATCAATACAGAGCCAGGAACTCCCTGAAACTTCACGGTTAAAAGGTACGGAAGCCCTGGTTTGAACTAACTAATGCTGGAAATAGACCCTTGGGTCTGAAATACCCCCTGATCAACCACTTCCAGAGCTCTATTCATCATGGCAGTGAATCAAAATTCATCAACGGACTCCTGAGACTGCACGTACCTGAGGACGTGACCCCTGGGGCTGACAGCTGCCATCCAGCAGCTACCAAGAGGGATGTCCCCCGAGGTCAATGACTCCTGGATTGGGTAAGCCCGAGAATTGGGGAGTCACTAAAGTCTGCCAGTGAGGAAAAAAGCAGAGAAGAATGACTGCCAAGGGCACCCTCTTTGACCTGACCAGCACTCTGCCTGTCCACCCAGAAGGAACAGCCGGTGACACACTTCTGAAGCAATATCGCACTGAAAGAAGCCTCAACTGGCCATCAATGGCGGACTCCAGCACTTGGGGATAGGTATATCTTGACACCGATGCTTAGTGTTCATAGCTAGTGCGAGTGAGCGAGTGAGATCAGCACCAAGGTTTATGGTCTGACTTTTGCATCTGTCCAATAAACTAGAATTTTATGATGATCCTGTGAGTTGGTCCTTCATAGCCAACATACATGCACTAGGATGGAGTAATTAACTCTGTGGAGTTTTTTTATTCCATAGCAACATGTGTTGAGGCATGAGGGTGCTCAGTGCAAGGGCTGCCTGTTGGCTAGCCCCATACTGGAGCACCCTCAAGGTCCAGCCAGCTCCTCCACAACACATTGAGCCAGGGGGGAGCAGTCCTGGGGTAGTAGGGTGATCCCTGGGTGGCAGAGTGATCCCCGCCCTATGCCCCCTGCCAGTTGGAGCTGCTCCAACCAGCTCCAACATGCAGCTTCCAGCTGGGGCTGCTCCAACATGCTGTGATCCCGGGTGCACATGCAAACAGCATACCCCAGAAAAATAAGCTCCAGAGTTTATTGCTTCACAGTAATTGCATATATCAATGCACCCAGGAAGAGGTTAGCTGGCTAACTCTTGAACCAGCATTGCACAGATGCTACTGGCAAAGATGTGCATCTTTGGAATGTGGAACAGCACAGCTGTTGTGTGCATTGTGTTCTACAGGGAAACCAAGATCTGACCCCAGGGATCTCTTCATCACTACATAGGAGAGTTACTTCTCTGATCTTCATAAGACTTACTATTGCAGTTGCTCCCTAGCTCCTGGCTAGAAGTATTTTGGAAAATATTTTTTTTTCCCCATAAAAAAATTCCAGTTGGTTGTAACTGGCTTGTCATAATATAATAATATTCTTGTTCACAAAGAGCCTATGAGTTCTGATATACTCCTTACATGCCAAAATAGCTGGAAAACCCTACTTCTGACATTTCCTTAAAATAAAAGTTTATCTTACCAATGTTAGCACATTAAACAGTGGTTTGCAGCCTTTTTAGACTCAAGGCATGCCTCACTAGACCCAAGACACCCCTCTATAATTTTAGTGAATTGAGCAGCACCCCATCTCAAAAGCTAATTCATTAATTATAGTACTTACTTCCCTGCAGAGGGGAAGGCAGTGGGAGTGGGGGAAAAGGCCAGGCAGAGAGAGCCCAAGTCCACCTGTATTTGCTTATTTTCTTACAGTTCCTGCACACCATTCAAGGGTCTCATGACACCCCAGGGTGCCCCAGATACCCTGGTTAAAAATCACTGGCATAAATTATACCATTTGGATGTACAATAAAGTGTGTAAAAATCTGATTCCATGGGACAATTATTTGCCCCAAAAGTTGTTACCAATTTGTCCTTTTCCCTGTTTGAGTTGTCACACTAGCTGATTTCACAGAGCCTTTTACTTCCTGCATCAGAGAATCTGACTTTCCTTTGCTTTTTTGTCTCTATAGTAACATGACGTTGCTTAACAACTGGGAGATGCTTGTTTGTGTCCCTCTTTTGACATATTGCACTCTACATGCAAAAAAATGGCCCTTTGAAACAAAGATCAAGGAGCCTTTGTCTTTAATTATTCAGACTATGTATTATTAATTAATTACGCTTCTCTGTTTAAACTACTTAGGCAATGCATGATATCTTGTGCTGGACCTATCCCATGCACTGCTGAGAGCAACATTCATTTAAAAGCAAAACCTTTACCGTTCTGTTTTTAAGTCAGGTTTTAACTATTGTCAAACTACCGGATTGCTTCACTAGTACCTTGTGACTTCCACAGGTAGGAGAGGAAGGTAAGAACTGTTACTATATTTAGGGAAAGATTGTATTTGCAATTGCAGCAGGCAAACAAAAGAATTTGTTTCTTTCTTCAGCCAAGATATAAAAGTGTCTTATATTACTGTATACTTTGGTGCATTCTCTTTTATACATGTCATGTACTCCATATCAGAGTTTAGCCTGAGTAAGAACAGCAAGATTTGGTCAGCTGATTGACTGAAGATTTTTTCCCCCCCCTAAACTAAAACATCTTAGTTAGCCTTTTTGTTCCTATTTATTTATAAGCTAGTTAGCAGTTAACATATTACTTTTACTTTATTAGGATTCCATTTTATATAGAAGTGCTAAATTAGCCAAATCCTGCTCAGTGCACTGGAGTAGTCCCAGAACAATCAGGGGTTGGGCTTGTCACTTTAAAAAGCAGAAGTTTATATATAACAAATAAGGTACGTGTGTGTTAATTATGTGTTTAAAGCAAATGTGCTGCTGATGTAAAGAAACTAGATTGATGCCGTAATCTTATAAGAAAGTGACCACTTACTTCAATCCAATATAAAACCTGTAAGCACCTCCTAACTTTAAGCATTTAACTTGAAGGATGATCTTAAATGTTTGGCTGAATCAAAATGCTCATCCTTGCACAGCATCAAGCCATAATCTTTGTGCTCACTATATAAAACTCCATTGAACTCAAAGAAGTAATTCATGCAACAGCTGTGTTTATATAAAGCTAGGTCCCATAACAAGGAAGAAGCAACGAAGCAGCTTTTGGGTCATTACACGTCTCCTTAGTCCAGGGGTGGGCAAAATGCAGCCTGCGGGCATGATGCAGCCCGCTAGGCCATTCTATCTGGTCCATGGGGCCCCTAAAAATTTTATAAAAATAATATTTATCTGCCCCTGGCTGCCCGTCATGTGGCCCTCAATGGCTTCCCAAAATTCAGTAAGCGGCCCTCCGCCCATAATAATTGCTCACCCTGCCTTAGTCGCTTACACTCCGAGCCACTAGCATGGACCCTCAGCTTCCCTGGCAGTTCCCCAACTGATTTAATTGTGATTCTTCCGCTGTACAGCAGTGTGTAGCACTATTCCAATCCTAGGACCTGTTTAGTGTTTTAGTGTAGAAAGGGATCATGGAAATCTCAATTGAGTGTCAGGAGCATAAACTTTAGTAAGGAAGAAAGTAAAGTAACATTGAGATAAGGAGGATAAGAGAATGATACTTCTTTCATGGAGGGAGTGTTGTAAGAATTGTTATATTTCAAAATCATAGGAAAGTAGGGCTGGAAGGGACCTCAGGAAATCATCTAGTCCAACCTCCTGCTCAAGCCAGGATCATCCCCATCTAAGTCATCATAGACAAGTGATTGTCTGACCTATCTGAGCGAACAACCCTCTTGTCCAACTACCAGGCATGATGCCTGAAACGTCAAAAGCACCTCAACCTGCCATGGGTAAAGCAGGGGGATGCCGTTGATTTGCCACTGCAAGGAGATAGAATTGTTTTAAAATATACTCAAAAGATCCAAACAATGAAGAAGTTAAAGAATTCTATGTTATGATATTTCAAGTATTAATATCTTAGTAAAATAATGGGATACAGAGTTGCAGCTTTTACCAATCAAAACATCTATAATCAAATAATAATTTTTCAGAACAAATAATAACTACAGATCACTTAATTTGTGCTTCATAACTGGCTTGCATATTATTTCGTTTATTATTTGATTGCCCTATTGTCAATTACTGTGACTGGAAAATATAATATAAATAGAAGGTTGGATATGTTCAGTTTTAATGTCATATTTATTATTAATGTTCCAGTTAAGTTTTCTAACTCTGACTAGTTAAGTCATGTATTTGTTCAAATGAGCTTTAATATTTTTCACTTTGAGCTGTACATACTGTAGGTATGGATACATGCACCTTTGGAGGCATTTCAAAAGGTGTTCAAATGTTACAGTTGGAGCCATTTTGCTGCATTTGTATCACTTCAAGCTTGTCAACACATAGCAATTAAAATGTAACAGCTGCTGCCCTTTTAAAACATTTCCCCTTTGAAACAGCTCCAAATATAGACATGTTCATCCCCTGTTCCTGAAGCTTCATGTAATTTAACAGTTCTAGTATGCCCTGTGTTATTAAAATATGAATGCATAAATTAAAAGACAAACCTCACAAGACTAGTTATACTGTTAATAAGAGAATTTAATGTAATGCATTCCTGACATGTAAACTGAGAATCTCCAGTGTTCTCAGTGACATAAGGACTACTACCTTCAGGAGTGGTTTGCAAAGGTAAGTGTATGCATGTGTTTTCTCGCCTACTTTCCCAACCTCTCTGAAAAGAAAGAAGAGCAGCTCAGCTGGAAAGTCTTGTTCCAGTTGGAAACTTCTAATAAGTTGAATTGCTTATTGGAGTGAGGGCAATCAATAAGCTTGGAGGCTGGCAAACATAAAGCTGTGTTTTTCCTCCTGGGTTTCTTTACTGTTCATTGACTGGTATTGCCATCACAGGACAACCAAATGGTGCAAGAGCCCATCCTGCACATCCTCCCCCTTAGCACCGAGTCTTCTATAACAATGGGGGCCAACCTTTTTGGCAGGCATGCCACAAATTAGCCCCACATCCTGCCTGAGTGCCACTAATCCTTTCCCCCTAGCTGACCTGCTGTTCGGCTTTCTGCTCCCTGACTATGCTGCAGCTCTGCTCTCTGCTCTATGTTCCCTGCCTGATCTGATGCCCCACTTTCTGCCCCCTACCCTATCTGCCAATGTACTGCCTGTCCCTTCCCCAGTCTATAATGTGCCACATGCAAAAGCTGCTCATGCCACTTGTGGCACCCATGCTGCAGATTGGCTCCACTTGTTCTATAATATGAGGTTATGATTTCCAGGGTTACTTCTTTTTCACACTGATGTAAGAGGAGAAACAGGCTAATTATTCTGTGTTTGATGGAAATCCCCTGCATGCAGTGGCAACAGAACTTGACTCCTCATAAGGTAATACCTTATTGTATGTCATTTTCACTTATTTCCAACTCACAAATACATCCATTATGGGAATCAGACAAAAATGTCCATTTTAAAAAGCTCCTATTGTCCTCGTCTAGGAGCTCTGGTGCCATATTTTTGTTTGTTTCTTTACAGGAAGCCCAAGCCTTCCTGAAATGGATCCAGACCAGCAAGGTAAGTAATATTATCAGTTGCCTCCCATCTTTCACAAGAGAAATCCCACCATCCAGTTCTCAGAACCTTTGTTCTGGCAAGAGAAAAGCTCCACTCCTATCAGTGCCATGGAAGACCAGCCTGTGCTCCCCATGTTATAAATACAGGCAATATTTGTTCTGCTATTTACATCTGGCCTAGAAGTAAGATGCAAAGCTAATGGATAATCATTTGGAAAGCATAAGGAGCCAGTGGGAGGACAAAATAGGCAACTCAGATGTACTGGTAGTTTAAGCAAGTTTGGTAATTTAAAGCAAGTTACACCAGTAAAGAGTTATAAAAGCAAAGCTATATATTAAAGGACTTTCAGGTTTAATAGGCTCAGCCATGGTAATGAGTTCTGAATCTGAGACCTGGTGGCAATATCCCAGGGCAACCCAGTGCAGTCCCCCTAAATGCAGTAGTTCCTGAATCCAGCTTCTGCTGTCTTGCATACTGAACATAATGCACCAATAAAGCCAGAGGCATAACTAGTGAGTTGTGCCCAGGACAAGACTCCCTTGCAAGGCAGTGGCAATAGCAAGGGAGCAGTGGGAAGGAGGGTGACCTTATCTGCCTGGGGTATCCCAGCATGCAGCTCCTCCAACCTGGCCCCTCCAGCAAGGGGTACAGGAATGCCATGGCAAAGATTAGTGAGATCTAGGGGTACCATTCTGGCACTCCCTCTAATTCAATGCCCAAGGCTCTTGCCTTTCCTCCTCACCCAGTTACACTACTGAATAAACCCCTTTGGCTCGTTTATAACCTCTTCACTATATAGTAAAAGTCCACTGTAACATGGGTGCTTTGTGGCTGTTCATCTCTTGGTTGTTTCCGATTCTCAATTTCCTAAAGCATCTCCCTCTAAACCAGGGGTGGGCAATTATTTTGGGCAGAGGGCTGCTTCCTAAGTTTCCACAAGTCATCAAGGGCTGCATGACAGGCAGCCCAGGGCAGATTAATATTAATTTTCTAAATTTTTTAGGGGCCCTGCAGGCCAGATAGAATGGCCTGGCAGGCGGCATCTGGCCCCCGGGCTGCATTTTGCCCACCCCTGCTCTGAACTAATGATTTCTAAGCCATTTCTAAGCCATTCTAAAACTCAAGCAGTTTTGGGATGAAAGCTATCCTTCTGTAAAAAGCCAACACAGGCCAATCGTCTTTTAAGGTCCATCTAAGCCAGGGGTGGGCAATTATATTGGCTGGAGGGCCACTTAATGAGTTTTGAGGACCTGTCAAGAGCCATATCCTCCTCTCCTCACCCACCAGAGCTGTAGTTTGCTGCAGCGAGCAGGCATCAGTGTCAGGTGCAGGTGTAGCCAGCAGGTTCCAGAGCTCCGATGAGGAACCTGCTAGTCCACAGCTGACTCAACTGCCCACCCAGCACAGTGGCGGTTCCTGCCTGGGTCCACAGCTGATGCTGCCAGCAGGTTCCAGGCTGGGGATCTGGGCCGGAGCTTCTCCCACATCGAGAGGATAGAGGTGTTAGCTGTGGATGCCGCTGGCAGGTTCTACCTCCACAGCTGATGCTGCCACCTTTCCACTGTGGTGGAAGCCACACTCAGATGCCTGATGGTGCTGGGCAGAAGCAGCGGTGCCCCCACCAGCACCATGCAGAGGCCAGAGCTTCTGGCCATCTGAAGGCCAGATCCAATTATTTGGCATGCTGGATCTGGCCCACAGGCTGTATTTTGCCCACTCCTGAGCTAAACCCTAGCTCTGCAAAAGAACTGGGTTCCAGTTAAGTCACATGCAGGCCTTCCAAATTGGGCTTAAATGGGATTCAGTGTATGAATTGCATATGTTGTTCCAAGATGAAGGCAGGGGACTTACCTCACGTCACCTGCTCTACAGGAATATTAATATATCCACACTATTCTGCAAATGGAAGATGATTTGTAACAGTTTACCCCTGAACGCAATGGACCTAAGTTCTTGCGGAGTAGCTTTCACTTAATGCAGGATAGAGCAGGTACATGAAACAATGCCACAAAGTAGCTGATGCACAGATTAATTTAGTATAATTTGTTTATCAGCCTATAACCTTAATGAAGCAAAGGCCTTTATTGGTTTTCTGCATGGACTTGCATTTTACCACAAGTGAGAAAGTAGAGGGTTTTCTTTGTGCCTTGTAAGGTGCCCTCTCATTCTCACAGGCTGGAGCATCATTGTTTTGTATTTAACTTGGACTTTTTCTCTTATCATGTCTTTGACTTGGATACTTCCCAGGTTGATTTTGGAAATATTACATAATTGGTACCAAAAGCTCTATGATAACAAACACTAAGGCTGTGGATTGTCCATAAGGATAGACTTGAATCCAAAATATGGTAAAATATTTCAGAAATCAATTAATAGCAGATGGCTAACAGAACCCACAGCAAATGTGTTTGAGAGATCTTGGATGAGAACATGAAATTCCTCAACTCAGAGTACAATCCTGCAAAAGGCTCATATTCAGTCATACCACTTCTTGCATTCATATTTCTTATTACAGGAACAGAATAAAGATTTGAGGTCCAGTCCAACAGCTACTGAAATCAAAGGGAAATTTTCTATTGATTTTAATGGATTTTGGATTCTTTCTTCAAGAAAGAATGCTTGTACTACAAGCCAGGAAAACCATACTCCTTTCCCATGTTGCATTACTTAGTATAGAACATTAGTCTGTATAACCTCTCCAAGTAACATCACACAACATGTTCTGACAAGAACAAAATTAGACAGATACAGATAGCAGACCAGAGATACGTTTATCATGGGAAGAATATGTGAACCAGCAGAGCCCTTAATTTGCTGACCATTATTATTAGACTGGGGCATTTACAGGGAACTGTAACAGTTTGCCCTCCCCAGCGGCATTTTTTTTTTTTTGCCCATGAGGGGCACCCCAGATGTTAATGTTTCATTTCTCTCGTTCATCTCATATCCCGCCTTTGCTCACCTGCCACATCTTGATGTAAATATCATTTTAGATGTTCTTAAAAAAGTGGTAGACTGCCTCTTGTAATTCTATGTTGGGGTTCTCAGCCACCACAGGCCTTGTCCCATGTCTTTCTCTAGCTAGGTCTACCAGTCTAAACCCACCAGATAGTGTTAGACTCCAAGGCTGTAGCTCTTTAATCTTGGGCAACACCCTTTCTTTTAACTCGGGCTACTAGCCAAGGTTCCCCCACAGGGGCCCAGCTTAAAAGTCCTCCACCCAGCTCTGACAGGCTGGCCCTATACCAGTATGGCACATACTGGTGCACTAGGCCCCTTTGGTGCTAATGAGGTCTCCTCCTCCCCTACAGCCTTGTCCACAAGCCACCAGTGTCAATCAACAAATTACACACACACATGCACACAGTAGGTCAATGGTTTATAACCACACAAAAAAAATATAAATTAAACAAGGCAGCATGCCAGCTTACATTTTCTTCATGGCTTGGTGCCTCTGCTTCCTGGCTGTCTGTGATGCTCCTCCCCACGGCGCAGCTGCCACTTATCTGAGAGGAATTCCCTTCTCACAGCAGCCAGATTGGCAGCTAAGCCTCTGTGGAGCTCCCATGCACAACCTCCTTCCCCTTTGGTTGCTGCCCCTAACTACCGCCAAGACTAGGGTTTTTATAGCTCTGGCCTGCCCCTTTCTTGTCACCTGACTAGCTGGCCAGGCTCAGCTTTTAACCCCTACCCTGCCAGCAGGCTGTGCCCAGAAAGTTCTGGTCTTAAAGCAACTGGTCTACTTTCTGATAACGGGGCTAGGGTTCCCTGTAACAGGAACCAATTTATAAAAGTCAGTTGTTTTCAATAGGAAGCAAGTGGAAACATTTGTGAACTACTTCCACTCAGTTATACATGTTCACATTTTACCTACATCCTCCATTATCTAGGAATGTCTCCTGTACTTGAATCATAGGGATATACAATTTACAAGGAAAGGAGAATGAGCAAACAATAAGTCAGGCCTGGCAAAAGGGTTACATTTATATTATGTAAAACATGTCAGTAAAAAAAATTTGCTGTCAGTAAAAAGTTTTCAAATTGTTGGTAGAATAAAATATTTTCTCAGGTTTGCAACTCTGAAAGAAGGTGGCACATAGGAGGTAAGAGGGTTAACCCTTTTTTGCTGCACCATATCACTTTTTAAACGGCTTTTTGAAAACCCACTATGGCAAAAGAAAAGGAGGTAACACAGAATCATAGAAAATTAGGGTTGGAAGGGACCTCATCTAATTCAAGCTTGTACTCAAAGCAGGACCATCCCCAACTAAATGATTCCAGCCAGGGCTTTGTCAAGCCAGGCCTTAAAAGACTCCAAGGATGCAAATTACACCATCTCTTTAGTTAACCCCTTTCAACGCTTCACCACTCTCCTAATGAGAACGTTTTTCCTAATATCTAACCTAAACTTCCCTTGCTGCAACTTGAGACTATTGCTCCTAGTACTGTCATCTGCCAACACTGAGAACAGTCTAGCTCCATCTTCTTTGGAATCACCATTCAGGTAGTTAAAGGCTGCTATCAAATCCCGCCTCAGTCTTTTCTTCTACAAGATGGCCACCTTAACTCAGTCATAGTCATTAGCTTCATCTCAAGGCATTGCCCTGTATGTGGCCTGTGCCTTACCTACAGCTAAGGCCCCCGAGTTGACTGGCCCAGTATCCCTTATCCAGCCTGACCTGTATTGCATTGTGCTCAAATGCTTCGATGTAGGCCCCTGAGTCATCTTCCTGGGTCACTTTAGGCATTTTGAAGAAAGAAAAGTTATGTTGCAGCCAGTTCTGGTGCTGGGCTACCTCCCGCTATGCAGGGTGGTAAACATCAAGAATCTGAGTAAGTGCCTGCAGAGTCTGCCCTAGGAGGTCAGGATTTGCCATTACTGCCAACTGCACGGCAAATGAGTCACCTACGGTCAGGTCCTCTTCTGAGTTCCTGGCCTATGCACCATTTTGTACCTGCTGGGTTTTGAGTGGCCGCTCTCGCACAGCTCAAGACCAGCTGTTCCTGTCCTGCCTCTAGTTTCCCCTTGGGCACTATTGCTGCTATTGCATCACCTCCCCATGGAGACCCCTGATACTCACCCACCATGACTAGTTGTTCTCTTCAGGAGTGGAAGGCTCCCCTGGAATTGGGATTTTGCTGGGAGATGTCACCAGCAGATATTCCTGGGGCTCCACCTCCCCTACACCCCTTCCATGTGCCAGCCAGCAGTGTTCAGCTGGATGTTAGCTGGCCTGTATACTTCAGTCATTGGGCCTGTTGGCATGACCCTGACCCATGCTTCTAGTATGGCAACCTGAATGTGGCATTGAATTAGCACACTGCCTTGCGTGTGGGGATCTTCTATTTTAAAACCATTAATGTGGGCCTGGGTTATACCCAAATGGCTCATCCCTGCCTAGAGACTATGCATCAATGGGCCAGAGTATGGCCTGCTGAACTTCATGTGTCCTAGCCTGGAGTCTCTGGGGGCCCCTCAATCCTCGGCTCCAGGGAAGAGTGAGTGGTTGCCTTCTGACCTTAGGAGCAATTCAAAAGTATAAGAAAAGAATCAAAGTGCTGGGGAGGCACAGTGTTGCTGCCCCACTCACATGTCCTACATGCACTGTGACAATCTGTCCCTAGGTGTTATTCTTGGTCCAGACTTGGTTCGCCCTCTGAGCCATGGAGTGGACCTCTCTTCAGGGTCCCATCCTGGGTCCCTCCAGTGAGAGTCTCTGGCTACACTGGGGGGAGCGCCTAGTGTTCTCTCTGCCATGGGCTCTTATTGGAGCTTGCTGGCATCCTCTGATGATGTCACTGCCTTGTGCTGGTCCCAGCCATATAAACAAAGGCCTTTGACATAATGTTGCACCCAATTCTTATACATAAACTAGACAGTTGCAATGTGGATTACTACACAGTCCAGTAGGTTGAAAATTGCCTTATAGGATTCACCCAGAGAGTGGTGGTAGATGGGTCAGTTTCTACCTGGAGAAATGTAGGCAGTATCCCCCAAGGCTCTGTCCTGGGACCGGTACTATTTAATATCTTCAATAGTGACTTGGACGAAGGAGTAGAAAGTACCCTGTCCAATTTTGCTGACAACACCAAACTATGCAGGGCGGTAAACAAACTAGAGGGCAGGCAACAAATCCAGGCCAATTTGGACAGGCTAGGGAAGTGAGTGGAACAGAATAGGATGCAATTTAACAAGGATAGGTGGCATGTGTTGCACCTGGGGAGGAAAAAAATCATCAATACTCCTATAGGCTGGGAGGTACCATTTTAAGTAGCACAACTGCAGAAAGGAATCTTGGAGTTGTAGTTGCCTCCAAAATGAACGAGTCATCAGTGTAATGAGGTAATAAGTAAAGCTAAGCACACCCTTTCTTGCATAAGTAAGTGCATCACAAACAGGTCTAGAGAGGCGATTCTTCACCTCTATGTAGCATTGGTCAGGCCATAGCTGGAGTACTGCGTCTAGTTTTGGGTACCGCACTTCAGGAGGGATGTGGATGGCCTGGAGAGGGTTCAGAGGAGGGCCACTTGTCTGGTTAAAGGCCTACAGAAAAAACCCTATGTGGACCGATTGGGAGACCTGAACCTCTTCAGCCTCTGCAAGAAGAAGCTGAGAGGTGATCTCATGGCCGCCTACAAACTCATCAGGTGGGGTCAAGAAGAAATAGGAGATACAATGTTTACCAGGGCACCTGTCGGAGTAACTAGAAATAATGGCCACAAACTGAAAGAAAGCAAATTCAGACTGGACATCAGGAAAAAATTCTTTACAGTGAGGGTTGCCAAAATATGGAATGTGTTTCCAAGGGAGGAGCTGTCCCCGTCCTTGGAAGTATTTAAAAGGAGATTGGACAGACAGTACTCTTTCCAGCCTAGGGCAGGGGGTTGGACTCAATGATCTAATAGGTCCCTTCCAACCTTAACTCTATGAAACAAGTGGCTGGTGAACCACATGGGCAGTTTGTCTGTCAGCTGCTGTTCCCCATTTGGCATGCCTGCCAGTGGTAAGTATTTCCCCCTTGTGGGGTTACTAAGGGATTTTTCCCAGTGCCATGGGGCTTCCCCGCAGCCCCCATGCTAGGGAAGGGATCTCTACCCCTTTTCCCTCATCACCCCAGGACACAGGAGAATGCACGTGTCCTTATTAAACCTCATGAGATTTCTTTTGGACCAATCCGACAATTTGTCTAAATCACTCAGAATCCTAGCCCTACCCTCCACCATAACTACTACTTCCCCCAGCTTGGTGTCATCTACTAACTTGCTGAGGAAAACCCAAACATGTTCAACATAAAAGAGTTTCTTAAGTTTTTATATTTTTGTTAAACCCAAGTGTTTTTTTGGGAACAAAAACCTGAAAAGCTTAAGCAAAAACAGAGTTTTTTTCTGCACAAATTTCTATTTGGTTGAAAAGTTAGTTTCCAACCCCCAGAGACTAAAGGGGAAATTCTTTGGCCAGTTATAATATTAGAGTTCTCTCTCTCTCCAGTACCTCTCCTAAAATAGTGACCTCCAATGTTTGGCTCCAGTGATGCGTGTGCTAGTTCCTCTACCATTATCTACGCACTGCAGTTCCTTCTGTGACTGCTCTGTTGTATAAAGATACCTAACCTAACTCAGGTAGTGCTGGTAGACTACCTTTGACATGGACTAATTTATTCTGCCAAGATGAATTCAACTTCAAACTGGCAGAATCTAAATTCTGGTTCAGGTAACTCCTGCCTATGGCGGTGGGGCTGGACTCAAACTCATGAGATCTCTTCTAGCCCCTAATGTCTATTAAATCAGTGAAATTCAACTGAGTGTACACTTAACAAATTTGTGGATGACACCTAATTAGGTGGAGTTGCAGATGTTTTGAATGGCAGGGCTAGGATCCCAAATGACCTGAATACACTCAAAAAAAATGGTCTGCAATCAACCAAATTAAATTCAACAAGGACAGATCAACAAGTGCAAAGTCCTGCATTGGGGATGGAATAATTGCATGCACGAATACAGACTGGGGAATGACTAGTTAGGCTGCAATCTGCAGAGGACCTGGAGGGTTCAGCAGACCAGGGTTACTCAATCTCTGGCCCATGGGCCAGATCTGGCCTACAGTGCTATGTCATCCAGTCTGGAGGGTTCCCCACAAGTTCAGAAATTTGAAACAGGGAAGCGGTGACACTGCTCCCCTGCCACCAAATTTCTGGACCCACGGACCCAGGAGTTAAGTCCTTTGTCCTGAATCTGGCACTCAATCCCAGTGCAGAGGGCCAGGCAGGGGGAGCACCAGGCCCCAGGGTCCAATCCCAGTGGGAGGGGGTGATACTGGGCCCCAGAGCCCAATCTGGTTCACAGATAGGCCCTGTACCACTTGTCTGTGCCCAAAAGGTTAAGCACCACTGCAGTAGACCATAATCTGAATGTCAGTCAAAAGTATGCTCTTGTTGTAAAAAGACCAACAGCATACATGTACTGGGTTATATTAACAGGATTATCACTTGCAAATCAAGGATAGTGTTTCTTTCACTCTATTCGGTGCTTGTGAGGCTTTCCTTGGAGTATGATTTCCAGTTTTGGGCCCTATACTTTGAGAACAATATAGATAGCTTGGCAAGTCGAGTGCAGAGCAACAAAAATTATTTTAGGGACCTGGGAAGTGAGACTTATGAGGAAAGGCTAAACAAACTAGAGTTCCTTAGTCTAGAGAAGAGAAAACTGAGGAGGGATTTGATAACAAATAGAGAGGATGGAGATGGGCTTTTCTCTGTGGCCACATGAGACAGAACCAGGAGCAATGATCTCAAGTTGCAGTGCAGGAAATGTAGGATGGAGATTAAGAGGAACTTTCTGACTATGAGGGTGGTCAAGCATTGAAACAGACTACCTAGATAGATTGTGGAATCTCCATCCTTGGAAAATTTTCAAGAGCAGGTTGGAAAAATACTTGTATGGGATGCTTTATTTAACCTAATCCTTCCTTGAACAGGGGGCTGAACTAGATTACTTTGTCACGTCCCTTCCAGCCCTACTTTTCTATGATCCTGCAAACTCTACACTATACTGCAGTGTAACAGGGGGCCAGCTCGGGGCTGATCTCCATGTGGCCTGCCCACCTGTTCTTGGGCTAACCACCCGCTTTCTCACCCACTATGCCTTGATCTTAATAATAAATTGATAGATATAATTAAAGCGGGAGGCTGCCCATTTTCTGCCCCAATGCCAGGGGTGCTATCTGCAGCTCCATTCCTCCCCTACACCACAGCCCAAGCTTCGCAGATGGCATCTAGGTGTTCCTGTCATCACTGGCCCCACACTGGGCCCCAGACTCCTTCTGATTGGACCCTAAACAGATCCCCCTCATCAGGTGGCCTCATCCACCTTCATACAGACTATGTAGTTCCCTGAAGCCATTTTCCCCTCTCAGGTGTGGTCCCCTCCTGGGATCTTTGGCTACCAGCCCTGGCCCACCTCCAGGCCAATCGGGACCCCTGGCCCTCAGCTCTCGGGCATCCCTCACAGTGGGCCCCTGGCCCTTTTGATTGGTCTGGTCCTGGCCTCAGCATGAGCCAGTCAAGGGTACTATCTTGATCAGTATTTGAGTCTCTAGTCCCTCACTCTCTCTAGGGATCCACCCCCTGGGCCCTACAATAAAGGAGTAACCTACCTGGTAGGGGGGAGGGGGAAGCTACGGGTTAAGGCACCCAAACCCGCCTTTCACTGGGGTGATCACTGGCCTGGCATTTCCTGGGGGCTCCTGCAACACTGAGAGCTCCGCCAGGCCAGTCCTGGGTACCCGGCAGGGTGCAGTTTTAGGTCATGCCCAGGAGCCTCCTACCATCCCCTACAGCAGCCCTCAGGCCAGGCGATGTTGTTGCCTGACACCCAACAGCCAAACAGCCTTGTTTATATTGTTAGCCCCGAGCCTAAAATAGCTGCCTTCATTAGGCACCTGGAGGCTGCCAGCTCCAGGACCTTAAAAGTGGCAGGCACACACAGTGCCCTGCCACATGCAGTCACTACATCTGAAAGGTTAGTTGTACTTTAAAATACAAGGGTGTTTCAAAAAGTAATGGCAATTTCAAAGTAAAGCATTCCGTGTGTAATGATCACTTGCTGGACCATATTGCTTGTACTTGTAGTTATAAAACAGTGGGTGCATTCAACAAATGTCACAATCACCATTCCCCACAGCTGCGTAGCTTCCACTGGACACAAAATGAGTTTATTTCAAAATTGTTGTTACTTTTTGAACCCTCATAGAAGATTCTGCATTTTTCTAATCTACGTTAGGGAGACATGGGATGAGCAATCAGAGCAAGCATAGGACTCATAAGCTAGGCTTTTGATGGCTTCCTTCATATTCCTCCATGGTGATTTTTTTTCAATTTTCTCTTAAATGTAGTAGTCATGAAATGGAGGGAGGGCATAAACCAGAGGTGGGCAGAATGTGGCCTGTGGGCCGGATGCGGTCTGCCAGGCCATTCTATCCAGCCTGCGGGGCCCCTAAAAAATGTAGAAAATAAATATTTACCTGCCTGACTGCCTGTCATGCAGCCCTCAATGGCTTGCCAAAACTCAGGAAACGGCCCTCTGTCTGAAATAAATTGCCCACCCCTGGCATAAACCAACCCATCATATTTGTGTTTTCATTCACAGAGGCTCTGAGTGACATCCAGAATTCAGTTTATAGAACAGCCCTGAAACTACGCTCAGTACAAACTCTCTGCCAATGTAAGTAGATGAGGAAGTTTCTGTACTTTTGGACTGGGAGGGGAATCTGGAAAATTCATAGAGAATAGGGCTGGAAGGGACCTTGAAGATTATAAAATCCAGCCCTTGCCCCAGGGGCAGGAAGTTAGCTAGGGTCAAAGGATCCCAGCAAGATAAAAAGAAAAAAAAAAAAACTCACAGTCTGAACTAAAACACTGCTTTGTCTTTCTCCAATACTCTTCCCTTAAAGGGTTCTGGAGCACACTACAAATTTGTTTGTGAACAAATGGACAATTATACTCTGTACAGGAACCAGTGCTTTTCTGACACTCATATAGCATTTTCCAAAGGAAGCTAAATATTTTTATCCTAGTTTTGCTAATGGGGAAACTGAATCAAAGAGGTCAGCTGACTTGCCGAGAAGATACAGTGACT
This sequence comes from Crocodylus porosus, assembly GCF_001723895.1. Taxonomy (NCBI): domain Eukaryota; kingdom Metazoa; phylum Chordata; order Crocodylia; family Crocodylidae; genus Crocodylus; species Crocodylus porosus. The sequence continues at coordinate 6,581,666 of NW_017728949.1, read as the reverse complement.
CAACTGCAGAGTCAGCAGCAGAATTCAGACCCTATCCTTTGTAACACCGAGAGTGTTAGACCCCAACTCCATGTGGCACCCAATGACCAGGGAGACAATGATCCGATTGCCCATGGGTCCTGTTACTCTTTAGACAGAGCAGGCAGGGAGCAAACACCAGCACACATTGCTCACAACAGCTTTATTCAGAATGGAGACAGCTTTGGGTCAGGTCCCAAAAAACAAACTGGGGACCTGCCCTAAACAATAGTTCCCCCCCACACACACATACATTTATACACTTTGGTTTATGCTTACCATTCATTCTACCCTTGTTCCTCCTATGTTCCACCCATTTTTCCTCCCATCTCAAGCTCTGCCTCCATTCACTGTTTACTTCATTAGCATGAAATGGTCTATGCATTTTACTTATTTACATGTCTTTTTGCTATGAGTGCATGTCTAAGACCTTAACTTCTTTTCTTCAGTCAATGGGCAGACTTAACCAAAACCTGGAAGCTTTTGGAGGCTTCTTCACCAATCTCCATTTACCTTTTTGTATATATTCATCTCGGATTCTGTTACCAATTACATGGTGTTTCACATTCCAGTCTGTTTTTCTGTGTCATGTTGTACCATCTTCCACATTCCTAAAAATGTCACCACATTCACAGCACACAGACTTGCACGGATTCATTTCTTGTTTTTTCCTCAGAAAATGGTTGACACAGTTAAGATGATTACTTAGCATAAGCAAATGGCTGGCTTAGCTATCATTCTGCGATGTGGTCAGCAGCTCTGCTAGGCTACAGGTCATACCTTTATTCAGCTGCAGATTCAACGCTCCCGGAAAAATCCAAATATTGTCATTCTAACAGAGAGGATTCCCAATGCACCATGCGGATTATCTTTTCTATGTGTTCTGTTATAACATAAGTGTTAATAAACCTGGTCAACATAGTTTTGACAGTTCCGTACCTCCCCACAAAAACACAAAACAACAACAACAACAACCCCACACACCTCATCAACAATGGGGTTTTATTGAAGACAAAATATTTTCAATAATCAAACTCCCCTGCAGAAAATATATTTCCTTAAAAAAAAAAAAAAATTAAAGAGACTTATTGTCATCCATTTCACACATCTTCTGTGAGCTCTAATTAAAATAAAAAGGCAGTGGAGGAGGACATTTAAATAGCCCTGGCTCTTAAAGCCAGCTGCAATGAAATAAAGCCTAAACCAGAAACCTGCTTCCCCCAACAATGAAGTACTGGGGAGGGGAGAAGGGGAGCAGGAGGATCAGTTCCCAGGGAAATATCAATTACTAGGTTCTTGCCAACAGATCTGAGAAAGCAGCTCAGCATTACTGCCAAACAAGGAGCAGCAGAGGCACTGATTTATTTTCCTGGGGCCCAATCTTGTGCACACAAACTATGAAGCATCAGGCTTCATCTCCTGAGTAATTCTATTTTAAAAAAAAAGTCAATGGAATTGCTTATGGCAGCATTTTATTTTTACTTATAGGCTTGAGATTTTCAGAGACACTGCTCATCATGGTGAATGAACAGAGTACCAATGAACTCTCTCTCATAGCACTCCCATGAAATAATCATCATCACTCCCATTCCAGAGGAAGAAAGTAGGCACAGAGCAGCAGGAGGCTACAAAAGGATTATCTACCACTTAAGTCCTATTCTGGGGGGAAGAGGGGGAAAAAAACCAAAAACAAATGGGATTTAAGTGCTGCAGAAGAAGTATTGTGCTTGTCCTCTTCATGAGGATGCATTGCAGTCCAACTAGTCAGAAGTCACAAGAGACAGCAGAGCCAAGAGCAGAACCTAGATTTTCCAAGCCCTGGTTTTAACCATAAATCCAGATGTATGGGCCTGGCATTGTAACTAAACCAAGATGCTGAAGTCAGATATTCATCACATATATGTTAAAGCAGATGGTTACAAACATCACCCCTTCACACGTAGTAGTAAATACTGGAAGGGATGGCTACTTGGGACAGGGTATCCTAGCAATCTTCTTGGCTTTCTAATGGAAAAAGACAAGGGAAGGTTGAGGAGCATAATAATTCACTGCTATTACTAAAAGAGATCTATTATAATAGCAAGAGTAAACAGTTTCCTTTAGTACTTGATTACTCTACCACTATTAAAATTCAAACAAACTCCCTTTAAAAAAGATCTATAAAGATCTATTATATTTTTTCAGAGACACAGATTAATTAGATTATTATTATAGCATGTAATATTGCCAACACAACATAAAAGTTGCCAGCAATATGGAACTTCATCTATGTATTGTTGTCCTTGTTAAATGTCAAAATTAGATCTATTTCTTAGGAATGCATATATTGGAAAGAGAATCAAAAAATGCATAGGGTAATTTGCAGACATTATTACTACTACCATGAATATTAACAACAAAATAAAATATTATACACCAGAAAGGTTCTATTCAGTACTCCTGACCCTTTACCCTGGCAAATCTCCCACTGAAGTCAAAGGGAATTTTGTTGTGGGAAAGAGCTACTGAGTAGACTGCTGAGCATTTACTTCATTTCCAATTTGCTGTGTGGAAGTTGGACATTGCACTGGAACCCCTGGAATTTGCTTATCTTTTTATCCCTCTGAATGCACCAACCCCTTCATACAAAAAACTATTCCTGAGAATGGGCAAAACATGCATCAATACCTTTATGACATATTAAGAATGTAATATAAGCCCAGAGGGATCAAAGGGGGCAGGAGTGCTCAAAAGCCCCCATGGCTCACCAAAAGCATCCATGAATGTCTCAAAGCTAAAAAGAAGTTGTATACCCAATGGAAGGGAGGGGCCATCACCAAGAAGGATTATACTTCCATTGCCCAAGATTGTAGTGGGACTGTTAGGAAGGTGTCCTAGGGAGGGACGTACAAACGATAAAACCAAACACTCACCCATGGCAGGAGGCATGGTGAAGCAGGGGCAAATGGAAGAGCCCGCTCAGCTCATCAGCCACTTGTTTATACAATTAAGGCTGGCCAGTGAAAATAAAAAAAATGGAGGCCAATGCCACAGAAGAGGTGAGGAGGGAGGGGGGGAGAAAGACAACCCCGGCCAGACCCAGGAAGGGAGGAGACCTTCACCACAGGTCCCACTGGGAGCCAGGGGCGGGAAGACGTCAGGCAGCAGGGACCCCGGACCCGAACAAGGACCCAGGAATGGACTGGAGGCCCAACAGGATCCCAGGTGGGAGAGTCAGAGTGACCAGGATGAGCAGGGACCCACGCCGGCGGGAAAGACCCCGAGAGGAGCCCCGGGGTGGTTGCTATTGAAGCAGGTATTGCTGCCATTTCCAGCGGGGTCAGCAGCGGAGTGGGAAGAACTCCCAGGGATGGCGGATGATATTAGGCGCTACGTTAAAATTAGAGGGGAAGGAAAAGGGTAGGAGTGGGGCGTAGTTATGCCAAGAGGCAGACCTGAGTCTAGGGTTTCTTGGATGATTGGCTTCTTTTGTTTCCCCATGTGAAGGGGTTGAGGAGGGGATGGTTTTGTGAGCTTCTCCGAGTAGAGGGGCTGAGGGGAGAGCCTCAGAGGTTTTTCTTTGTTTTCCCAGAGAAGGGGCTGGAGGGAAGAAGGAAGGTGGGGTAGAGACAGAGCCAAGAGGACTGATCCCATGTTGGCAAGCAGTCATAACGGGTGGCTGGCAGAAGGGCACCACTCCACTGAAGGGGCTGAGGCCAATGGAGAACATTGCACATGAGGTGGAGTGAGGCCAGGGTGTAGGGATGGTGGAGCCCCATGAATGGCTGTCAGGTGAACCGCGGTCCACTGAGGAAACCAGACGGCTGTCCCCAACCACTGAGGAACCAACAAGTCATGGCAGGGGAGAGCGGAGAAGGCGAGTCATGGAGGAGACACCTGCTCGGCCAAAGATGCGAGTCCGGAGAACACTCAACGTCCATCACCCAGGTGAAGGCCACTCGAAGCCTGATGGTCACAGAAGGCTAAGGTGGAGATGGAAGTGGGACTAGCAACCCAGATCAAGGACAGCAAGAAGTTCTTTTTTAAATACATAGGGGGTAAAAAGGTACTGGATAACATAGGGCCTCTGCAGGATATGCTTGGAAATCTGGTGGTTACACAAGATGACAAAGCTAACCTCTTTAACAATTTCTTTGCCTTCATCTTTTTGAGCAGGGATTGGGGCATCCCCCCCACTGGGATCCCCGATGGACCCAAGGGAGGCGCTGCCAGGCCTAGGGTCAGTGAGAACCTAGTCAGGGAACTTCTGGTGGGTCTAGAAGTGTTCAAGTCAGCAGGACCTGTTGATCTCCACCCCAGAGTGCTGAGGGAATTAGCAGTGGTCATTGCAGGCTGTACGAGCACTCATGGTGCTCTGGCAAGGTGCCAGAAGACTGGAAAAGGGCCAATGTGGTCCCCATTTTCAAACGAGGGAGGAAGGAGGACCCAGGAAACTACAGGCCCGTTAGTCTTACCTCGGTCCTGGGGAAGCTTTTTGAGAAAATTATCCAGGAGCACATCTGCGAGGAACCAGCAGGGGAGAACATGCTTAGGGGCAACCAACACAGGTCCATTAGAGGCAGATCCTGTCAGACCAACCTAGTGGCCTTCTACAACCAGGTCAAAATTCTTGGACACAAGTGTCACAGTGGACAGTCTTTCTGGACTTTAGGAAGGCCTTCGACACCATCTCTCACCCCATTCTCATTAAGAAATTAGGTGACTGTGGCTTCAGTGCCTACAGTCAGATGGGTCACTAATTGGCTGGAGGCCCACACCCAGACAGTGGTGGTGGATGGGTCTTTTTCAGCCTAAAGGGATGTGGGCAATGGGGTCGTCGGGCCCACGCTGTTCAACATCATCAGCGACTTGGACAAGGGGGTGAAATTCACGGGTGACACTAAATTGTGGGGAGAAGTGGGCATGCTGGAGGAGAGAGACAAGCTGCAACTAGATCTAGACAGGTACAGGGGTGGGCGGATGAGAACAGGATGGGATTCAACACTGACAAATACAACGTACTGCACCTGGGGAGGAAGAACCAGCAGCATACCTACAGGCTGGGGAACTCCCTTCTAGTCAGCACAGAGACAGAAGAGGATCTTAGTGTCATTACTGATTCCAAAATGAACATGGGCCGCCAATGTGGGGACACAATCAGGAAGGCTAACCACACCTTGTCATGCATCCAGAGGTGTATCACAAGCAAGTCCAAGGAGGTGATCCTCCCCCTCTATGTGACACTGGTCAGGCCGCAGCTGGAGTACTATGTCCAGTTCTGGGCGCTGCACTTCAGGAGGGATGTGGACAGCATCAAGAGGGTCCAGAGGAGGGCCACTCACATGATCAGGGGGCAGCAAGGCAGACCCTATGAGCGGAGGCTATGGGACCTCATCCTGTTCAGCCTCCACAAGAGAAGCCTGAGAGGGGATCTGGTGGCCATCTACAAACTGGCCAAGGGGGACCAGCAGGCTATGGGAGAGTCCCTGTCCCCCCTCCCCCCCCCCAAGCACTACCAGGAGTAACAAGGAATAACAGCCATAATTTGACCAAGAGTAGATTCTGGCTAGATATCAGGAGGCACAACTTCACAACCAGGGTGGCTAGGATCTGGAACCAACTTCCAAGGGAAGTGGTGCTCTCTCCTACGCAAGGGGTCTTCAAAGAGGAGGCTAGATAATCACCTTGCCGGGGTTGTTTGACCCCAGCATTCTTTCCTGCCATGACAGGGGGTCAGACTTGATGATCTGCTCATGTCCCTTCTGACCCTACCAACTATGAAGGAAGACTGTTTTTCTCATGAACAATGCATGCCCCTGGAGGCTGGTGGGCATGTCGACCACCCACAGGTGGTGGCAGCGGCAGTGGGGATGTGGTGACAGTGAGTGGGGAGCTCCTGCAGGTAGCCGCGGCAATGTTGGCAGTGAAGGGAGGGGGGGGTGAGCAGTGAGCACCCGCAAGTGCCACTGGTAGTGTCAGCGGTGCACCAATCTCAGAGGGTACATGTGTACCCCCCATGCATCACCAATGATTTTTCTGTTCCTGCATGCAGCTGGGAATCATAAAATCTGGGTTCAGCTCCTAAGCCTACCAGACTCGCAGAGCCAACTGGGATTTTCAAAACTAGTTACAGGTACTCCTCACTTAACTGTGTTAACTGGGACAACTTTTTGTTATTACATAGCTGACCTATTAGAGAACATACTTGTTTAAAGTGGTGTCAAGTTTGGCTATAACATTGTTTGGCCACTGCCTGCTAGTAGGTAACTACTGTGACGTAACTGGATTTGCTTAACATCATTTTGCTTAAAGTCGCATTTTTCAAGAACGTAACTACAACATTAAGTGAGAAGTAGCTGTATGTCATTTGCAAGTGAATGTAACATAAGATCCTGAACCGGCTTGGTACTTTAGACAATTCAGCCCTTAAGCTCCCTGTGTCTCTGTTTAGGTTTCATGAAAGGGTAACAATAATACTTCCTCTCTTATATCCTATGTCAATCTGGGTTGTACTGAAATATAAATAATATTAAACATAGTTAAAAAAACAAAACAAATTAAACCTTGGTTTTGACTGGTTTCAGTAATGCAATCCTTAAAATATTTTTCCATCTTCGGAACACGTGCAACTATTGTTACAAATAAGGCATGGTAGATTTGCTCTTTATAGTTTTGCACAATCTGGCTCCTGAGAGCGCTCTACAGCCATGACCCAAACACATGCGCACAGCTGCAAAGCACTTCTAAAATGGCCAATTGGCACTTCCAAAATTAACCCTTCTCTAATCTCTAATCAGGTAACAGATTAAAGCTCTCTGTTTTAGAACACCTTGAGGCACTTGTGTTCCCCTGGGAGTTAATTTTATGCATGGTGGTGAGGTTGTCAGTGCAGAGGGAGTGAAAGGAACAGCAGTAGCTGCAGGGCTGCTATGCCTGGCCTGAGCTGGAAGGGGGTTGGAACAGAGCCCCTCACCTCGCAGCCCAGCTACCCTGGCTGGGGTATTGGGGTGAGCTGGGCTGGGCCCCCAAGTTTCCTGGAGCTGGGAGGGGGGTGGGGCTGGGGAGAGGGGTGGTCCTGGCCAGTGCCACCAAACGCTGGCCAGTAGGGCCAGTGCAAGCAAGCCAGCTCCATTCCCGCCCCCCAACCCAACAAGCAAACATCTGTTGGGTCAAGGAGGCACTCTAACTCATGATGCTTTATGTACAGTGCCATGAGGTAGAGCAGGGCCCTGCATTTCTGACAGACCCCACAAGCTTTCATAAGCCAGGGTTTACTTTATCAGATGCTGTGAAGGGACTGCCAGAAGCAGAGCTGCTAAATACAAAGCAGTGATTAGAACACAAAGGATAGGGAAGGTGGGGAGGAAAAAGAAAGAGGCACTGCTGAGAGAGGCAAGGTGAGGAGGAGAGTGAAGAACAAAGCAGTTAACCCATTGAGGGACATGGGGCTCATAAAAAACGAATCCAGGTAATGGGATAATAACCATAGCCTTAGTTTAGACCACACTTAACACAATCCAGTCAAAGTCATTGATAGGAGAGACATATCTCTGCTAGAGAAAAGACATGTTTCTAATCTGTAGTAACCCTTCTCTGAACATGTTTGATTGCCTCTTTCTTGAACATGGATGAGCAGAACTGTATACAGTATTCTAGATTCCACCCATGTCTTGTACAATGGCATTAACATATGTCACATTAGTCTTTTTCACAGTTATAAAAACACACTAGTGGTTCAAAACTGTGATTGAGTAATACATTCAGGCCTTTCTCCTATGTTATTCTACTGATGAGGTTCAAGTTTATGTTGGCTGAGACCTTCAGAAAAGTTAAGAGTCCTGGCTGGCCTTTGTGAACATTAGTTTCCCATGGTTGCCTCTGTGCTCTTGGCCAAAGCATTTCTCATGCTCCTTCAGAACGGTGGGCATGGAATGGAAACTAGCGGCAAAGACAAAGAACTTGAAATCCACATACATCTGATTTTGAACATTCATATGGTGCATCATCCACTTTTGCCCCAACTCTCTACCAGAGCTAAATTGCATCTTACAGAAATCACCAATGTATTTTTTCCGGCCTAATTATTTTAAAAGGAGGACTGGGAAATTGTGGTTGACTTTCTTTATATTCTCATACACTTTGCTGAATTCAGTGAAAGATCCTTTGATGGATGTTCCCCCTTTCCATAGAATGCAAGTGGGCTGCCTTTCCAGGCATGTCTAATTAATGCATTTATTTAATAAATGTCCAGCTTACATTTACAATAAAATCAGAAGAACTCTCACTAAATTTTCCTCTTTATTTTCCCTACAGTGGACTTGACTGATGTCTCCCTGATTCAGCACATCCTTCCATGTCACCTCTGCCAGAAGGAGAACTCTTTGAAAGTACAGCAGCTCTCCTCATTGCTGAAAGAGCTGTTTCAGAGTGCCAGGTTAGACAAACCAGGCCAAGTAGATCCAAAAGCCCCTGATTTGACTCTAAGGCTGCTAACTGCCATGTATGACAGGTGAGAGGAAGCCCACTACTGATTTCAACATATACTATTTCTGTAAGTAACATCCTGCCCATCCCTCTTCTGCTTTTTCAGTGAGAAGCCCAGCCCATGCTCAAAAGGTGTGTTGCTACTTGAATTGTGCATGGCTGGAGGTCCAATGGTAGGAAAATTTTACTAACTAGTATTATGGGCAACTGGTGCCTCCTGAGTCTGGGGGGAATCAGGGGAGCATGGCTGGGGTGGGGTCCCCCAGTGGGGATGAGGGGAGGTTCCCGCAGTGGCAGCAGTGGAAGTGCCAGCACTTCCGCATGCAGCACAGCCAAATTTGGGGAGGGCATGAGCACTCTGATCCCCCTCCCCCCCTGACAGCAAGTGCTCTCTCAGCAAGTGGCTGGTAGGGGAGCAATCAGGGGGGCCCACCCCACACAGTCTATGTGGTATATTGTAGTTTTAGCATAAGAATGTTAGTATAAGTCCATAATGGATGTCACCAGATGTATCAAATGTAGTTTGTGCCCTAGTTAATATGCCTGTGCTACAGTCCTTACATAAGTTGTGAAAACAAATACCAGTAGTAGCTTTGTTAAAGATAACCATAAAATGAGAAGATTAGAAATCTTCCCTTCAGTCTCACAAAGACCCAAATTTTGGCTACTTGACATTTTCCAAGATCATGGAAGATCCATGCAACAGGAGGGCATCCTAGGGGTCGCCATGATCTCCCCTGATGCCCATTACTGTGTCCAGTTAGTCTACAAAGCACGCTCAATTCTTGCCCACCACATCTTTTATATAAAATGTATATTGTAAGGAGGCTGCCTCTTCATCTCCCTGGACACAGTTTTCCTCCTGTACACTGGCCCCATTTCTGTAATTGGTGTTTCTGTGCACCCCAGCCTTATGAGCTATGCGTGGCTCCAACCAGCCCTTTACCATGCCCTGCACCTTGCTGGCACTCAGCAATCACTGCCCCTCTCTCTGGGGCTTCTTGCAGGCCCCTCTCTCCAGGGCTCAGGGTCAGCACACCCCAATGCTGTGTCCTACCTGGCGCTAGGGTTGGTACACCCTTAATGCAGCACCTTCTCTGGCATTCAGGGTTGGTTCACCCCCAATGCTGTGCCTTCTCTGATGCTTGGGTCAGCACACCCCCAATACAGCAACTTCTCTGGCATTTGGGGTCAGCACCCCCCCCAATACTGCACACTCTCTGGCACCCAGGTCTCCATGCTGCCATGGACCCCATATGAGGCCTCCTCCATCCCCTTATAGCCTCACCCAAGCCAGTGGTAACAACAGCAAACAAAACACAAGCCCCTGGGCTATAATGTAAATCTTAGCCATCCACCTCCAACATTAGTCCTGCCATACCAGGGGTACTCCATCCTTCCCCAAATCTCAGGCTGTACCTGCAGTCTGCGTTCTCCCCTCTGCTTGTTCTAGGAGAGCTCCTTCCTCCTTGGCTGCTGGCAGGAGACTCCTTACTTGGCCTCAGCCCTGGGGTTTAAATGGGAGCCAGGCCCTACCCCTTCCGGTCAGCTGACTGCTGGCTCCCTCTGGTTGCCCTAGCAACCAACACCTGAGTAGTTATCCCGGCTCTACAAGTAGCAGGCACCTTAGTGCCCTGCTACAATCCAGCTCAGTCTGATTTCCAGATTTAATTCATAGGACAAAGAACATTTGAATTAGCCAGTCAGAAGATACTTTTAGAGTTAGACAAGCTTAACAAGAATTGGAGCAGGTCCAGAGGGCAACAAAAATGTTGAGGGGGCTGGAGCACATGACTCCTGAGGAGAGGCTGAGGGAACTGAGCTTTTTTAGTCTGGAGAAGAGAAGACTGAGAGGGGATTTAATAGCAGCTGTCACCTACCTGAATGGTGGTTTCAGAGAGGATGGAGCTGGACTGTTCTCAGTGGTGGTGGATGACAGAACAAGGAGCAATGGTCTCAAGTTGCAGCAAAGGAGATTTAGGTTAGATATCAGGAAGAATTTTCTCACTGGGAGGATAGTAAAACAGTGGAACAGGCTACCCAGAGAGGAGGTGGAAGCCCCATCCTTGGACTTTTTTAAGACCCAGCTAGACAAAGCTTTGGCTGGGATGATCTAGCTGGGGCTGGTCCTGCTTTGAGCAGGGGGTTGGACTAGATAACCTCCTGAGGTCCCTTCCAACTCTCATTTTCTATGATTCTATGACTCTAGGATAAAAAATAAAATAAAATTAAACACACAGGAAGGAGTGGAAAGGGCTTACTGTTTTGGTTGAATCTATTCAAACTATGAACACACAGGTAAAAACTGGTGTTTTGCTGTAATAAGTGGCCAGATAGGCATTGGGATAAGCATGAAGCTCACGCTTTCTGCATTGAAAATGAAAGGTCAGGCTATAGACCTGCCTCTCACCTCTTTTATCAGTAGCAAACCTGCCTGTAATCCAAGTAACAGTTCACAGAAATGTATCAGTGGCTCCAGTTTTCATCTATCCAGATACTTACTTAGCCCTCATTACTGAAAAATTGATATTGGCATGTGAATGAGACTATCTAAGCATGGAGCAAGGATTCACTAGTCACTTTTGAGTATTCTTTCCTTTCCTGTCTAAAATATTTGCCATCCAAATGTGAAGCAAAAGCACTGCTACTAAGCTGATCATGCTACCATGAATAGCAAAGTGCTGAAGGGAGCAATACACAAGCAACTCATAGGCTAAAATCTGCTTACATACTGTATTTGTGAAAAATGAATTCATCAGAACCAGGATTGGTTTGGGAACACCATGCTAGAAAAGGAACAGGCCACATTCATAGGTTAATTTATTCGCAGTCCTGTGCAGAGAGAGAAAGAACAAAGCTTTTGCTGAGCATCTGAATGGGATTTAAGTGGTGCAGAGGACTGTTACTAACCCTCCTGAAGTCCCATTAATTATTAATTTGATCATCTGTGTGTGTGATCCCATGTTATGAGTTGCTTGTACTTACAAAATAAATCACTTGAGTCTAAAAATGAAATAATGCAATTTGGAACAAAACTAGAAATATCAAGAGTATTTTCTATATTGCATTCTCTAAGGGCTATTCAAGGGAAATTACTTAGAAGAACTGTCATCACAGGATTAACTTGGTCTCTCTTTATAAACTATTTCTATTCTCCAAAGGCAGTGTGCCGTTTTTCCTCCTCTTCTGGTATTTCATTCTAACAGTGAATCTGGCATCATGTTTGCATTGTAGGAACAGCTTTGTGAGTAAATGTTGTCTTTTTCTAGCATGTGATTTTATTTCCTCTACTGTTTTTTCACTGACACCTTTTTTCTTGCAGACATATATTAGAACCTTTTTGTATCCTTGTGGTAACTTACCTTGTGTGCTCCCTGACAATGTCATAAAGGTCTCTTTATATACAGTAGAAAGTTTGAAAATGACTTTTCACTGTATTTTGTAAAACGCATATCATTTTTGTGCTTCTTGTCAGTCAACAATGCATGGCTGCAAATATGCTTTTTTCATCAAGTTGATTTGCGTTTGCCTTCAGTGTGTTCTACTGACTGCCCAGTAAACTTTTCAGGTGAACAAGTTTCTAATCTCCTTTTAGTTTTCTTTCCAGTGGTAGGCCAATTATTTGTGTAATTTTATTGTTTTCATCAAAATCTTGTCATGAGGAGAACATTGGGTGAGTCTGGAAACACTTATTTAACAAAGAAACTTCCACCCATCTACACCTCACAGCTATCTCAGTCTATAATGGCAGCATAATAAGTCTGGGCACTTTTCAGGGTAGTTTTTTGCATTTTATTAATCATATTTTTTTTTAAGTACAATCCTGCCCTGAAAAGTTACCTTGCAAAAAGAGCAGCATTGGATTCCATGTTTATGGTTTCACAAGTATTCCATATAAAACCTACTGTGTTTTCAGTTAAAGAAATACCATATATACTTGCATACCACACACACTTTTGTGATTGTAGAGCCAGACTGTTAAAGGCACCTTTTTCTGTGAAATAAGGGGTGCAGCCACATGCAATATTTACTGTGAAGTTGCCTAATTGGCTCCACAGTAACTGCGTCAGCATCTACACATGCAGTGCTATTAGGATGGAGTAAACTAATTAACTCCACTGTAGATTAGGACTTGTAAACACAGTACTATCCTATGGTGGAGTGTTTTTACTCTACAGTAGCACACATGTAGATGCTGACAGGGCTGGCTGAGACATGAGGGTGCTTCAGTGGGGGCTAGCCCCTCACTGAAGTATCCTCATGCCCCAGCCAGCCTCTCTGAAGTACACTGAGCTGGGTTGAAGCAGACCTGAGCTGGCAGGCTGCCCCCCAGGCCCTCTGCCAGCCAGGGTTGTACTCACTTGGCTCAATGTGACGCACACATTCAAACGTGACACCCAGGAATTATACATTCTGGAACAGTATGTGCTAGAGCTTATTGCTACGCATTAATTGCACGTGTAGACATGCCCAAGGAGACGTAACTTAAGACATAACTTAAGCCTGCTTAATAAGATTTACTTTTAGAAACGCTTTGCAGAAAGAGAATCATGATTTAATACTGAATGCTTTAAATAGGCCTAGTATAATTTAATCTAATTAGGATATAAGCAGTTTGGGGCAGATACTGTCTTTTTGTCCTGTGTTTGTCCAGTGACTAGCAGAGTTATCTCAATGGAGCTCCGGTTCCATCACTGGGGCTCTCAGACACCACCTTCCTACACAGAAACAACAACACCATTCTAGAGCAGGTATGCACATATGAAATGACATGGAGTTTGGAGGTGTTAAGGCGATGTTGTTGCTGTGATGGTTCAGAAGATGTGTGAGAGGAAGGGATTCTTGTGGGTGATTGGTGTCATTATGTAGTCTGACTTTTTTTCTCTTTATGTTGTGGATTTTCCATTGTAAGCGGCAAATTTCAACATCTTCCATGTTTTATAGAATCATAAAATCAATGGACCAGAAGGAACCTGTTAGATCATCGAGTCTGGTCCCCTGCCATAGGCAGGAGGTTAATGAGCTCAAACTAACTCAATGAGGTGCTTATCCAGCCTCCTCTTGAACACCTCCAAGGATGTGTTCAAGACTGCACTGCACCACCTCTGCTGGTACTGTGTTTCAGGTTCTAATTACCCTTACAGAGAAGAAGCTCTTTCTTATGTCCAGCTTAAATCTTCCTTCTATTAGTCTGTGCCCATTGGTCCTCATCCTCCTAAGGGGTGGCTTCTTGAGGAGGCTCCCCCAGATCTTGGTGTTCCCCCTGACATACTTGTAGGAAGCTAACAAGTCACCTCTCAGCCTCCTCTTACTCAGACTGAACAAGCCCAGCTCCCAGAGTCTCTCCTCATAGGACCTATCCTTCAGGCCGCTAATCATGCAAGTGGCCCTTCTCTGTACCCTCTCAAATTTATCTTCATCCTTCTTGAAGTATGGTGCCTAAAACTGGGCACAGTACTCCAGTTGTGGCCTCACCAATGCTGAGTAGAGAGAGAGAAGCACCTCCCTGGATCTGTTGTCAACACATCGGCTGATGCGCACCTAAGTCCTATTTGCCCTGCTGGCAGCTTTCTTGCACTGTTAGCTCATATTCATCTGGTTAATTATGACCCCCAGGTCCCATTCAGATGATGTGCCAGCCAGTGGGTTACTGCCTATACTGTAGTTGGAGTAAAAGTTCTTCCTACCCAAATGAAGGACCCAGCACTTTTTCCTGTTGAACCTCATCTGATCAGCACATAGAACCAGTCTGTCTAGGCCAGGGGTGTCCAACCTTTTTGAATATGGGGCTAGATCATGAACTTTTTATCACCCAGTGGGCCGGTGAGCCATATTCAAAGACCTCACAGGAAGCGGTATCACATCACCCCCTCCCCGCCAAATGAAAGTACAGTGTTTACTTTTGTTTCCCGTTGCAGCACTTTGGGCCTCAGAAAATGGGTTGGAGGGCCACATAGTGGCCTGTGCGCCATATGTTGGACAAGCCTGTTCTAAACTGTCCTGGATCCTTACCCTATCCTCTGGTCTTCCTGTATTACCACAGCTTGGTATCACCAGCAAACTTAATCATAGAGCATTCTACCCTTCCATCCAAGTCATTAATAAATATGTTAAAAAACACGGGTCCAAGCCCCAATCCCTGTGGGACACAGTATGAGACCATCCCATCAATTACAACTCACTGGGACCGGCCTCTAAGACAGTTATGCACCCACCTCACTATAGGCTGGTCCAGGCCAGTACCCTCTAGTTTAATTGAGAGACAGAATCAAAGATTCCAGATCCTATCTGCCCTGACTGTGAAGTAGTGCCTTCTAATGTCCAGCCTGAACCTACTCTTAGACAACTTATGGCTGTTATTCCTTGTTACTCTAGAAGGTGCTCAGGTGAACAGGGTCTCTCCCATTCCCTGCTGGTCCCCACTGGTAAGTTTATAGACAGCCACCAGGTCCCCTCTCAGCCTTCTCTTGTGAAGGCTGAACAGGTTCAGGTCCCACAGCATCTCTTCTTAGGGTCTGCCCTACTGTCCCCAGATCATGTGAGTGGCCCTCCTTTCGACCCTCTCAATACTGTCCACATCCCTCCTGAAGTGCAGCGCCCAGAACTGGACACAGTACTCCAACTGTGGCCTGACTGGTGTCACACAGAGGGGGAGGATCACCTCCTTGGCCCTGCTTGTGATGCATCTGTGGATGCAGGACAAGGTGCGGTTAGCCTTACTGACCATGTCCTCACATTGGTGGCCCATGTTCATTTTGGAATCGATAATGACTCCAAGATCTTTCTGCCACTGTGCTTTCAAGAAGGAAGTTCCCCAGCCTATAGGTATGCTATTGGTTCTTACTGCCCAAGTGCAGTACCCTGCACTTGTCAGTATTGAATCCCATTCTATTCTCATTTGCCCATCCCTGTAACCTGTCCAGGTCCAGCTGTATCCTGTCCCTCCCTTCTAGCAAGCCCACCTCACTCCAAATCTTGGTGTTGTCAGCAAATTTGAACAGGGTGTTTTTCACCCCCTCGTCCAAGTTGCTAATAAAGAAATTGAACAGTGCAATGCAAGCCCTGGGGGACTCCACTGCCCACATCCCTCCAGGTCGAATATGACCTGTCCACCACCACTCTCTGGATGCAGCCCCACAGCCAGTCTGCGATCCATCTGACTATGTAGGCATCAACACCACAGTCGTCTAACTTTTTAATGAGAACGGGGTGGGAAACAGTGTCAAGGCCTTCCTGAAGTCCAAAAACACCTGTGTTCAGTGAAGTCACCCATGACAATCAGGTCTTTAGTTCAGGCTGCCTCAGTCAGGGACCCAGGGAATGCCTGATCATTCTCCTCTTCTTGGGAGGGAGACCTGTAGTAGACTCCCACCATCAGGTCTCTCTCTCTTGAACCCCTTTGTACCTTGACCCAAAGGGCCTCCAAGGACCTCTCCCTGCTATCAAACCTGAATTGCAGGGAGGGGTACTGCTTTTTCCCATAGAAGTCCACCCCTCTGCCCTTCTTCCCAACTCGATCCTTCCTATAGAGCCTATAGCCCTCGATATCCGCTGTCCAATCATACGTATTGTTCCACCAGGTCTCTGTCAACCCAGTGAAATCAAATTCCTCGTCTACCAAAAGAAAACCCAGTTTGTTGCCCATGCTTCTGGCATTCCCATAAAGTCACCTGAGTTCCAGTCTCGTCACCTCAGGTTTTCTGTCACTATGCAAGTATCTTAGGGCACTGGAGCTCACCTGGGTGTCCGCTATGTTGATGTCCTCTCTTGGGTCATCATGGGAAGAGGATTCATGTACAACAGTGGAACCTCCCCCCTCTTCCCTAGATGTGCTTAGTTTAAAGCCCTCCTTCTCAGCAAGTCAGCGATTCTCATACAAAAGAGTTTCCTCCCTCTGCCTGTAAGGTGAATGCTGTCTCTTGCATGTAGACCACTGCTGTTGAACTATATACCAAGGTCAAGGAATCCAAAGCTTATGCAGTGACACCATCTCTGAAGTCTTTGGTTGACCTCTTCAGTGGTTCGGCCCCTGACTGGGAGGATTGAAGAGAAGGCCTCTTGTGCTCCTAGTTCCTTGAGCTTCGCCCCCATAGTCTTGTAGTCACCCATGATTCTCCCAGGGCTGTTTCTCACCGTGGCATTGGTGCCCACATGGACAAGAAGCATGGGGTAGTGGTCCATAGGGTGGACCAGATTAGGAATCCTGTCTGTTGCATCTTGAATCCTGGCTCCTGTAAGGCAGCAGACCACTTGAGCAAAAGGGTCTGGATGACTAATGGCTCCTGTGCCCAGCAGGAGGGAGTCTTCCATGACAATCACCCTTCATTGTTTCCTTGGTGGGGCAGCTGTTCCTGTCCTGCTTGCAGTGCAGTGCAGATGCCCTATCTGTTGACAGTGAGGGCTGCATAGCTATTGTACAGAGCTGTTGGTGGAGCAACTGATGCGCCTCATGACTTGGGGCCTCATGTGACCAACTACCCACTGTTGGTTGAGGCATCTTGCTCAAGCCTGTTCTTCTGCCCAGTTTCCATGGCATCCTTCTCTGGGTGCAGGGCCTGGCAGTATACATCATTCTCCACCTTATGTTCCCTGATGACTTGCAACCTGTTCACCTCCTCCTGGAGCTCCCTCACTTGGCCCTCCAGAGTCTCCACCAGTGGGCACAACCCACAAATGGGGGGGCCAGTGCCCCAGCTACCAGTTTCCAACAGACATGACAGGCAGCTCTTGCAGCCTGGAGTCAAGGGCTCTGTCTGCATGGAGGCTGGGACCACAGGTTCTATCTGCGTAAAAATCTCTGTGGTACCAAAGGTGTGTGGTCCATCTAGGCCTGGAAGCCTAGGGGTGCAGTGCATACCCATTACCATATCTGCGGGGCAGACCCCAGTTGCATGGCCTCCTAGGTGATTGTTTGAGTAACAGACCAGGTGTGTATGTGTGTAATTACTCCCACATGGTCTCTATCAGCTGCTGTTGCTGCAGCTTAGCAGACAGGCTCAAATAGCTGTCTGCAGTGGGATCCTCTGGCCTACCAGGCTGGGGGGTTCTCTGGGTCCCTGGATCTCACCCTGGAGGGAGGGGAGGCCTGGTCCCTCGTCCCCTTTACCTGAGCTCTAGTGCTGGAGGATTATCTTTTAGCATGGGGAGCTTCAGCTGCCTGGGGGCACCACAGGGATGGGGTGTGCCATGCATCACCACCGGGGGCACTTAGTTTGAGGGTGCCAGCTAATAGCCCCTCCTGCTCATCCTCCTGCACAAACTCCCACGCAAACTCATGCACTGGTCCCAGAGCATGCCTGTTTGCTCACTCTGTTTGCATGGCTCCCTAGGGGAGCTGTGGGGGGCACAATCCTCCTTGGCTCTGCTAAGCTGCACCCTCTATCTAGTGTCCACCCACTGCAGGCCCCACTTACCTCCCTGCTCTGCACTGTGGGTCAGGTCAGGGGTCCACCAGAGAGTCCACCAGGGTCCTAGCTCATAGGGGCTCAACAAGGTTACACTCATGCATCTCTCACTGGAGCTGGGCCCAAACTGTGGGGGCGTTTTTTACCACTGGGGGACCATTTTATAACCCTCACATGGGCAGATTGCTGCCAGCACAGATTGCTGCCAGTGCCATGCTGCTTTCTGGAACAGGTATTCCCTGTCACTCCAGAGAAGGGGGCAGGTAAGTGCCCCCCATCCCCTAGTTCCATGCTAACCCACATGTCAGGCCACTCCAGTCATGTGGCTCCCTAGGGGGCTGGGTTAAGTAGGAGCTGTGGGGGGCCATGACCCTCTTTGGTTCCACTCAGCTGCCCCCTCTGTCTAGTGCCCACCCACCACAAGCCCCACTTCCCTCCTGGCTCTGTGCTGGGGGTCAGGTCAGGGATCCACCAGAGGGTCTGCCGGGGTCCTAGCTCAGAAGGGTGCAACAAGCTTATACTCATGTGTCTGTCCCCAGAGCTGGACCCAAACTGTGAGAGTGGTAGTGTTGAGATGATGTTGTTGCCATGATGGTCCAGGAGCTATGCAAGAGGCAAGAATTTTTTTATTGGGAGAGGCAAGAGTCCTTGTGACCAATATCTTTTATTTATGTCTCAGCTGTGTCTGCTTCGGATACCATGATACTCAAAAGCTTATTTATGTCTATACCAACCATACAGTTGGTCCAATAAGAGATATCACTGACAAGAATTCTTGCCTTGTGGATTTTGAGGTCATTTTCCACTGTAACAACACTTTTAATTCTAGTAGCTTTAGTTTCACATTCCTGACTTAACTTGGTTTTCTTGTTTCAGATCTGAAACAGGTGTTATGAAAGCCAGATCTGCTGCAGGGGCCCTAATTGCTCTCTCAGGAGACAGTCTGCGTACAAAATACAGAGGTGGGAATCCATGACCTTTACACTCTCTTTTAGGTGCTGAGTATTGACAGCACTTTCAATATCTCTTATTTCTAGAAAGAAAACAGAGTCCTTCTGTACAAGAAGTTAATACATGGAAATAAAATGTACTGCCTTACATCGTCAGAAAAGGTTGATGCAGAAGAATAGCATCCATTAATCAATGTCCATTATATAATGCCTCTTGCATAAGCATCTCAGAGCAGTTCATAATATCCCTTAAGAGAAGTAAAACTTAGAAGTTAAAAGCCAGGTTCAATTACTGTAATTGGGAAGAGATCACTTTCAGTCTCTAGCTCAGACAGAAACCATCTAAATTAGATACAAGAAGATAGAAGAACTCTTGAAATAAAGATGATAATAGGTAAAGGGTTGAGTATAAAAAGTGAAACTCCCCTCTATACAAAGGTTTATGCATGACGCACATCCTCAAAATAGAGCTTAAGTGGGGCCTCTGGCTGGCGTTCTGCACAGGTATATATTTTACATAAATTGATTTGTAATTAACATTACAGAAGCTAAATCCAGCAGTAGACGGGCAAATTCTTATGGTCATGAAAAGGAGTTCATTATGTGCTCTTCCCACCTACTTGGCCTAATCATCAGGAATTAGAAACTATTCTAACTCGTTAGCTATGGTGGAATAGGCATCCAGTGATTGTCACGTTAGTATTTCTTGGGAGTAAGTTCAGAATCTTTAGACTCTGCCACGATTCTAAGCATCTCTTCTGGCTGCTTGCAGCTTTCTTTCAGTTTTATGCTGACAAAGATCAGGAGGAGGCCTTGATGAGTCGGAGCACCCTGAGAAGTCTACTAACAGACTTACATCAGGTACTGTCATTGCTCTTAAACTGCATGTGCGGAATAGACAGCAAGTCTCAAAGAGGAATTCCAAGAGAGTTATTGCAAGGGATAAAAATGTATGGGATGTTGGTTCCCTAGGCTTCTTTAATAAAGTCAACTGGGCTCTCAGAAGATGGAGATCCACTGTGCAGAAACTGCTCTAGGATCTGAATGTAGGTATCGAAACTATGGACACATGCAACAGTTGTATAGATATTAAACGATATCAGTCTAAGCTGCTATGACACAACTGTTATACCTGCATAATTATGTAGCAATACAAGTGTAGTAAAACTGTTGCAACTTTAGTCCCGTTTCAGTCCAGGTGAAAGTTACAGTAATTTAGGTATCCTGTATTGCTACAGGAGCATGCAGATGTAGAGGGTACATATAACAGCTGTTACACGCTCCCAAGCAGCAGCAGCTCCCCCTCCCCTTTAAAAGAGTTTAAAAGGTATATTTGTTCATAGCCTCAGTCAAAATACCCATTGACATCAGTGCCTGTCCTGAGAGTTTTGTCAGAGCTTATGACAGCCAGATCCTACAAGTACTTCCACAAGCATGAATGTGCACCCATGCTGAGTGCTCTTAGTGCGGAAGGGGCACCATTGAGGTATATGTCCATCCCTGTGCAGAGCTGCCTATAGGTTCAGGGCCTTATCAGTCATAAATTACTCACTGA
Organism: Crocodylus porosus; assembly: GCF_001723895.1. Lineage (NCBI taxonomy): Eukaryota > Metazoa > Chordata > Crocodylia > Crocodylidae > Crocodylus > Crocodylus porosus. The sequence continues at coordinate 6,561,276 of NW_017728949.1, read as the reverse complement.
AAACAAACTGTCAGCTGATGCTGCAACGAGCTCTCAGATAGGAGATACTACTGTGGTGCAGTCGGGGTGAATTTTGTTACATCAGCTTTTTTAGAGAGATCCTATGTTGCAAAAACCAAGTCTGTCCATTACTGGGTTCAGTGCTCTAGCCTGACAGCACAATATGTTGATTGATATATAATAACTGGGGTGGAGATACAGTCACTCTGACACACAATGAAGTTTGGAATTACATGCTGATATCACATGCCTGCATTAAAACAGCCTTTCCTCTAGTAAAGGAAGCAAATGGCTTTTCTATTGATGCTTCTCCATCTGTGCTCTGATACCACCCCAATAAAGCATGGTGGCAGCATCTATTTTTTAGCATGATATTCCTGAATAACTGCTTTTCTTTCTGGTGCAGGTTCCAGCCGTCGTGGGGGAAAGCTGTGCTTCATCCTGTGTCGAAATTGCTATTCGCAGCTGTTTCCATGGGGTGAGTAGAATTCAGATGGTCTGTGGAGGTGATTGTGAATGTTGTTGACCAAGTGAAATGTCAAGGTATCACAGGGTAATATCCAAGTTTACTTTATTTTAAGGGGTAGGGTTATTTCCAAATCCCAGGGGATAAACCTCTGTAGCAGACTTAATGCCAATGAAGGAAGTTATGTAATGAGGTACCTAGCATGGATCTCTGCCCTCACATGGAGACTTTTTGAAGTCAATGGTGTCCTATATTAGACAGGAGATCATTTGGGTTTAGAGATTTTTGCTTAGGATTGGGGTTTATATTTTGAGCTTTATGTAATGCAATAATGCATAAAATTGATATTCTTTTCCAGGTTCTGAACTCAGCAGTTGGTGAAGAAAAATTCCTATCTTGGCTAAGAACTGAACCTGCCCTTCTCCTGTGGCTTCCTACTTGTCATAGATTATCAGCCGCTAAAATGGTCACTCACAATGTCAGATGTAAAGTCTGCAAGAATTTTCCCATCACAGGATTAAGGTGAATCAATATTTACTGTAATATTACTTGCATCACCTAGAGGCCCACCAGGATCAGGACCCCATCATGACAGACAGTATGAATGGACATAGAAAGGCAGACATGTAACAGCATTAAAGGAACATGATCATACAGTGACATGGAAAAGTACATGACATGGAATTTTCCTTTTTTTATATAGATTGTATTTACTTGAATTATTTTCTTCTTAGTTTTCTCAAAGTCATAGGCCCTACTTATATCATGCAGTGATATTACAGCCCTATTGAACTTCTTTTTAGAGATAAGCTGCTATATGAGAGAGAATGAAGATGCAGCTGCAGTATTTAAGGTGATATCATGTACAACTGTTGCTTCACTATATGAAGTTTTGTTGCAATGATGCAGTCTAAGAAACAGTATATTACCATCAGATAAGCAACTAACTCCTGTTTTGCTAATAAAATGTCAGCTCTCCCGTTGGTGTGGGAAACTATTATTCTATTACCAGTATCTCTCAAGAACTCAATTCTTCTGGATGTTGATTGCCAGCATCCCAATTCTTTTGTAAGAAGTTCTCAGACCTGAGAGTTAGCTTGATCCTTTCTCTTTTCTCCTGACAGATATCACTGCCTGAAGTGCCTAAATTTTGACCTTTGCCAAGTCTGCTTCTTCACCGGGCGTCTTAGCAAACCCCACAAAAAATCACACCCCGTAACTGAGCACTGTGTGCAGGTACTGTGCCAATTTAATGGATTTACTTGCTTGCTTGGGGCACCTACATTGACTGTATTGTGTGTATATTAACTATCTGGCAACTTTTAAGTCAGAGAAAGACAAGTACATTTAAGTTTGCAATTTGTGTTCTGCTTTGAATTAAATAACAGTTTTAGTCACGCGGAAGTCTCTGGAGCAGCTCCTGTCTTCCCTTCGGTGGGTGATACAAGAGAGCAGTGCTCTGAAGCAGCCTCTAGCCCATTTTTGAATGTGGGTAAAGCACCTTCCATTGCTTTGGTGTTTTGTTCATGAATAGCGGGTGGGGAAGGAGTCTGGTGTCAGGAACACGTACGTCACTGCCCATCCCTCCCAGTCCCACCACGTGTCCAGTGAGGTACTAATGCTGCCTGAAGCTGCATTAACTCCTTATAAAGCTTCCTCTGTTTTATAGGTTAACCATCACCCTATATTGGAGGCTTCAATACCTATATCTTACAGGAGACTACCTTTCTCCCCCTGGCTCCACTCAAGCTTGGCTGATGGCAGTATGAAGCCACAGACAACAAGGAGATTCAGTCCTCCCCTGCCCCCACTCCAACTTCAGCCTCTTCTATACAGTGGAAAGTCATCATGTCCTTCAGAGGAATATATTAAATATAATATAAAGATGTTGTGGTAGCACTGAGAAGTTTCCATTGGGCACTGCGCAACAGAGTTTATAAAAGTCTGCTGCAAAAAGCTTATCATTCTAAAAGACTTCAGAAGCCATATAAGAAGCAAAGGCAATGCATACAGTGATCAGGCTGGGGAAACAGAGAAAGAAGCACCTCTGCAAGCAAGAAATGTTCAGGTCTGCTTCAAGAAGATCCACACAAATAAACCCCCACATTTGCACAAAGTCCTCTTGAAGTCAAAGAGTTTCTGGACACCATGACTCTGTCCAGAGGGATGTGCTGGAAGAATCAGGGCCTTCAGCTCTATCAGCATTAGAAAATGAGCTGTGCTGAAACCAGTTTAGAAATCCACGTTACTTCCCCAGTAGTGGCCTTGAAGAAGGGCAAGCTGGGTGATTGCTTGGGGCCCCACACTTTATAAACATAAAAATTAATTACACTGAATATTTGTATCAATATTGTATTAAGATACTTTCATTGCAGTTTCATGGATAGGGAGAAGTGAAACCGAAATGGAAAATGTCTGACTTGCTTATAGGTCATCAAAATTAAGCCTCTAAGGGGCCCCAAATGACTCTTACCCAGGGCCCCAACAACCCTAAGGCCACCACTGACTTCCCCCAACTCCTAAATGAGACTGAGCACAAGTCCCATGTCCAAGAAGTCCTTAACAACCCAAGCAACAGCAAAACAACTGGCTTCTGCACACAGCATAGCACTGTGTGGCTAACACTAAGTTTCTTTTAAAAAGACTTGGAGCAGTAGGTAGAGAGAAAATATTTCACGTCAGCACTTCTTTTCTTTACCAGACTGACATCTTGTGGTAATTTTATTACCATCACAGGAAATTAGTATAATGTACATGATATGTTCGCACTGCATTTTCCTGTTTGTTCTCTTAAAATGATTTATTGTCCTGCATAATAGGATAAAAACGACACCACATCAGGAGGTCAGCATTTTACATCTGCTTTGCTTAGCTACAACACAACGTGTAGGAAAATGAAGAACTAGGCAATTTACTAGTCTTCAGATACGTTATTTAAACAACCTCAGGAAAGATCATGGATTATCTCTAACATAGCTGTATTATGTAGCTAAAGACAAGGGTTTGTCTTCTTCTCTACTAAGTTCCCAGCAAGCTGGGGAAAAGTGAGTAATATTAGTATCCACAAAGAGCTGTGATTATTTTCATCATGCATCATCTGGTGCAAATGACATACACACACACACACACACACACACATATTTGCTAAGTAAAAACATAGTTAATTACTTGCTGATATAGTGATAAACGTCAGTGAATCTGTCCCAGTTTGCAATTAGGATGATATTTTGAGGGTTTTATGGAATAACTATTTAATAAATCTGAAAGGTCTGTTAATACTCACTGAGCTTGTCTACACATGCCTCTGTGGCACCGCTATTGCTGTGCCATCATTTGCACAGTTCAGTAACAGGTGGTATTGCACTGTGTGTGCTCTGCATGATTATTTTAGCTGCCATATTGCTGTAGCGACATGCTATACTAAGAGAGCACGCCGCTACTGTGACATAGCTTAGCTGCAGCATCACGGTTTTTGCCCGCGCATTGCTACGGCGACATAGTGTCACGTGTAGACGTGCCCACTGTGGAGGGAGCCAGGCCCCAAATACGGGAATTTGCCACAAACTGTAGCAACAAAAACTGTCAGGCTGGGATTGAAACTCAAGGGTTTCTGTTTTTCTTAACATTTTATCTTAGCTGTTCACTGTTGTATCTGAGCACTTCATAACTGTTACGAAGAACTGTGGCACAGAAACAGCAAGCAAATTGCCCAAGGTCCCAGAGGGCATCTGAACTTTGATCTCCTAAGTCCAGAATTAGTGTCCTTCCTTTGTCTCAATTCTCCTCACTGAGCCCGAGCAGCCAGATCTTAAACTGTCAACCATGTGGGCTCCTGCTTTCTTGCAGGTGGGAACAGAAAGGATTCAGCTTTGTCTGGGCCTATATTGCCAGACTGCCTGCTGTTTCTGGGCAACGCTTATTTTAAAATCCACTCCCTTCTCTCCCGTATGTCATTCCAGCAGGTGTCAGCAAAGGAGAACGCAAAGCTCTTTCTCCGCACTGTCAGAAACAATCTGTTTCAGGAGCGCTGCAGAAGAAAGGAGGCTCAGAGAAGGAAAGCCTTGGAAATGCTGCAGGGAGGGGATCTCCTAGCACCTGACCCAGTCCTGTGAGTGTGGTTTTGAAAAGACCAGATCCATCTTAACTGCACAACATTCGTTACTTGCTTACAGCAGTTCTAAAGCAGAAGCCATTCTTGGACATAAGTTACTTGGCTGAGCCCATTAAGAAAATAACTCTGGTGTTTTGTAAGTGAAATGTGGTCAATGATTCATCTATAAAACATGAAATACATACGATTAAATAAAACAGAAGTGTTGTAACCACACAGCCAAAAGCAGCTACCACCCATTTATCATACATTCATCTTCTTTTAAAAAATAAGTCAGTTGAAATTGTGCAATTTATCAAGGCACTGCCCCATTGAAAAGGCCAATAGAGTCTATGTGGGGTACTGGCTGACAGCCTTTTCCAGGCCATGACCAAGCTACAATATAAAAACCCTGAGACATTCTTGCTGCCATAAGGCACAGGAGGGTGATCACAATGCCTCTTATTCATGATCTCTACTTCAGGATCCCTAGTTTGAGAAACTAGGAGCTGAATAGTTATTTTTTATAACTCTGACGCCTTTCTGCAAAGGGAAAGAAGAAGAATTTCTATCCTGCTTTGGTCCTGAGTAATAACTATAGAAGAACTTTTAGTATTATGACAAGCAGAGAGGACAGGATGAAACATGGGCTGAAAAGGGGTCTCTCAAGCCATGAAGACCAGTTCCCTGGATTCACAGGCAACCATTTACCCAGAGTCCTAAAAACCATTTACTCCAGTCTCTTTTAACCACATTATAAAAATAAACTCTAAAACACCCTACAATATGCCACAGGTCAAAAGCCAGGGAAACAAGGACACTGGCAATACATTTCTGCCATTGAGTGTCCAAGTATTTCAGCTAATGTGTGCTCAGAGGATCTTAGGAAAATGACCATGCCTCAGGCTAGTGAGAAATGCAAAAAATAAAAATAAAAACAAACAAACCAACCCACAGCACTGCCAATCTGACCTGAATGAAAACAACCTTTCAGACCCCAAACCTGGCAATCAAATGGACATGAGCAGAAGAGCAAGGTCCTGTAGCCAGATACCTGAGAGGTTCCCAAGTACAAACAGAAGCACAAGCACTCATCAGTCATAATTCCCACCCGATACATAGCCACTTTCCAGTGCTTCAAAAGAAAACCAAAAAGCTCAGAAATCAATAAAGTGTTCATGCTGGGGGAGGAAAACATTCCTTCTCAGCCACTACAGACAATCAGCAGAAGTCCTGATTGACAGACATCTCCCATACAAAGAAAGTTACACCTCTCAAATCTAATAGATTCATAGAAGTAGGGTCAGAAGGGACCTTGCAGATCTTCTAGTCCGACCCCCTGTCCTGGGCAGGAGAGAAAACTGGGCTCAAATGACCCCAGCCAGGTAAACGTCAAACCTCCTTTTGAAGACCCCCCTAGGGCAGGAGCCAGCACCACTTCCCTTGGAAGTTGGTTCCAGATCCTAGCTGCCCTCACTGTGAAGTAGCGCCTTCGGATATCTGAATCTGCCCTCTAACAACTTATGGCCTTATTCCTTGTTACTCCGGGAGGCGCCTGGGAGAACAAGGTCTCTCCCAAACCCCACTGGTCCCCCTACTAAGTTTATAAACAGCCACTAGATCCACCCTCCCTCCCCCACCTTCTCTTGTGAAGGCTGAACAGTTCAGGTCCTGTAGCCTCTCCTCGTAGGGCCTGCCCTGCTGTCCCCAGATCATGCGAGTGGCCCTCCTCTGGACCCTCTCCATGCTGTCGACATCCCTCCTGAAGTGCGGCGCCTAGAACTGGATGCAGTACTCCAACTGCGGCCTGACCAGTGTCGCATAGAGGGGGAGGATCACCTCCTTGGCCCTGCTTGTGAGACTAGGTACGGTTAGCCCTACTGACCGTGTTCTTGCATTGTCAGCCCACGTTCATATTGGAGTCATTAATGACTCCAAGATCTCTTTTTGCCACCATGCTTTCGAGAAGGGAGTTCCCCAGCCTATAGGTATGCTGCTGGTTCCTACTGCCCACGTGCAGCAACCTGCACTTGTCAGTATTGAATCCCTTCCTATTCTCATTTACCCACCCCTGTATCCTGTCCAGGTCCTGCTGTAATCTGTCCTTCCCTTCTAGCATGCCCACCTCACCCCAAATTTTGGTGTCATCTGCGAATTTAAACAGGCTGCTCTTCACCTCATCCAAGTCGCTAATAAAGAAATTGAACAGCGCAGGCTCAAGCACCAAGCCCTGGGGGATCCCACTGCCCACTTTCCTTCAGGTCAAAAGTGACCCGTCCACCACCACTCCCTGAGTATGACCCCTCAGCCAATTTGCAATCCATCTGACTGTGTATAGGCATCAATGCCACAGTCACCTAGCTTTTTAATGAGAATGGGGTAGAAGACAGTGTCAGAGGCCTTCCTGAAGTCCAGAAAGACTACATTCACCGCAACTCCTGCATCCAGTTATTGTGTGACCTGATCGTAGAAGGCAATCAGGTTGATCTGACAGGACCTGCCCCTAATGAACCGATGCTGGCTGCACTTGAGCATCATCCCTGCCACTGGCCCATCACAGATGTGCTCCTTGTTAATCTTCTCAAAGAGCTTCCCCAGGATTGAAGTAAGACTAACGGGCCTGTAGTTGCCCGGGTCCTCCCTCTTCCCATTTTTAAAGATGGGAACCACATTGGCCCTCTTCCAGTCATCCGGCACCTGGCCAGAGCACCACAAGTGCTCATAAACCCATGCCAGGGGCCCCTGCGATGACCCCTGCCAATTCCCTCAACACCCTGGGGTGGAGAGCATCTGGACCTGCTGATTTGAACATGTACAGCCCCTCCAGAAGTTCTCTAACCTGGTCCTCCCTGACCCTAGGCTTGGCGGAGTTTCTTCCAAGTCTGTCCTGAATCTCGGTGGGGAAGCCCCGGTCCCTGCACAAGAAAATAGAGGCAAAGAAATTGTTAAAGAGGTCAGCTTTCTCCTCTGGTGCGACCACCAGATTGCCAAGCATATCCTGCAGGGGCTACATATTACCTGGGGCCTTCCTCATTCTCCCTATGTATTTAAAAAAGAACTTTTTGTTGGGGGATTGCAAATATTAGCATCTACATATCACATCTTCAAATCTATACAGCTCCCCGTCTTATTATACTCTCCATAAACTTGTGAAGCTCCATCTTAAAGCAATTCAAGTTCTTAATCCATTCTACTTTGCTTGGAAAACTATTCCAGAAAGTCATTCCTCATTTTCCATCTAAATTTGTTCATAATGAGTGTTTAGGCATTTGACTCTATGCCAATATTGTTCTTTACCTTAAAATGAAATATGGTATTTCCCTGATTTTCTCTGTGTGTGTACATACATGTGTGCACACACACACACTTTTGTGATCATGTCCTGTTTCTACCTTAATTTTGCTAAACTAATAAAGTCAAGCTCTTTTAATCTCCTCTTAAAGGATATGTTCCTCGTTCACATCTTAATTTTAGTGGCCCTTCTTTGGGCCTGTTTCAGTTCAAAATTAATCGTTTTTGAGTATTACTAACCAGATCTGTACATGGTAGTACAGGAGGTCTCACCAAAGTGTTGTACAAACAATTTCCTTGTTTCTACTTAATATACCCAACTAATCTGCATTAGACTTGCATTAGGCTTTTTCATAGCCACATGCTGGCAATTTACAGTTAACAATTGTGATTGACCAATACACAATACACCCATACTCTCTTGTTCTGTTGCCTCCAGCCAATGAACCCCCATCTTATAAAAAAAGTTTTTGCCATTAGGCCCCAAGTGCACAGTTTTGCACTTCATACTGTATTTTGCAGAGTGCAGTAATAGAAATGGTGTTGTTTATCTAAATCTTCCTATATAATAATCCTGTCTTCTTCAACACTGGCAACTTCCTCTCTCCCATTTTATGTCATCTGTAGATTTCATGGACTCTCATGTAATTCCTGCACCAAGACCCCTCATGAAAATGTTAAGCAAAATGTGTCCCAAAACCATTACAAGAATATCACTAGTAATCACTCTCTTTTCAACATAGACCACCCACTGCAGTCTCCCTTTCAGCCAGCTGCTTATCCACTTTATGATTACAGCACTGATCCTCCTTCTTGCCAATTTAGCTAATGTCCTAGGAGGCACTATGTCTAAAGTTTTAAGTCTAGACAGACTAAGTCTACTGTCTTTCTTTTGTCTAAAAAGTTAGTTTTCCTGTCATAGAAGGATACTAGATTTGTTTGATATGAACTTCACTACATAAAACCATGTTGTGTTTTGTCCCATTTTCTGTTTGCTTCCAGGATGGTTTCCTGGTTTAAGACACTGGACCAGGATCAGTGCCCAACTCTGCCATTGATCTGCTGTCAGATATTGGACAAATCACTTAACTTTTCTGAACCTCAGTTTCCCCATCTGTAAATTGGGCATAATAATACTTTGTCTACCTTGCCAATTTCAAATGTAAACTCTTTGGTCAAGGACCAGAGTTTCAATGGACATAATGGAGGCCTTGGTTTCAGGTGTGTCTGCTAGGCCCCACCATAATGCACGTAAATTGTAAAAATGTGCAGTTGATTGGGTAGGTTCTCTTGTTCCCTTCTTTGTGAAGTGGATCACAGTGTTGTAGTTCACCAGTTCTTGGAGCTTCTCAACAGCAAGTTAAATCCCTTTCTTCCTTGGTAACTGGCCTATATCTCTGTTCTCTCCACTACTGGATAATCTATGACCCCTGAAGTTATTCACATGAGAAACAGCTCACCGAAGGTCCACTGCAATAGAATATTCCTATCACATAGGTTTGTAGTGAGTTATTTGTTCTTTATTTGCAGCTTTCCTGCACTTTGCCTTTGGCTGAAATTTAAATCAGTAAACTGAAGGAAATGATTATGCAAGACAGACAGTCAGCATTATTACGATTTATTACTTTGCCAGTGTACTTCTTTCCATCCCATTCTTTTATCCTTCAAATAGGGCTTAAGTGAAACATTCACTTTATAGGTAGGGTTGAATGTCATTCTAATGGCAACGCAGAAAATATATTTACTAAACTTTATTCTCCTGCACCACTAGGGAGCATTATTGCTATTACAAACTGACATTTTAAATATAGGAAGACTAATCAATACCACAGCTACAGTATAAGGAATCTGATGAATTATGTGCAGTGGTAATAAGTTATTGGTTCACTGATATTATCAATTAAATATTTGCACCTTAGAATGAAACATGACTAAATATAAAATACACAGCAAGTCTTTTATTTAGTGACAACAACAAAAAGAAAACAAAGATTCCTTCTTTTCAGGACCTTTACTTAATCTTCCTCTGAGTCAAGAATGCCACTCAGTAATGTGGCAGGTTTTTGTTTCCATCACACTTGGGCAGGCAGGGGTGATCAGTGAGAAAAGATAATGTTGGGTTGCCAAATCCAGCTTTCATTGAGAAGATCCCACTTTTGCTCTGCCTTCTTGAGAGAGGGCAGCAGGATTTCTGGTCTGGAAGGACTTTTCTTAGTTAAATTGGTTAATTCAGTTGCAATGTCACTGCTAATGGGTAAGAAACCAAGGAAAATTAAAAAAGAAAGAGCTATTCTGGTGATGAATTGGAGATAAATAGAAGCTAGTTCTGGACATTTCACGGCCTCTGTTTAATTAACAAAATGGCATCTGCTGCAAAGGATCCATTCTGTGATACAAATTTGGTAATAGAATCATAGAATCAATGAGTCAGAAGGGACTTAGACAGATCATCTAGTCCAACCCCAACTACCAGTGACAACTACCGGTATTCGCAGCTAAACCGTACAGGTACATCACTTAGTCATTAATCTATTAACAACTTGTTGGTTTTATTTCTAATGTTTTTAGGTCCCAGGAGGGGAAAACTTGCAATTTACCTCTTAGGTGTCTCATCTCATCCTTTCTATATTTTTGCTTTCTTTACTGATGTGCAGTACCCCTACCGAACCAAGTAGTTCACCACAACCTGCCTATTGTAATCCAGCCTCCTCTGTGGATGGACCTGGCCCAGGTTCACCTAAGCAAATGCCTCAAAGGGGATCTGTGGTACAGCAGACAGAGAATGACAATAGGGCAGCAGAGCAAGACAAGATGCAAGCACAGGTGAGTCGAATAAGAATCAACTTGAGTAGCACAGTTATGGAGGAGAGCCATACCACCAGTCCTGCTCAGCTGTCAGACTGCCTTTTAATCTGTCACCTTAAGGACCAAATTCAAACCTCTGCTCATTTTTATCTTTTATTATTTTAGCATATTTGATACCCTATCTGAGATTGGAGTCCTAGCTCCTTTCCTGATAGAATCAAAATACCTCACCTCTTTCTATTGCAAGTAACATGTCAAGGAATAACATGAACGCAATTCTCAGTAATAGTGACTATGTTTTATGCCACTGTAACAGAGAAAAAAGATGGCCTTCCTCTTCTCCAACCAATCTAGAATAGGTATTAAGGCTCTATACCAGTAGTTCTCAGCCTTTTTAGAGTCTAGACACTCCTCATTAGGTTCAAGGCACCGCTCAGAAAACATCAGCTCTTCATTTTCTTAACTACAGAAAAATGATAGAATTCATAGATTTCATAGATTTTCATAGACATTAGGGCTGGAAGGGACCTCGGGAGATCATCTAGGCCAGCCCCCTGCCCAAAGGGCAGGAAGTCAGCTGGGGTCATAGGATCCCAGCAAGATAAGCATCCAATTTACTCTTGAAGGTGTTCAATG
>NW_017728949.1:6514048-6544955 GCF_001723895.1 Crocodylus porosus | reverse complement strand
GGGCTGTGGTCATGGAAGCCAAAGCCTTCCCGATAACACCAGCGCCGCAGTCTTTGGTTCACCGCGTGGATCCTCCTCTCCGTCCTCAGCCCATAGCCCGAGACTGGGAGGATCAAGGAAAACACCACCTGAGCTCCCAGACCCCTAAGCCCCGCTCCCAACTCTTACCCCCCACATCCTCAGATTGGCTAAGGGGGTAGGTTTAAGGCAACAAAATCCTGCAGGCTGGGGAAAGCCAGCAGCAAAAGCCTAGCAGCCCAGGATACGGTGGGGGGGAATGGGTTGCAAAAGGGACAGGGGGAGGAGAGAGCTTGGGGATAGGTAAGGGAGGGACTATTTTCTCCTATGCACATGTGTTCTCTCCCCCAGCCCCCAACCATCAAGTCCCCAGTTTTCCCCTCTAAAGGAGTAAACAGAAGGGCTGAGAGAAATTTCACCAGCAGTTTCGTTTCAATGCTGTTTCGACTTGTTTTGAGCTCAAAACAGCAAAATCAAAACAAACCAGAGCTTCGAAATAGCCTCAAAATGAAGCAAGGCAAGTTGAAACGTTCTGAAATTTTCAAAACGCTTCGAGTTTCAAAGCTCAAGCTGGGCTTGCCTTCAGGGAAACAGAAACTAAAGTAAGGAGGGGAAGGGGGAGGGGGAAGGGGAGGGGGTGGTGGAAAGGTGTGCTCTCATTATTGACTGTGTAGCTGGCCGGTGCCGGTCATCCTTTCCTGAGGTCCCTTCCAATCCCAGTGCTCTGGGAGAAGGGATGGAAAAACTACATAAAAGGCAGCATTGTGTGAACTGCCCTGCTTTCTGCCTTGGTGTCAGTTGAGTAAGGGCGCACCTTAACACACGCACAGTATCACACACCCACGTCACGAGTTTTGCCTGTCAGCAGCCAGAGGTGCAGGGCTCCAGAACCCAGACTCCCCCTGCACCGATCTCCTTGAAAGCTGGCAGGCTTCACAGCCTCAGCAGGCCCTACCATCCCTGCAGCTTTTACCCTGCTGTGCCTTACACACACAGTCTCACCCATGTCACAAGTTTTGCTTGTCCTCAGTTTGAGGTGCAATTTCTCTGAAACTCCTGCACCTATCTCCTTGAAGCTTGACAGACTTATTGCCCTCAGAGAAGGGGCTACCATTCCTGCAAGTTTCATCCAAGTCAGGCCAGAAATGACAAAATTATAGTCTGTTTCAAGAGTCCCCATTATAGCCTATGGGCAAAACACTGAAACAGTGAAACCATATCAAAGAAACAAAATGAAACAGTGGTTTCAAATCACAATGAAATGTGAAATGAATCGCTGTTCCATTGAAACATCGAAATGCAAGTCAAAATGGAACAGTGCCATTTCGCACAGCCCTAGCAAACAGCCCCTTTGCTACCTATCTGCAAGCTGTCTCCCCTCCTTGCCCCTTTTGCAACCCATTGGCCCCCTCCCCTGAGCTCCTAGGCTTTTGCTACTGGCTGGGGAATGCTTTTCCTAGCGTGCAGCAGCTATCTTGTTGCAACCAAATGCCATATGGTGGCATTTCATTGCAAATTGCATTTTTTGTGAAAATCCACAGAATTAAGTGATTTTCCCCCAAAAATTGCATAATTGCAATTTAAACCAGGCCCTATTTATGGGTTTCTTGTCATCCTGTCAGGCAGGATCATCCTTTAGCACTGTTCCTGGAAACTGACCCTCAGGAATTCCACAGCATCTTGATTTAGAGTATGTCTGGTGCATTTTCAACCTACTTTCTAGACCAGCTGAACTCTGGTAACTTGTGGCTTGTTTCTCTTGAAGCAACCTTACAAGAACCCAGGAAAAGGTTTCCACCTTCCTTTAGTCTGAGAAACTTTCACCCCAGACTTCTGAGCAGTGCTAAGAAAGGCAGCATTGATATGGTCCAGGGGTGTGCCAAGCGGGCCCTATCCACTTCAGATTTGGTCCAAATTGGGAACAGCGATCCGATTTATTGATTCAGATTACTGTCCCCGATTTGATTTAGCCTAATCCAAATCTAAAGATTCGATGCCGATTCAGAGAATCAGCGATTTGGACACAGATACAGCGTTAAGTGCTTTTTCTACATATCTTGAGGTACCAGCGCAACTCATGAATGCTGCAATGCTGGGGCGGATGGAGGCATCTCACATGAGTGCGGGGGAGGTGCACATGCTTGGTAGTGAATCCAGAAGTGGACTGAAAGTAGTTCTGGTCCACTTCCAGGTCCACCGGGAGGCGCGCTGGAGACCCCCCATGCTCCAGTGGAACACTCCATGAGCCCCAGCATCGCGGCATTCATGAGCCACCTGCTACCCAGAGGTATGTAAAAAAAAACATTTAAAGCTGTGTCTGTATTGCTGAATCTTTCTGAATCTCTCCAGATTGTTTCAGAGGATTCTGATTCGATTCAGAGAGATTAAAGGGCCCCCTGATTCAATCTGGATTTGGAGATTTGGCTACTGAATCAAGCTGAATCTCCATCAAATCGAATCAGGATCGAAACTTTGCACAGCCCTAATATGCTCCCCAATCATGAAACATTGTGTGGCCTTCCATGGCCCCACTGAACAGATCTCAAGACACCCCAGGTTGCTGCAGCACCTGGTTGAGAATCACTGCTCTATACTAAACCTGCTCCTGGCCTCTGCTAAAGGGATCATGTTAAGAGCATGCCAGAAAGGAGAAGGGTAGTATCACTGAGCACACCACACTACCACATTACCAAGAATGCAGCAACTGAAAATCAGCTCCCATATGTCCGGGCTCTGTTTTGCCAGCACTCCCCTGCTGGCCCTTAAAAGACCCCTCTTCAAGAATTACGTGTCTGTGACTAATCTGAAACAGTGTTAGCAAGCACATATCAGTAGTAACAGCTGTGACATCTGCAGATACTGTTCAAGTCACGAGCACTTCTTTTCAGCTGCTGGCACTTTCTGATTTCAGATGAGTTAAAGCAGACCTGGGGCCTTTGGGCTCCGTGTCTTCCCCTCCCCCCCCCTTTTTAATTGTTAATCTTGGGCCTTATCAGACTGTTTGTTGACACGTTCATTTTCTCCTGGGGGCTCTTTCTGAGGAATTGTATCCTCCTTTCCTGTTCTGAACTGTCATAGTACAAGATTTTCTAAGGTGGCTTGAAAAGAGAGAAACTGAAAGCCCCCAGACTACAGCTGATTAAGCAAATAGGTTGAAAATGCACCAGACGTGCTTTCAGTCAAGATGCTGTGGTCTGACAAGGTAACAAGGCATGCAAGAACCTGGAAGCCCTAATTCCTAAGCTTGTGTGTCCACAACAACAAGGGCTCTTGGCTTTGGGGCAACCCACTTGATGGTGAGCTTGCAAGCCAGAGCATTCCCTGGATCCTAGGAGCTGGCCTGACAAGCTGCCTATAGGGTTTGAATTACACTTTGACTCTGGATGGGGGTGTGCAGCAGTGGCATCCAGAAGGAGCTGCCGCCACATGGGCTGCTTAGAAAGGCGCGGCATGGCCCAGGGGCTTACCGACCCATGGGGAGGTTCTTGTCCCTTATGGGGGGGGCTCAGCTCCCCCCAAACTCTCCCATAATTCGCACCCTGGCTGCCTAGATAATCAGTTTCCTGCCCTACTCTCCCATGGTCAGCCTAGAGACTCCTGCCACCTCAATAGCAGTGTAATAACTTCCCTTACCACTGGGTCCTTTTCTGTGCTTACCCTGGAAGTCCTCCACCCCAAACCTCTGAGCAGTGCTAGAAGCAGCAGTACAGATATGCTCCCACATTGGAGTGCTCCCTTTTGTGGCCAAGGCCAAGGTTTGAGGTTTTAAATTCTTCTTCAATCTGAATCGGAAGGAAATGCTTGGAGTTTCTCACAGGGTAGATATTCCATATTTTTAGCTATCTTAATACCCTGAGTTAATGGCTATCAATTAACCCAAGGTAAAATTTTAATATAGGCAAACTCTACATACATTGTAACTTCTTATAGCAATATTTGCACATAAAATGATTACAGGTAGCACCTCAGTAACATTTAAGGCAAATATGTTTTCTCTTTCTTTAATAGGCAATAGCTTCTATTAAGGCAGAACTACTAAAAACTCATGAATCCATCAAAGATCTTCACAATGAAAAAAGGTAAGTTCATTAATGAATGTCAAAACTGAAGTTTGGTAGACATTATTGATCAAGTTAGACCTTAGTAAGAAGTGGTTTTATTGTGGGAACTATTAAGAATAGGAATTTCATCTCATCTGAAATACACAAAATGTAGAGATGTTGCTTTTTCTTGGACAAATTGATCATTCAGGAGAAAATTATGATTTGGGTCCTTTAACAGGTTTTATTTTGAAATTTTAGGCCAAATTTTCTGCTGGCCTAAATTATCAGGGTTCCATTTAAATAAGTGTAGCCACTCCAATTCATAACAATGGAGATTTGGCCTTACATGTAGTGGCAACTAGTTCAAGTATCTTACTGTAGTGCCACAGGAGTGAATTCAAGTATTGCTCTGTATTTGTCAAAAGGTACCCTCATTTGACTGAGGTATAAGTAAAGTTATTTGCAGTGGCTAGGGGAGCAAGTGGCCAGATGTAAATGCTAGCTACATAACTTTCTTGTTTGTCTTAATTGTGCCAGCCTAATGAGCCTTCTAGACATAGGTAGACCATGACTGGCTGATATGCTGCAGCAATAGACATAATGTATTATTGTTAAATGCAGCCTATTATAATCATGGTCTTTTATTTTCTTTTCATGTTCTCAAGAGCAGTACCAGAGGGGCTTCATTAATATGTATTGTCACTTGTTAGGAACCCAGAACTAGATGGAATCTCCCAAGTTACCACATCCAGTCCCTTACTATCACCTGTATTCACCCCATCCAACTATTTAATAAACTTTACCTATGAACTATTGAGGCACTTGTCTCCACCATTCCTATTGGAAAGCTGTTCCATAACCTCAGTCCTCACTAGACACCTTCCAGTTTCCAGCTTGAGTTTATTCATGACCAGTATGTACCATTTGTTGTTGTTATTTAAGCTAGATGAGAATGCTGGCTCTTCTCCATCCTTGTTATATTCATAGGGAATCATCATATGCCCCATGTCAGGGGATGCCAACTGGGGGTACACATACCCACAGGGGTACTTAGAAAGGTCTTTGGGAGTAGGCTGGGGGCAGGTGGGTGGACAGAGATGATGTGTGCCCTGGGGCGCAGCAGTGGCACCTCTCCTGGGGCATTTACTTCTTACCTGGGGGAGGGGTGCATTTAGTGGTGCCGGCCTCACATGGCACACTGGAGTGCCTCCCTGCCCCCCAACCCAGCTCGCTCTCCTGATTAGCTGCTGGGCTGCTGGGAGGGTTTCAATGGCAGGGGGTGTAAGTGTGTTTCTATGCCTGCTCCCAGGAGTAGGGCCAGAGGTGTGTGAAGGGTTGGAGGGGACGAGCAGGGCTGGGTGGGGTCACCACCACCCCCACTGCTTTCCCATGGCCAGTTGCATGTGCGACTCCATGAGCAGCCGACCGGCAGTGCTAGCACAGGATAGTGGGTGGCAGCAGTGGCTACCACATGCAAGCGACCCCCACCCCTGCTTTGTGTCTGGCCACTGCATGCAAGCACAGCCCCCACCCCACCCCGTGTCCAGCCTCTGCTTGCAAGCACCACCCCCCACACTCTGTGTCTGGCTGCCACCCCCAGAAGAGGTACACCTGTTAAAAAAGGTTGAAAACCCCTGTCCTATGTGTTGCAAAGCTAAAATAAGCCAAGGTTGTAAGGGAGGGCCTTCATCCCCATGATCATTGTACCCATGCTTCTTTTAACAGTTCGGTTTGATTTTGTCTTTCTTTACCACATATGAGCAGAATTATATACAGTTTCCAAATAAGGCTAAAGTATCATTGCCTTCTATAATGATACTAATATTTCCATTTCTGTACTAGAAACACCTCTCCTGATATATTTTGGGATTGGTTTGGTTTGGTTGCTTAGTCACATGTTGGCAGCTCACCATCATTCTGTTACTTGCCACTAGCCCCAGGTTTCCACTGTTGTTTCTAACTGATAAACTCTTAGCAGAGAATTGTCTTAGTCTCTAAATGCATTACTTTGCACTTTAAACTATGACATTTCCATTCCATTTCTTATTCCAGTTTTCAAGCTCATTCAATTCTTCCTGTAAAATATTTTGTTCCTCTACCATATTGACAAGCTCTCCCAACTTTATGTCAAGAACAAATTTTATTAGCAGACTTCTACTTTTTGTGCCAATGTAATAAATGAAAATAGTGTTTAAAGACTGTTTCTTGATTAACTCCATCTGTCATCACCCCTTAATCCAGTTCTTTATCTATTTTATAGTTTTTATACCGGTTCCCATCTTCTCCAATTTAAGGAATTTTCCTATGTGGCAATATCCCAGAAACTTTCCTGAAGTCCAGACAGATCTAAAACATTTCCCTCATCTAGAAAATCAGTTATCTTATAAAAGACAGATATCAGTTTAGTTTGACAGAATCAATCTTTCAAAAACCCATATTGTATTTTACCCCATTTTCTTCCATTGTATTGTTTTCATTTTTATTGTTATAACACTATACCTGTTTTCCATCAGCTCATAATGAACACAAGCAAAGATATCTTAGCCTCTCCTCCCTGCAATGGAACAAATAAAAATAATACAATTAGCAAGTCTCCAAGTCCTTCTTATATTGCCCTCATATATTAATTTAACATATGGTCTGTGGGTCAGATCTGGCCCCTGGTGCTGCCCTGTTGACCCACATGCAGCACTAGCCAGGTCCCAGGCTGTGGTACTTACTTGGGCCATTGTCCTGGACTAGCCAAGGCAGGTGCCATGTGTGCTGGATCAGGCATACAGGCTGGGGGTGGGGCGGGGTCTGTGGACCTGATTCAGCCTGTGGACCAGTCCTGAGCCACCCATCCAGCCCACAGGGCCAGATGAGTTTGACACCTCTAATGTAATGTTTTATCATTGTATTTACAGCTAATGTAAGCAAAATCCTCCGTCACTTCTAGAATGCAGACTTTAGTCTGTACCCATTTTATACAGCCAAATTCTCTGAAAAAAACCATAGTAAGAAGAACTTATCAGTATCAACCAACAGAAACATTTTTAAGAAGAACTGTTTTATTGAAAATAGGATTTCTGTGCCAGGCCCTGCTCCTTTTATAACATCAACAGTGGTGAAGACTTATGGCTACATAAAGACCAACTGAAAGGCATGATAACCCAACGTCAAGCCTTATTTCATTAGAAAATGAATTTGGATGTGCAAAATAAAGCATTTTATGTGGAATTTTCACAAGACTAATGGCCTAATTCTACTTTCCTTGAAATCAATGGGACTTCATCCTTTATTTACTGGGAACAGATTTAGACTTGCAATGAATACATTTGAAAGTCCCCCTCCATCTTTAAATGTTAACCTTCAAATTAGAAATAAGCTGCACATGTTTTAATGGTTAGGGTACTTAACCAATGAAATAACTCACCTAGGGATGTGGTACCATCACTTGAATTCTTTAAATAAGACTGGATTGAAGTAAAAGATATGCTTTAGCCCAAATTACTGAATGAAGTCTCCAGTGACTTAGATTTTAAACAGGCATCTCACAAAAAGTGGAAGTGTGGCCATATTAGTAACAATGAGTTTAAGACTATAGTACAAGCTTGTAGGGAGGAAAAAAAAAAAAAAATCAAGAAAAGCAAAATACAAACTGAGTTGCACCTAGGAAGGAATATACTTGCAGGGAGGCTGCTCCATTGTACTGTAATTACATAAGCATAATTACAGCACGTTGGAGTAGACTCTATTAGTCAAGTCTGCTGGAGTGTGCTAATTAACATGCCTCCAGCAGCCTCTGCATCTCGTATATCAACATCCCTATGCTTCAGAATTGCAATGGGGGTGCTTTAGCTAAAGCTCGTTCAACAAACTTTAGTTAAAGCACCCCTGCCACCATTTTGAAGTGTGGGGATGCTAATACAAGAAATGCTGCAGGCACTTTAATTGGAGCAGCTCTTAGAGTTGCTCTAATTAAAGCACCCCCCCTTCCCACCACCCTATGTATGTGTAAAAATGCCCAAAGCTAGTAAGTGGAAGGTCAAGGAATGCGCAGGCCCTTCACTGAATGGGGAATGCAATGCAACAACAGAAATTATGGGAAAGGCTGAAGTGTTCAATCCTTTTCTTTTTTTTCTAACTTCAGCCTTCACAAAAAGGTGAAGCATCAGATACCAAGTACAATAAGTACCAAGGAGAGGAGCTATAATCATCTTAGAGTGGGGAAAAACAGGTTAGATTGCTTACATAACCTGGATGTTTTCAGCTTAGGGCTACATGACACGTATCCTGGAGCCCTCATTGAAAAGGCTAAGGTAATTTCAGGCCAGTTCAGTAGTCCTAGAATTACAGGGAACCTGCACTTGTGGATTAGAAATTGGCTCAAAGATAGAAAGCAATGAGTGAGTGTAAGAGGTTAGTTTTCAGGATGGAAAGTGGCAAATAATGGGCCCCCCCTCAGATCTGTGTTAGGACCAGTGCTGTTTAACATATTCATATAGATATGATCTGGAGAAAGAAGCGAGTAGTGAGGTGGCCAAATTTGCTGATGACACAAAATTATTCCAAGTGGCAGACTGTGAGGAACTACAGATGGATCTGGCATGATTGAGTGAATGGGGAACCAAAGGACTAAATGGCAGATGCAATTCAATGTAGATAAGTGTAAAGTGATGCACCTGGGCAAAGATACCCCAAACTATACCTACATTATGATGGGCTCTACATTAGCTGTTACCACATAATACTCTGGCTGTAGTAACATGTGCTCACACTAATGCAACTGAGGAGCAGGCTCAACAGGGATACCAGAATGCCCCTGCACCTCAGGAGCCTTTGCTAGTGGCAACATCATGCTATCCAACCATAGAAGCCAGGTAGCTTTGCATCCCATTGCACATTTGGGGAAGCTTTGAGCTGAATGGTGCCCCTCTCTGAGACATCATCATAGGAGGTGTGGCTCCACATCCAGTAAAGTATCTGAGGGGGCGAGTGAACAGGGCACCAAGGACAGTCCCCAGGGAGCCCATGCTGCAGGGCTGGTACAGCTGGTGTGTGATGAGCCAGCCCTGCTGCAGCCTATGCACTATGGAGCGCAGGGCTGCCCAACTTCTATGGCTGGGCAATGAGGGGCTGCACCTGCCACAGAAAAAGCTCCCAGGGTGAGGGGGGCATTTTGATATTCCCTTCAAGTTGACACCTGAGCCATGTGCCCTGGCCTAGTTATACCACTGGCTACTCGGAAGAACTTTCTAACTACAAGAGTGGAAAAAGCACTGGAACAGATGACACAGAAAGGTTGTAGAATCTCCATCAATGGACATAAAGTTCAGATTAGACAGGGATAGGCCTGCTTTGAGCTGAGTGTTGAACTAGATGACCTCCTTATGTCTCTTCCAGTCCTAAGACTGCACAAGATTCCATGGCTTGCATTAAGCTGTAGACCAGACTACGTGGTCATAACAGTTCCTCTGGCCTTAATTTCTCCGACTCAATAGTTTCATAGTCGGTAGGGTCGGAAGGGACTGGAGCAGGTCATCAAGTCTGACCCCCTGCAGTTCTAAAGCAGGCTTTCTGAATGTCTGTCCCTAGCCTCACTTATCTCACCCTTGCTCAGGACCTAACCCTGAAGCCTACAAATGAGCAACTCTGCTCACAATAGTCTCCTCCTCCCCCCAGTATTAGTCATTTAAATTATTCATGCAAGGTTATTTATTCCTGTACATATTTATGGGATACAGCCCTGAAATAGCTGGAAAGTGCTCAGCACCCTGCAGGATGGAGCCAGATTAAATGCTGCTATATAAAGAACATGCAAACACTTTGAATGTTCCGACTTCTGTGTGTGTTACAGCTACACTAAATCACTTAGCATAAATAACACCAGCTAAAAATCACTGGGGCTATTCCAGCCAAGACGACAAGCATTTAAGGGTTTTTCCTTGAACCTTAGTGTTCTTTTTTTATTAGTGTTTTTTCTCTTAGAAATAGCTATTGGCCACAATGAATGTACAATGGTATTGTTTCTTGCTTACATCAGCCAACATGTTATACAATGGAAAGTTAATCAGATGAGTTTTTGGAGAAAACAGCGCAATAGAGATAACTATTTTAATTATACAAAAGAAACTAGTTTACTGCTTTCCTGCTAACCAGGTTTTCCATCTCTGCCTCCATCCCAGCAGTATGGAAGATAGAGCTCTATTGCTATTCTGCAGGTAGCACTTGTCAATCAGATCCTGTCCCTAGATTAGAGAAGTGGGTGGTAGGTATGTATTGTCTGCCCCGAGTGGCTATTATGTACATAATCTCTAATGCTCCTTTGCCAGTGTGTGGGTAGGCAGCACTTTTAATTGCAAGACACCATGCAGAAGGTATTTAGGAAGACAGAACATGATTAGGGAATTGTGAGCTAGAATCCTCTTTAAATAAGCCCAGAGACAGAGGGCAGCTTGCACTCAACTCTTCAGGGCCTACCAGGAGTAAGTTTACCCCAGGCAAAAAGGGCTATGGCTATTGCAGGGTTAAAGAAACATTCTGGATGTACCTCTTCAGCATTGTTCATACCATTTCCTACCTGGAATACCCTTATGACAGCAGTTGCTGTATAGTCAGCTTAGTTCCCAACATCCCAGACCTCCCCACCCCAGAGATATTTCCAGAGATAAGTAAATCTTGTGTGCATCTGTGCCACCCTGTTAGTCTCCTATACCCTGCATTAATCAACATGGGTTAGTTCATTTTGTTCCCTTGCCCTTCTCTTCGGCTTGGCAGGTACCTGAAGAAGCAGTTAAACAACTGGAAAGACAAAGTTCAGCTCCTCCACAACTCCCAGGAAGACACAAACAGCAAACTAGAAGCAAAGTTCCAAGTGTTGATGGCAAAACATGAAAGCCTAAGGGCAGAGATGCAGCAAATGAGGCAGGAAATAAAGGTAGGATGAACAGCGCACCAGGAATCTTAGCAATGAGTAGGCAAATGGCATACTCCAACAACGTCTCATAGACCAACACTATCTCATTGTTTCTTTGTGCTTTCCCTGACAACTAGAGTATAGACTCCTCAGGGAAGGGAATTTTTTTTCTTGTACAATACCTAACACAGTCTTTGCCCATAGTTTGAGCTCCAAGAAGCTACAATACAAATAAGAATTTTTCTTCAAAATCTATCAAAGTGAATAAAAATGAATAAGAATGTGGGAGCCTTTGGAGGGAGTCAGGAAGAGAGTGTCCCCAGAGAATTGCTCAGTATCTCATCATCCACTATGTTTAAACCTTACTAAAAAACACACTACACAGAAAAACCCTACATGAGAAAGATATATAAAATTGCTTAGTAAAATTGTGACATATCTAGTTTCCCTCCTAAATTGTCAGATAGAAATGAATTATACCAATGGCAAATGCCTTACTTCTTCCTAAATATTTTAATTCTGATTCATGTAAAGTATCCTTGCTTTCTAAATTTTAAGTGCTGTTTTTATTGAAAATCATCAGTCCACAAACTGTACAATTAGACCTCATCTTGCAGCTAGGTTTATGTACATGCAATCTGCATGTACAGCCCACACCGAGTGACCCAAACCAGTGTGTGGGTATAGGTGTGTATGTGGTCCTTGAGTTTTGTTTTTATTCCTTAACCATAAGGCTATCCTTCCTCTCTCTATTAGTATTGCATCAGATTTTATCAACAATAACTTCCTGTGTAAAATGAGATGAATTACTCTGCATGAGCCATTTTCTCACTTCATATATTTGCAGTATCATTTTCTTAGTTAGATTCTTCTAGAATAATTTTCCAGCAAATTAAGTCTTGGGCTATTATCACCTCCAATTTTTATTGACGTAATGGGGTGTAATATCCTCCGACTGAAATTACAACATCTTAACAGAAATTGATAATTAAGAAATGAAACCCATGTACAACGTAATTAGACATAATACTCTGGAAATACAACAGTGGGGGAAAATGCAAAGGGATAAAAAGATAGAGCCTGCTGATTTTTCTATACACACCAGTTATTTTAATGGGCCTGATCTGAAATCCGTGGAAAAATTCTCATTGAGCCATTTGTGCCTACAGTCTGGATTCGAGACCTTAACTTCATTTTGCTAGGTACGATACAGTACAGAAGAATAGAAAAAAAAAATCACATTCTGAAGAGCTGCTAGAGCAATTAGACAAGACAGGCTGGGAGAAAGGACGTACATATAGCCTTTTTCATATTAGATCCTCACAGGAAGAATAACTGCTTTGCACTGGAATTTTGCTGTAGGGGTAGGAATTGAAACTAGTCCTTCTGTGTCCTGATTCAGTGCTTTAACCACATGGCTATGCATCCTATCTCAGCTTCTATTAGTATTGTATCAGAAGTTGTCAACATGAAGTTCCTGTGTAGAACCTAATGAATAATTTTTTCATGAAAACTTTTTCCCCCCACTGAGAAGTGCAGGTTTGGGTCAACCACAATATTTCACAGATCTGGGTTATTTTCAGTGAAATAAGACAATAAAAATTAACCAAAAGTTTTGCTTCATTTTTTTTAAACCAAATTAAAAAATAGAGCATTCTGAAATTAATCTTCTTTTTAAAAGTAGATAACAATCATTGAAATGAAAATAAAACATTTAATTTCAGGTCAGAGAAATTATTTTGTTCAATCTAAAAAGAAATATTCCCTCCTCCTCCCTCCCTCTGTTTGGTTAATCAGACTAAGAGTTTCAGGTTGACCACAAATTAATTCTTTTAAAGTTTTAGGAACTACCAGCAACTGAAAAATGAACTTGCATAGGTCTATTCCTGTGTTATGTTTACCATAGGTATTATTACAGCCACCAAACCACCCTTCATTCACATTGGGCCAAAATATGGAGGCAAAAAATGAGGATGCTTTGCAGGAAATTAGACTACAGGCTGCATCGGATTCTATTCTACTGAATACCAGCCCTGGAACATGTGGGAATTGCAAAGCCAAGGACCCCTTTAGCATAGTACAAGGGGGGCAGCTCTTACAGATCCAGGATGATCCTGTTACAGTCAACATGAGATTATCAGGTGACAAGTTGAGGTCCATACCTGTGCAGCATGGAAATCCTTTTACGGGACAGCATGAGCAGTCAAGAGACAAAGGTATTCCTCAAGCATGTCAGCCAGGGACATCCCAACCTGAAATGACCAGGATCCTTCACAGTGAAATTATGCCCCTGGCTCCTGGTCATGCTGCAGCACAAGTGCAACTTTGGGAGAAGGAGATACAAGAGGAGGAGGAATTGAAGCAGCTAGTGATGAAGCTGAAGGATGCTTTGTCTTTCCAAGTACAACCAGGTAAGAGTTCCTAGAGTCATCAGATACTGGGCCCAACTCCTCTTTCCAGTATCCAGTTTACCCTTGCATATCTTCATAGACTTCAGTGGAGCAACTACTGATGCATGCAAAGATGAAAGAATCAAGAACTAGATCCAATGGACCAAATTCTTTTCTAGTATTAAACAAAACATTTAAAATAAATAAATATCAGAGAACAAGGTTTTTCCTCAGTATTAGTAGAGGTATAATCTGGACTAAAATCTGCACATAATATACAGATTATACACAACAGAACTAGGAATCAAAGGTTAATTTTCTCCTGGTTCTTGTTATAGAACCTCCACTACAATGCCTCATCAGTCCATTACACTTAAATCCAGAGCAATGCTTTTGATTAAAACAGAATTACTCCATATTTGGACCCAGAAACTAGCCCCCAGTGCTTGAGCCATTTAGAAGTGGGCAAGATGTTGTAACAGTCAATTAGAGATATAGGCTTATATTAGCAGAAGCTATACGGAAACAAAGGGAGAGCATGGGGGTGGGGGGCAAAATAATGTAAGCACCTGCATTCCCAGACCAACCTCATGACATGCCTGGACTGCTGCCCAGGATGCTCAGGCCTCACTTCATAGACAGGAACCTCAGAAATCTCTTCTTCCTCTGTTGTACAAGTCTACGATTGTGTGCTTTCCAATCCCACAAAATCCCTTCATAATCAGTACAGCACTCAGGATACCTCACATTCTTAATAAGCAAAGCTGACAAAGCTTTCATTTCCAAAGAGGTACCTTGAAGTGGGGTTTTAGATACAGTATTCAGGACTTTTGTTCCAGCATATGCTCTGAAAGGTATGCGATCTGTCTTGCTTTACAGCTCAGCAATCGGTTTTAAAGGAGGCGTTGCTCTCCACAGCTGAACATGTTTGCAGATCCTTCTCTGATCTGATCAATCAAGCAACTTTGCCAGCTTGGAAGTGATGGGAAGCCAGAATTCGCTTTACAGCTTCATTTCGCCGTTTCCCAGGTAACTGAAGCCACGTCTGGCTCTCTGAAGTTTCCCAGATTTACATTGTGATAATCTAACTTAATTGCTTTCTGCTTCCACTGACTTCACCAGAAACTTCCATGGGCTAGAGAAGAATGCTCCATTCTTATTAGTCCTATATATTCCTACACATCTCAAAGAAGAAGTTAGCAGCAGATCCTCAGCTAGTATAAATCAATGTGATTTTTTTGAATGTTGCACTGACTGACACCAGCTCTTGAACTGGTTCATTCTTCTTATTGTTGTGTTACCTAATAGGTAACGTTTTTGGAATGTCTGTTTTTACTTTCTACTGGTTTTTGTTTCGTTTTGTTTTTAACAGGGGAGATGAGATGGCTTTAGCCAGTCTGTTTCAAGGATAAGCTATCTGACATAACCAGCTTTGAAAAGCATTGATTAGAAAAGAGACATTCTTAACTGTCCATATTCTCATCATCTGGGAGTCATGAATTTGCATTTGACCAACCAGGCATCTGAATTTATGAGAAGGAAAATGTGCTTTGACCAGTTTAGAGACATCTGATTCCTTCAGAAGTCCCTCCCACTGCTTACTTATTGATACATATGCATATCTAAATCCAGAACATTTAGCAAGAACCTTGTTGTTTGAAATATCTAAAAAGTTAGAAAAAAAACTTGCGTTTATTTTTATTTTGTTTTCTAGCACTGTGTATTCAGAGTTTTTCCTAGGCCATCCATTGTGTATCCATTCCATTCCAGTTTTACTTAGTCTTTAAAGTTCACACACTGATATTTTCTCATCCTTAATGCTCTTATTAGCGCTACCAGCTGCCAGGCACATACACCAAATCAAGTGTCTGTGAGGGGGATTAAATATTGTTGGCTATGATCCCCACCTGAATGAGACTGCAGGATAAGCATATTTGCATATTTTTAAAGTTTTGTTATATTTGCATTCACTGTTCTTCATAAACCAAAGAGAACAATCATCTTGATGCTGCCTTGTTTTTGTAAATTGAAACTGGCTTTTAAGTTCATGTATACTCTTGAGATCATCAGCCCGTTTTCACTCTTTAGCTTTTTACTTTTTCCCTGACTGCCTTTGTTCTAGACAACATTTAGCTTTGTCCTTTACCTGTGTGCTGGGGGAAAAAGATAATTTCCACTTTAATTTGCCACTTGATTTTTTTTTTTTTTTCTGTTTCTTTAAAAAGATTTTTAGTGCGTTTATTGGGTGTTTTTATTTTAACAATTCATTTTCATTAGGGTTGTAATATTTGTATGCCCTATTGCCTTTCAGCTGTTCTGTAAACTATGGAAGTGTCAGGACTTCATTCAAAACTTGTCTGCTGTTTTGATTTAACCCTTTCCTTTAACTCTCAGTTCTGCTCACTTGCTTTTGACATATTTTAGGTTACATTAGCATTCAACAAGTTTCTTATTTTCTGAGGTAGTGGCTTTTATGCCTCACTGCTTTTTAGTGGCTAGATTTTGAAATCTCAGCTTTTTTATCCTTTCATCAAGAAAGGTACAATTTTAGCTGATCTCCTCCCCATCCTGCCCCTCCAACCGCCAGTAACTTTTGGTTGCTCCTTATATTTTTTCATTCATGTCATAAGGTAATGTGCTTTGCCAGCCAAGCACATCCCTTGAAGCACGACTTCTTTTCCTTGTACCTTTTTTGTTGGGGGATAATTCAAAAAAAGCAGCCGTTGAAGTTTCCTCCATGGCTTGCCCCCTAGCCTAGATCCTTCAGCATTTGTCAGGTATGATCCCCGGACTCCTTTTGAGTTCTTTAGGTATGACTATGAAGGATAATGATGACCTGACTGCCTACATAACCTTGCACTTTTTGGTCATGACACCTTCTGGTTATAACTGCTTTATGTGATTGTAACTCGATTATTTCAACGAGGTACACCAACATAGATTGGAGTAACCAAGGAGAATCAGGTCCAGGATATCTTAGAGTTCTTCTGGGATAAGGCTGAAGGTTATGACAAATGTTGGTTCTGGGTTATTAGTTTACTACTGGATAGATAAAGAAAAGGCCAAGACTTCTGAATGTGTGATTACCAATATTTACTATTGACAATTTCTCTCTCTTTCAGGCCATTCTTGCTCTGTAAAGGATCCATTGTGCTTATTTCTTTGGAATTCTGCTGTATGTTTCTGGTTAATGACAAGAGTGAGGAGCACGTTAAGAAAATACTGTACTTCAAGAACTAAGGGATGGGAATATAGATCCATCATCCTGCGGTCATTGTTCTGCAAAAGATTCAGAGAAGAAACACGAATGTAGACATGGATTTGCACAGATGATGAAAGCCATCATGATTCAGAAATAATTTTACCTCTACTAGATTATTTAGGTCAGGACATAGTACAATGCTAGGTAACTGCCTCCAAACAAACCACCTCAAGTGCAGAAAGTGATGTAGCTGTATTACCACGGCTCTCCACCTGGTCTAATATACTCTGAGGAGCTGGGTATATTAGAGCAGTGCTTCTCTCAGGTTAACACAAATCTATACTGCTGCAATGCCTGAGCTACCTTGATCAGAGACAGTTCAGGTCCCTCTACAAGGCACCGCATTGGATTATGTAGACATATCTTTACAGATGAAGCTAATAGAATTATGTCATTGTACATCAGCTGAGTATCTGGCAAGCAGAAACAAGACTTCTGTGAAGAAAAAAAAAAAAGAAGAAACTCTGGACCTAGAAACAGGCTTTGACTTGAGTGTAACCAAAGCCCCTTTAGAAGGTTTGGAGGAAAAGAGAAGTTGAGCAAGTCATATGCTGACATGCAGCTACACAATGATAATGCAGCTTTTTTTTTTTTTTTTTTAAACTGATGATGATGGTAACAAACATTTTTACCGCTTCATCCTACCTTTTATTCCAGAAGCCCCACATCACATTTAATGTAATCTTTCAAGAATAAATATGAGAAATGAAGGGGAGGGACTGGAAACTAACAAGCAGTTTGTCTAGAGAAGCAGTTCTCAACTTTTTTGAATTTAAGGTGCCTCTCATTGGACTCAAGGCACCCTACATAACTTTTGTGAATTGAGTGACAACTAATTTAAAAAAAAAATACAGTGCTTTTCTCCTTGCAGAGGGGCTGAGCAGTGGGGGTAGAGGATTGGCCAAGTAGGAACAAGCCTGAGCCTGTGCTTAATGCTTATCTGCTTATCTCCTCGCACTTCACTTCTCTCTTACCTTGTGGCACCCTTTAAAGGATCTGGCAACCCTGCAGGGTGGCCCAACACCCTGGATGAGGATCACTGGTCTACAGCAAATGAATGATGAAATAGTAAAGTATAGTTAGTAGTTTCCTAATTATACAATATAAGAAAACTTGAAAGCAATGGTAAAATAAGGACCACTGGAAAGCAGATGGAGCTGTACATGTATGGATAGAGAAAGGGTGAAATATGGATGGGAATTTACTGACATTTGCAGCAAGGCCAATGTCCTTCTTGGCCTAAGAAACTATATTTAATGGCACCAGATTGAAACACAAGGAAGTACATCTTTAGTAAGGTAGATAGGTATGCTGAGTTCTTTACTCTGTTTTTAGTCAAGCTTTGTTTAGGCCAGTACAAACTGAAACACATTCAGGATTTGTTACAAGGAAAGCCTGAAAAAAGCTGAGTTTGTACTGCTTGAGGTTTGTATTGATGCAACTGGTATTTACCTGCTGGTATTTTACATCATGAGGCAATGATAATGGTTCTCCGGGAGGATAGACCAAAATGATGATTTCCACCCTTTGCCCACCAAGACACAGTCACAATAGTCTACACTTGATACCCTGCAAGGCATACCAGAAATATCAATTATCTGACAAAATCTAGGAGAGAAGGGGCCACATTTATAGGC
This sequence comes from Crocodylus porosus, assembly GCF_001723895.1. NCBI lineage: Eukaryota > Metazoa > Chordata > Crocodylia > Crocodylidae > Crocodylus > Crocodylus porosus. Next base: position 6,526,707 of record NW_017728949.1, on the reverse strand, counting down.
ATGTTCTGGGGAAGGATGTCTGGGAGGTCTAGAGGGATGGATTTTGTACAGTGGTTTAGTCTAGCCAAACATTCCTTGCTTGTTAATGTTTTCTGCTGCTGGATTGTAATAAACTTGTGATTTTAAGTCTAGTTAATTGTTAGAGTACATGAAGCTTTTTCTTTGCAATACCCACAAGGCTAAGCTCCGCTTGCCGGTCCTTCCCAACCCGGCCTCATGTACTATCACTCACCTGCCATGCCTTTGATGTTGTTTATTGTTGATGGGAGGTGTCCTTGAGGGTCAGTAGTCACCTTGTGGGGTAAGCTGGTCTCTTTGCCCTGCCGAGCCACCCGTGGGGCCTTTTGTCTTCTCACAGTACTTCCCCTTTAAGGGGACACATCCAGTAGGTTTCTGGTGCACTAGTTTGGGTCACCACTGTAACAGCCTTGGCCCCTTTTTCCTCTCTAGCCATACCTTTCACCTGGGCCTACTGTTCAAGACCCCAGCCTTGCCTAGATGGCAATCCCCTTTTCTGGGGGGTCCACCTGCACCTCAATAAACTCTGGCCCTCTGTCTCAGGCCTGATCTCTGGTGCTAATTGAAAAGGAGTGCCCTCAAGCAGCCTGTCTGTGGCCTCTGTCATCCCATATATCCACTTCTGCTCTATCAGTAGATCTAACCAAAACATAAGTGCCAGCCTCATGGCTGTAAAACCAAGTCCTCCTAACCCTGGGTTAATACTTACCTGCAGCCTAAGAGTTCCCCATAGCTGCTTCTTTTTCATAGCTGTCTGGCACTGCATGGGCCCACCCCCTGTGACAACCTTGCACAGAAGCCCTTTACTCTGCTACCTGCAGGGCCAGATTTCCTCTCTCCAACTCACGGACTGGGCTTATATTCCTTAGCCGAGCCCACTTCTGGCCACCTGATTGGTCCTTTTGTCTCTCCTTCTCCAGTTCCAGGTACAGTTAATTGCCTCATTAGCTGCCTGATCCCTGGTCTTTACCCACTCAAACCCTCTTAATAATAGGGGAAGAGGTTTCCTGTTACTTTCTGGACATTATTTTAAATATTTATACTTAAACCTATTTTTCACTGAAACTCCAACTGATCTAAATTCTGTAGATACTGTCCTAAATCCCTGACAGAGCAATTTGCCCCAGCTGCGTTCAGCTATAACTCATCTTCATATTCTCCCAATCTTGGAGCCAGGGGCGCTGAAATAACCCTTGATATAACCCAGGGCAGCTACATGGCTGCTCTATCAGCTGAGAATTGGACAAGATTTCAGGAGAGCCTGCATTGTCCCCACACATCCCTTTCAAGTACAGGAAAATGTGTAGGTGGGGTAGAACCAACTGTATCTGATTTACACTAGCTAAGGATTCCCTGGACCCGAAGAGAGAGCCCACTTGCCAAACTTGCCGAACTAGAGATTCGCTCACATAACCATCTCTGCTGGTAGCACCCAACTGGTGGGTCAGCTGAAGAAAGGTAGAAAGGGTACTTATGGGAGGTAGTCAGTTGTTTTCTTAAAGGTAAACATATTTGTCAAAATGACCAAAGGGCCACAGTCCCTGCTTTGGTAAGACCACCGGTTGTGTTCTGTTTCCCTTTAACACACCCCGGCTGAGGATGAGGCAGGAGCTACCTGAAACACAGTTCACATCCACCCTGCTTTGAGATCTGCAAGCGATGGCGAAAGGCAACAACCTCAACCTTCTCCCTGTAGCCATGGGCCCAATTCAAACAATGCATGTTTAAAATAACAGGGCAGGAGTAAGGGAAAAAACAACCTTGCAATTAGACATGAACCGCTTTTTCTTACTAATACTGTTACCCTCAAATGGCCGCAATAGCAAACATCAACATCATCATGCTATCAGCATCATCAGGTTCAAATTCATGCCAAGTAATTGAGCTGAAAGCAAGCAAGGGTTAAGCTGTGAAATGGAATTGAGCTCTGAGGTCTTCAGATGGGAAAAAATACCTAAGGTGGAGTTCCTCCATGAGCTTCATCACTTGCAAGGTTACACTTACTTGTACTGTTGTTTTTGTCAGCAGAATTAATAGCATGGACTGTTCTCATCACAGCAAATGCTTCTAACTGTCTTCATACAATGACCGTGTGTTATAAAATAAACTGTTTTTGAAACATCTGTTCCCACATATGCACCTTTCTTGGCTCATTTCCACAAAGAGTAAATGGTGGTTTAGCCTGTTAATTAGGAAAACAGTTGATGCAGAACTGTGACGTAGATTTCTACACTGCATGTCATTTTGGCTGGCAATGGAATTTCATCAACTTTCTTGCTTTTTGAAGGGAGAAAAGAGGAGGTCAACAACTTCCCCTGCATAATTGGTTGCTAGAAATACCCCAAAACTCTACCCCACCACCTGTGCACCTGCTTCCCTGCCTATCACCCAGGAGAGCAAACCCTCTGGCCTGTCCCAAGCGTACTTCTCAAATTTCCCAACTCCTGTTCACATCTAGATATAGAAAACCTCTTCCCATTCCCTCCTGACCACGTCCCACCCTCACTCCCACTCCCCCCCTCAGGAAGATCCCTCCTGCTCCCCAACGTTCCTCACATGCCCGTACTCCACCTTTCCTATAGCAGGACTGTGGCTGTTTAAAAAAAATGCATAGATCCTTCCCTTCTACCTCTCCCAATAAACACAATATGAATTAAAAAGAACCAGAATAGAAATAAAAGAAACACCCTCCATCTCATCAAAGGGCAATGCTAAAGGGTACTCTTGGTAACTAAGTGATGAGTCTGACAGAAGGTAAGACAGGAAAGTACCTTTCCCTACCTTCTTCCTAACTACACTAACAGTTACCCACCTCTGTATATATGATGAGCCTGTGTTTGTGTTCGCTTTCTATAGAGCACTGGTTCTCAACATTTTTAGACTCAAGGCACCCTTTGTTAGACTCAAGATACCACTTGCAAAATGCTAGCTCTTAGTTTTCACTCATTTTTTGACTATAGATAACATGATAATACATTTTTTCTATTGCAAATAATTCAGAAAGTCCATGGAAGGTCAGAAAGTTTTTAAAACTATGGATTCTAATTCGAAATCTCTGGATTTATCTTGTGAATCATGTTTTCACACAAGAACAGGTTCTCAAGGCACTCCAGGGTGCCACAGCATCTGATTGAGAATCAGCGCTATAATAGTTCAGATATTTAAGAACATGTGTCACCTTTAACCTTTGCTTTGCTTTCATGAAAATACGGTAGAAAACATATTTTTTCCTTTTGAAATTTTTCACAAAAAATATTTAGTATTTCCCAACCCATTCTCACCCTGAGCTATTCTCCCTATTTTTTTTATGATACATCTATTAGATATCCATTTTTATGCAGGCATACAAATGCACAAAGGGCACTTACAGGCGTGCAGTTCCCTGGTCTAATTCATGGTGCTTCCTGTGAACCCTCCTGATCCAATGGACGTTCACTGTTGAATTATGAGGGTGGAGGATCAAACTCCAAACTTCCTGCACGTACGTTTGTGCCCTGCAGCATGTGGAAGGTAACATGTGGCAGCTCAGCCTTTTTTCATCTAAGAGTAGATTGTCATAGATTAGCTTTCACTTATCACAGGGTAAGAGGTTCCACATGTATAATTACTTTGCAGATATTCAGTAAATTCTCATCCCTTTTTACATCAGGATAATATGTTTGGGGCCAGAAACACTTAGGTCCCACAACACTGCACTGTGATCTGTATAATTTAAGTCATATGGGCTCTGTACAGGGCTCTGGACAACACAAGAATGGGACCTTGAAGTGTACTCTGGAAACCTTTTGTCTCACTTACCCTTGGGTACTGAGAGTTAAACACAAGAGTTCACTCAAATGAACTCAAATCCTCTTTACATATTTTTAAATGTTATTATTTTACATTTGACTTACTGGTATTTTATTTTGTTTTCTTAGGGCCTGCTCCTGCTCCCACAGAAATCAAGAGCAGAGCTCCTATTCATTTCCAAAGCAAAGACTAACTGAAGGAAACAGCTCCCTAGTATTCACTGTACATCATGAAATTAATGTCCACATGTATTTTTTATTGATACCCCCTCTTAAACTCTTTGTTCCCTTTGAGGATATCTTTTTATCTTAGGGCACAAAACATGGTTTGGATTTTAATAATTTCAGAAAAGAAATTGGAAGTTTGAAGTTTGCATGGTCCCAAGTGATTTTGAGGGATGCTGTTCTTTTAGTATATGTTAATTGTGCTTTATCATGTGTCTAAAATTATGCTTATACAAAATAAGCCAACAACTTGGACCCAGTCCAGATCTGTTGACCTCAATGGAGCTGTTTTGGTGTAGTGCTTTGCCAGTGCACATCCAATTGAAAGGCAAACCCTTATTCTCCAGCAGTACCCCAGGCCCCCAGACTCCATGTACACAATAAGGTGGCCAGCTGCTTATAAATCATGCACTTTATTAAAGAGACTGAATTCATATGCAAAAATTTTTAAAAACAAAGATAAACAAACCCACAAGGGTCAAACAAATTCAAGTTAACCCAATGTACAGTGAGTATAGCACAGGCACTCTCCGTCCACGTAAAGCAACTGTTCAATGTAGACTAAAGGCAAAAATGAAACAGCAATAAAGTTTTAAAAAATCCATTCCTCTAGGACTAGAGATGCTGTTTCCTCTTAATTCCTAGATCCCCAGTGACTCTTCCGAGTAACGTTGATCCACTCTTGTGCACATGGATGCTTACAAAGTCTTCAATCAGCATTTTCTTCTTCAGTGCCAATGTCCTCTGAAGGTGAGAAAATGCTCCTAGTGAAAAAATGACATTAAAACATTTGAGGAAATTAGTGTGAATTTCCAAACAATGCCAGATTGTCTGTAGATGCCAATTTACTTTTCCTCCTCATCAATATATTCTTCCAATCTCTACCTGCTATTGTATTGATGCCTATTAATTTGAGCCAATTAACCATTGGCACTACATTCAATCTTATTGTCAAATTATGTAAGTGTGCCTTTCTGTTTCAAACTGTCACTCATTAGGAAATTAGTTTGAAACTGATATTCTTTCATTTCTGAAGCCTATCTTTTAACTTTAACATCAGCCATATGAGACAACAGTAGTTTCCTCATACAAGGAATGGAGAATCAGACTTGCATTCTATAAAAACCTAAGCCAAGTCTTAAATAAGTCAGTAGGCTGCGATCAACTTCACTGAGTTTGCATCAGACCTAAACTAAGATCAGTGGAAGCTTTTCTGCTTATGTGAATGAGTTCAGGATCACACCCTGCATCAGTGGAGGCCAACCTTCTTGGCAAGTATGCCACAGATTAGTCCCACTCCAATCCCTTTCTCCTGCCTAATCTGCTGCTTTGCTTTCTGCTCCCTGCCCTGTGCTCCCTGCCTGATCTAATGTTCTTCTTTCTTTTCTTAGCCCTACCTACCACTATCCTGCCTGTCCCCTCCCCAGTCTGCCATATGCCACTTGTGGCACCTGTGTCACAGACTGGCCATCCCTGCCCAAAATGATAAAGTTCAAAGCCAGAAAACTGGGCTGTTTACCTAAAATTACCATGTAAAATAAAAAAAGACTCAATAAAAAGGCACCTTATTCAACAGGCTAACTCCCCGCAGTTCAGGATCAGAGCTGATTGATTTAGTAACACAGATAAAGCTTTCTTAAATTTCTCCTTCTTATCCCCACAGAACCAACAGGGGTAAGGAGAAATGAGTTGGATTCCATTCCTTCTTGGACATCATCATCATAACAGTTTGCTAAGATCTATGAGAAGGCCAATCAGTTTGCGAAACAGGGACACTTGACCTACTTTGAAGTGTACAGGAGTAGTGGTAAAAATGACTCAGATAAGTACTTTGTAGTCTCTCCTGTAGTTCTCTCATTGCAGTTCTCTCTAATATTCGTCCATAATAATTTCACAGTATTGATATAACTAACGATAATCTCATGCTCTAGCACTCCTTATTCCCAAACTGTGCTGTGGTGCTGATAGCCTGCTTCTTTAACCTCAGTATCTAAAAGAGGTCTACAAAGACGGTATCATTATCTCTGCTTTATAAATAGGATAAACTGAGGCAAGCTGACATAGCTGCCCAGTCATCCAGAAAATGAGTGACAGGTTGGACTAGAATAATAGTCTATCATGTCCCAGTGCACTCCTCTTCTCACTGCACTGAGTTCAATTTTACCCCAGCTTTATCAGTTATTCAGAGTCGTATTATGTGCTACATGCTACTGTGAATGCAGGGTCTGATGCTGCTTTGGATACCACACTAATACATGCCAGTTTTAAAGCATATAAACCAGCATTAAAGGAATGCATTTGTAAGGTAGGACAGGGATTGTTTCAGATTGTAGCAACAAAGTCTAGATAAGTAAAAGAGCAAAAAATCTTCAGCTTTTTTTTAAAATAAACCCACTGAAAGCTGTTGGTAGCACAGCTCATCAAGTTAAAAGAAAAAGTTTGCATATCTATGCCTAAGAAGCAGTAGTTCAATTCCTCCTTGTTTGCCACGGTAAGATTTTTATCTGCAGTTATTAGCCATTGATTTTCCACATTCACTGACTAAGCAAGACAAGGGGGTCAAGGATTACAAAGATTTGAACACCTTGCTTTGTTAAGAAAGTACAAGACATTGGATAAGAGCTTAGATATCTCCACACCAAAAAAAATTGGCTGTCACTGCTGTTGCCTGACCACTACCAGCTGATGTTAATTGAGTGCACAGAGAAATCCGAGGCAAGCAGAGTTCTTTGGGTATGTGTGATATCTTTTATTAGACCAACTAAATAGTTGGAAAAAATGTTCTTTGCAAACTTTCGAGGACAAACACGCTTCTTCATCCATAGGGAGACTCTGCCGGTGTTATATGTTCTTCAAGGTAATAAAAGAAGCTAATTTGTAACACGCAGGTCTGTGAAAATACAAATGAGTGATAGTTTGAGAGACCTATTGTCTGTCAAATACAAATGAGTGGTAGTACTCATTTGCATTGTCACAGATCTGCATATTGCAAAGAAGCTTCTTTTCTACTTTGGAGAACACATAACACCAGCAGAGTCTCCCATTGCCTGAAAAAGGGCATTTGTCCCCAAAAGTTTGCAAAGAACATTTTCCCAACTACTTAGTTGTCTAATAAAAGATATCACATCTACCCATAGAACCTTGTCTGCCTCTGTCCTTAAACCAACACAGCTACATCCATGAATCCTGAAACAGAGAAATCAGATGAATTGATTACCATTTAGGAAACAAACTAGGCATAAGAACAGAGGATGAAAAATATTCCTGTCTTTCTTCTAATGTTCATGCTACACTGTGTTTAAATCCCTGCGTTCCTGGAGTAAACAAGCGTTAGTATTATAACTTATGAGAAAAGTGTTCTTTTTTTCAGTTGTTCAGAACTTCTGTTATAGCCATTTCTCTTACTCTTAAATCATTGTCATACCTCCAAACAGTCTCAAAGTATTCATATTATGCAATGTTTTTCTTTAATGGTAAGAGTCTGATCCAAAATACTCTCTCTATGTCTATACTGCTAGATGGGGCAACCTTCAAGTTGTCCTCACTCTGTAGATGCTAACCCTAGCCATCTCCACTGTAAACTCCTACCCCAGACCTCTGGTGGCAGTCCACCTCAGTGCTGGAAGATCCACTGAACTTTCAGATAGGTTGGCCCCATCACTGCTCACATTCTAGTTCACCCTTTTCTGTGGTGTGTTTTGGAAGTTATTTATGTGCTGCAAGATTTGTGAGAAAGAAGCCACCAGCAGTGATTCCAGCCCCTCTCCACTCTTCCCCCTGCCACTGCCCAGAAAGAGACAGAAGAAAAAGGCTCTGCTGTGCATGGCACAGGGGAACAATGGCTATATCTTAGTGCTGCGTTCAAGAAATAAAAAAAACTAAGTGGATGGCTTTGAGACTGGGCTTGAACAAAAATTGTAAGGGAGAAGGGATGACAGAAGGCACAGGTTGAGGAAAGGGTATGTGTAAATTGATACCCGAGGATTTACCTTAGGTGCCTAAAACAGAATTTCAGCATTTCTTTACAGTCCATAAGCCCTCTACTCAGCTGCTACCTAATTCTAGAATTGACCAAACCCTAGAGGTGACTAATTTTTTTACATTAAAATGTCCCAGGTACCTGAAGTTGCCCTTTTGTACACTTCCCAGAGGGACCTCCAACTGAACAGAGGGGCTGGCATTACATGAAACAAAGTCCAATCACCTTACAGAAATTAGCTGTTTCCTCTGTTTATTTCCTCTGAAGTGCTTAATATAATAGGAGGTATTCTGAAAGGTCTCCTAAGGAGTCAATCATAGAATCATAGAAAATGAGGGTTGGAAGGGACCTCAGGAGGTCATCTAGTCCAACCCCCTGCTCAAAGCAGGACCATCCCTACCTAGATCATCCAACCCAAAGCTTTTTCTAGTCAGGTCTTAAAAACCTCCAAGGTTCACAACCTCTCTGGGTAACCTGTTCCAGTGTTTTACTACCCTTCTACAGAGAAAGTTTTTTTCTTAATAGCTAACTAAACTTCCCTTGCTGCAACTTGAAACCATTGCTCCTTGTTCTATCATCTGCCACCACTAAGAACAGTCTAGCTCCATCCTCTTTTGAACCACCCTTCAAGGAGTTGAAGGCTGCTATTAAATTCCCTCTTAGTCTTCTCTTCTCTAGACTAAATAAGCCCAGTTAAGTCTCCCCTCATTAGTCATGTGCACCAGCCCCCTGACCATTTTCATTACCCTCCACTGGATTCTCCCCAACTTGTCCACATCCTTTCTGTAGTGGGGGGCCCAAAACTGAACACAGTACTCCAGATATGGCCTCATCAGTGCTGAACAGAGGGGGATAATCACTTCTCTTGATCTGCTGGCAACAATCCTACCAATGCAGCCCAGTATACCGTTAGCCTTCTTGGCAACAAGGGCACACTGCTGGTTCGTACTGAGCTTATTGTCCACTGTAACCCCCAGGTTATTTTCTGCAGAACTGCTGCTTAGGTAGGCAGTCCCCATTCTGTACCACTGCATGGGGTTGTGCTGTCCTAAGTGCAGGACTTTGCACTTGTCCTTATTGAACCTTGTGAGATTTCTTTTGGTTCAATCCTCCAATTTGTCTAGCTCTCTAAATCCTAACCCTGCCCTAGAGAGCTAGACAAATTGGAGGATTGAACCAAAAGAAATCCCACAAGGTTCAATAAGGACAAGTGCAAAGTCTCATGTAGATGCACCCATTGAGTACTTCAGCCTTTTCTGCATCCTCTGTCACTAGGTTGTCTCCCCCATTCAGTAAGGGACCCACACTTTCCCTGATCCTCCTCTTGTTAGTGACATATTTGTAGAAACCCTTCTTGTTACCCTTCACATCCCTTGCTAGCTCCAACTCAAATTGAGCTTTGGCCTTCCTCCAGCATATGTACTACTCCCGTTTCATGTCATCTTCAAACTTGCTGTGGGTGCACTCTATGACATCTTGCAGGTCATTGATGAAGATACTAAACAAAACTGGTCCCAGGAACAACTCCTGGGGCACTCCACTTGATGCCAGCTGCCAAATAGACATTAGGCCATTGACTACTACCTTCTGGGCCTGATGATCTAACTGGTTTTCTATCCACCTTACATTCCATTCATCCAACTTGTACTTCCTTAGCTTCCCTGTGAGAATGTTGCAGAAGACTATATCAAAAGTTTTGCTTAAGTCAAGATACACATCCACTGGTCTCTCTGCATCCACAAAGCCAGTCATCTCATCATAGAAGTCAATCAGGTTGGTCAGGCATGACTTGTCCTTGGTGAATCCATCCTAAACCTTCTCCTCCAGGTGCTTAGAAATGGATTCCTTGAGAACCTGCTCTATGACTTTACCAAGGACTGAAGTTAGGCTGATGGTTTGTAGTTCCCTGGATCCTCCTTCTCCCCTTTCTTGCTGATGGGCACTATATTTGCCCTTTTCCGATCATACACAACCTCTCCTGATCACTGTCAGTTTTCAAAGATGGTAGCCAGGAGCTCTGCAATCACATTGGCCAACTCCCTCAGCACCCTTGGGTGTATCCTGTCCAGTCCCATGGACTTGTACATATCTAGTATTTCTAAATAGTCCCTAACCTGTTCTTTTGCTACAAGTAGCTGCTCACCTCCTCTCCAATCTGTGCTGCCAGTTGCAGTAGTCTGGGAGCTGACTTTGCCTGTGAAGACGGAGGTGAAAAAGGCATTGAGCATATTTGCATTTAAGTGCAACTAGATTTACTGTGCATTAACCTACTACACAGTAAACAGTAAACAATTTTGAGCAGGTGTCTATATATGCAGGGACCTGGTATTAAATTTAGTGCCATGTCCTTCCAGCCCTGCCATGTGCCCCTGTGGCCACTGGGGGAGATCCAGCCTCCAGTCCCAGCTTTCAGCACTTGGAACCCATGTTTGAAACCAGGCCAGCTGCCAGCACTTGGCAGCCACCTTTAAAACACAGCCTTATTCTGTGATCTCTGGGCAGCCAGTTCCAGTGTTCAGATAAGCAGCATGGCATGCACAGAGGCAGCATGTGGCATCTCTGTTTGTGCCCCCTCTCCATTCCTGAGTTATGACTGCCCCAGACCCTGCCCCTGGCAGTGAGTGATAGAGTATCCCAATCCTGCTGGCCACCTTGGTTGCCCTCCTGGCCTACTACACTCATCATCACCTGGACCACAGCCATCTTGTTCTACCCAGCTCCTCCACATGCAGTGACCACCTGGCTGACCTCCATGTGTCTTCCCAGGGCCTCTGCAGCTGCGCAGCTCCTGCTGCCAGCCACATTGATGATGGGCTTCAGAAGGCCACCACCATGGCCACCACAACCCTCCTGGGCCTCCAGCTCCACCACCTCTGGGCCACCCACGCCAGCTGGGACTGGTGGCAGCACCTGGTGCAACATGACTGGGATGATGAGCAGTGGGTTGACAGCTTTTGCATGACCCATGTCATCATCCCCAACCTGTTCCGCCAGCTCTGGCCCCATCTGGAGAGCCAGAGTACTGGCATGAGTCTGGTCCTCCCTGCTGGCACCCATCTGGCTATGGCGCTGCTCAAGTTGGCCACTCCCACCAGTCTGCAGTATGTGGGGCACTTGTTCAGGGTCGGCAAGGCCACCACTGGGGAGGGCATCCTGGAGATGTACAGCACCCTCCAGGACGTGCTGGTGGACACCATCCTCCACATTTGCAATCCCCAGGCAGTGGTCACAGGGTTCTGTGCACAGGGGTTCTCCCAGTGTATCAGGGCCCTGGACATGATCCACATCCTGATGACCGGCCCACCCCATAGAGACCAGCCCTACTATAGCCACAGGGGGTTCCACTTAGTGGTTCCGCAGGTAGTCATTGATCTACAGGGAACCTTCACCAATGTCAGCACCAGCTGGGTGGACAGCGTACACAACACACATCTTCAGGAACTCTGGCCTTGGCGTGCTGATGAAGAGCAGGTGCTTTGTGCTGGGAGTGGAGGACCTGCAGCTGGGTGCCATTGTCATTCCATCCCTGCTCATCAGGGACCCAGCATACTTGCTCCTCCTGTGGCTGATGAGGCCCTACACTGGGTACCTGGACCCCTGTTAGGCCCACTTTAATAGGTGTCTTGGCCAGACCCATCCCCCTATCAAGAGCTCCTTGAGCCGCCTCAAGGGCTGCTGGAGGTTCCTCACTGCCCACCTTGAAGTGGCTGAGAACAACCTCCTCCGGGTCATCATAGTAGCTTGTGTACCGCACAATATTTGCAAGGCGGAGCACTCCTCACTCTAGCCCACCTGCCTCACCATCCATACACCCTCTATCCACTCCCAGCACCACTCACAGGCCAGGTGCATGTTGTGACAAAAAAGCTTTATTCCTTTCACAATACCCACCCCCATTCCTCCCCCATAAACATGAGTCCCCTCCTCCTTCAATCAATAGCTGGAGGAAAAGCAAGGGCAACATTGAACCCCTGCTAAACCAGATGAGACAACTGACAACCGATGCCCATGAAAAAGTCAACTTGCTAAATGGGTACCTGGCGTCAGTTTTTCACCAGTCCCATGGGACGCCCTGCCCACTGTGGGACAGGGAGGCCCAGGTGAGGGAGATTCCTTACCCTCCATCGAAGCTGACCTTGTGAAGGAACACCTTGACAGGCTGGATCCCTTCAAGTCAGATGGCCCTGATGGTTTATACCCAAGGGTACTCAAGGAGCTGGCAAGCATCATAGCTCACCCCCTGACACGTATCTTTGAGAACTCCTGGTGGTCTGGTGAAGTGCCCAAAGATTGGAAGGAGGCCAATATGGTGCCTATCTTCAAGAAAGGGAGGAAAGTAGATCTGGAAAACTACAGGCCCATCCTCCTGACCTCTATCCTGGGGAAGGTCTTGGAAAAGATTATCAAAAAGGCCATCCTTAACAGACTAGCTAATGGCAATATCTTGAAGGATACCCAGCATGGGTGTGTTGTGGATAGGTCTTGCTTGACCAACCTCATTTCCTTTTATGACCAGGTGACATATCACCTGGACAAGGGGGAATAGATTGATGTCATATATCTTGACTTTAAAAAAACCTTTGATCTGGTATCCCATGATCACCTCTTGGCAAAACTGGCTAACTGTGGCCTCGACCTCACCACAGTCG
>NW_017728949.1:6504657-6513543 GCF_001723895.1 Crocodylus porosus | reverse complement strand
CTGAAAGCCATGGGACTCTTCAGTCTAGAAAAGCACAGGCTCAGGGGTGATCTGATGGCCACCTATAAGTTTATCGGGGTGCTCATCAGGATCTGTGGGAAAGTCTGTTCACCAGAGCGCCCCAAGGGATGATGAGATCGATGGTCACAAACTCTGCCGCAACCAATTCAGGCTGGACATAAGGAAGAATTTCTTTACTGTTCAAGCCCCCAAGGTTTGGAATAGACTGCCACTGGAGGCAGTTCAAGCACCCACTCTGAACACCTTTAAGACACATTTGGATGCTTATCTTGCTGGGATCCTATGATCCCTGCTGACTTCCTGCTCATGGGGCAGGGGACTGGACTCTAAGATCCTCCGGGGTCCCTTCCAGCCCAAATGTCTATGAAATCTATAAAATAGAGCCCCCTCCCCTCTCAACTGACAGAGCCCCTCCACTACCCTCCAACAATACAAAACTTGATCCCCCATGTCAAAACTATGTACAACAGTTTCAGTCTCTGTTTGCAAGTCCCAGAGTGGGAACCCGTGGGGTGGGGCCATCAAGGGGACAGGCACGTGGCACTCCAGCCTCTCACCAGTCCCTCATGAATCAAGGGGACCACAGCAGGCAGGGAGCTTGTCTCTGGGTGATTGGGGCCAGGGCTCCTCTAGGGCAGGCCGCTCCAACTCCAGCTGCCCAAGTCCAGGGCCAACAGGGCCAGCACCCCATTCTTGTGGGTACCACTCCTAGCACCTTCAGCTCCATTCCCATGTGGAGCCAGGGCAAACAGTGAGCCTGGGCCCAGGCAGGTGGCAGCAGACTCAGGGCTCCTGAGGGTGAGAGTCGCTGGAGGAATTCCTCCCAGCCCCAGGCAGGGGCCTGCTGCAGAGCAGTGGGTGAGTACCAGGGGCCCTTCAGGGCCACAGACGGGGACTGAGCAGTGGGAGGCACAAATGCAAACACCAGGCCCAGGAGGGTGTCCAGGGTCCAGTGGTCATCATCTGTGTCCTCCGCTACCCAGGCCTGGATGGCCACTTGCTTCCTGAGCAGCTGGATCTGCTCCTGCTCCAGGGCCAGGAGGTCAGTTCAGAACTCCCACTCTGCCCTGTTCCATGCATCCTCCTGGGTGGCCTCCCAGGTAATATCCTCCTCCTGCTATGACTGTGCCCGCTCCTTAGCCACCTCCACCAGCCACTAGAGCAGAGGGGTCCAATCTTGTGTGTGTCGCTGGCGCAGCTGGTGCATGCAGAGGGCTCCAGCGCCATGTGGTGGCAACCTGGAGTCCACATCCCTGCTTGGGCTGGTGGCCCCTCCCTCACATCCAGATGCTGCCCCTGCAGAGACAAAAGACAGCAGCCTTTTGCGAGTTTGCAACATTTCAGAGAGAAGATACTCTGCACCAGAGGCCATGTGCTGCCCAGCCTGAGATTCATGGGACCATGGTATGTCTGGCTGGGCGCAGGTGACCACCAGTTGAGCCCTCCGTTCCTGCTTTCTCCCCTGGGACTGGCAGGCCACCGAATCCCTGCTTCCCCCACCTCCTTCTCAAGACAGCACCAGTCAGCTGCTGCCACAGCTCCAGACCCTGCTTCCACACTCCCCCCTTGCAGGCCAACTGCTCTGCTGCACTGCCACCCAGCCCAGGGCTCCTGGGCTCAGGGCACGTAGGGCTCCTTGACAACTGAGGTAAGAAGCTGGTTGTACCCACACACTCCCCGCTGAGGGCCGGGCTCCACTCCCCGCACCACTGCTGTCCCTGAGTGTGCCCCTCCTATATGTGCCCTGGGTGGTGTGCAATGCACTGTTTGTGCAGGCTCAGTGGGATCTGACCCACTATGCCCTGGTGCTGCTGATCCTCCTGGTGCCCCCAGTGCACCTGGTTTGGAACCCTGAGCTATGACGGCATGGGAGGCAAGACTGGGCTGCCCTGCAACCCCCGCCGCTTCCTAGAGGGCTAGCTGTGGCAGTACTACATGTCCCTGCCCCCCACTATCAAGGAGGGCATCACTACCAGCATTGGCACCTTCCTCAGCATGAGAGGCCTGTGCCCACCCAGCTGTGGGAATGCGGGCTGATGAATAAGGTTTTGAATGGTGTCCTGACTCTCTGCATGCTGTGTGGTGGGAACCCAAGGCCAGGTGAGTGTGAGTGGGCTGGGGGGGTGGGATCAGAGGCAAGAGGAGGGGTAGGGACTGGGAGGCCAGGGACAAGGGCAGGGGCCAGGGTGGGGACTGGGGATTGGAGGGCCCTCCCTCCAGTGTGGGACTTACCCCATGGCCAAGGCTGGCACGGCTGGTGGTTCAGCGTGAGCCTCTCCATCGGCGATGGCATCCAGCTGCATCCAGTGTCTGCAGCCCACGGTGTGCTGCAGGCTGGTGCTCAACCAGGGCCGCCCCCCCCGGGGATGAGCTGGTGCTGCTGGCAGTGACATGTCCAGCTGCTGCCTTGGTCCCTGCACAGCCCAAGACCCTACCACAAGAAGCAGGTGACTAGCCTGAGCTGCTAATGGATATAGAAGCTGGGTAACTGGGAAGCACCTAAGGGCCCCTCCTCTGGTGATCTGTCACTGGAGGGATCAGGGTGCGGTGGGGCCTCAGGCAGGCCACCCCTGCTGGTGAAAACTGCAGGGTTGCGGCCTGAGTCCTGGGGTACCAAAATGTTGGTCAGCTGCCACATAAAGGGCATGGTCTTAGGGGCATGACCGGACCAACGATTGTGGTCGGTCACAGATACCCACTGTGTCCACAAAGCCTGATATTTATGCAGGACTGCCACACCAACTGGGAGTGCCTGCACTGCCACATCCCCCTGACAAGGCCTCATAAACGTGGGTATTTGAACACCCACCCCACACAAAGTGCCTCTGGACCTCTGCATCACCCCAGAGCACTACAAGGTCCCCAATCTCTTCCTTGCTCCAGCTGGGGCCCCAGGTGGATGGCATGATCATGCACGAGTGGGAGGGACCAGGCCTCGATGAGGAAGATACAGAAGACATTGTGCATCCTGTGCCAACTCTCTGGGCCTCCACGCAGTTGCTTCTGTGTTGCCAGCCCTGGGCAGCTGCCAACAGTGCCCAGAACAGGGGTACAGCAAAAGACTGAGAGCCACATGACTGAGGGTGCCCTACAGTGCCAGGGCAGGCTGCTGGGGGTGAGCAGCAGGAAGCTGGTGCAGAGGCAGCCATCAAGCATCCCTGAGGAGCTATCAGGGCTGGCCACAGGGTGCAGCAGGCTTTTTCAGCACCCACCTGGCCTGACAGGAGTGCCCTGGCACCTGTGTGGCCTGGAAGCAGCTCTGGCTTCCAGCCAATCCAGGCTAGAAGCCTGTGTCCTGTCCAGGGGGCAGCACATGGGACTGGCAGTGCTCCTGTAGAGTGCACAGGCTCCTTTAGAGTCCAGGTTTGTATGGCCTGCATCTAGGAGCTGCCACAGAGGCAACCCAGCCCTAAGGCAGGAGAGGCTTCCAGCCAGGAGTCCTAGGGCTGGGCTCAGGCAGACCCCCTAGTGGCAAGGCAGAGCTGGCACTAAACTTAGTGCCAGGTCATGTCTACACATACATTACTGTGTATTAACTAAATTTGATACTTGCATTTGGAGGTATCAAATTTAGTCACAACTACCCATTTTTACAGTGCAGTAAGAGCCTGATGATAAATTAAGCTAATGAGCATTAACACAACTCATGTAGACACACCCATTGAGTACTTCAGACTTTTCTGCATCCTGTCACTAGGCTGCCTCCCCATTCAGTAAGGAACCCACACTTTCCTTGATCCTCCACTTGTTACTGACATATAAATCCTTCTTGTTACCCTTCGCATCCCTTGCTAGCTGCAACTCCAATTGTGCTTTGGCCTTCCTGACTTCATCCCTGTGTGCCCCAGCAAGACTCTTATACTCCTCCCTAGTCGTCTGTCCAAGTTTCCGATTCTTATAAGCTTATTTTTGTGATTTAGCTTACTGAAGAGTTCCCTGCTAAGCCAAACTGGTCTTCTGCCATACTTGCTAGTCGTCCTGCACATTAGGATGGCTTGTTCCTGCACTCTCAATAAGGTTTCTTTAAAGTATAGCCAGCTCTCCTGGACTCCTCTCCACTTTTGACTGGCTTCCCAGGGCAAGCTGCCCATGCATTCCCCAAGCAAATGAAAATCTGCTTTTCTGAGGTCCAAGGTCCTTACTCTGCTGCTCTCCATTTTTCCTTTTCACAGGATCCTGAATGCAACCATCTCGTGATCGCTGCTGCACAAGTTGCCATCCACTGCTACATTCCCCACCAATTCTTCTCCAAGGTCAAGAAGAGCATGGCCCCTACTTGGCTGCTCCAGCACTTGCACCAGGAAGTTGTTCCCAACACTCCATAAACTGCCTGGACTGCTTGCACACTGCTGTATACCCCTCCCAGCAGATGTCAGGGTGATTGAAGTCCCCTATGAGAAGCAAGGCCTGCGATTGGGAAACTTTAACTAGCTGTTTGAAGAAAGCCACATCCACCACATCCTCCTGGTCTGGTGGTCTACAGCAGACCCCCACCATGACATCACCCATGTTGCTCTCCCATCTGACCCTAACCCAGAGACTTTCAACAGGCCCATCTCCAGTTTCATACTTGAGCTATGAGCAATCATATGGTTCTTTTACATAAAGTGCAACTCCTTTTCCTCCTCTTCTCCCCTGCCTGTCCTTCCTGAACAGTTTATACCCATCCATGACAGTGCTCCTGTCATGCAAGCTATCCACACACAATGTAATAGCACCCACTACTTTTTTTTTTAAACACAGATATTCAGGGTCCATAGAACTGGCCTAATCTGGCTCTTTATCAATAAAAGTAAAACTCTTAAGGGAACAGACTATCTTTAACGGTTTGGCTGCTGACCTATCTTTCCTGCTGTCAGTGCTTCAACTGGTTCATTTGCTACCTTTTCGTCTAATGATATCTGGGAAAAGTAAGTCACTAGACTTATTCTTACAATTATTTGGGGAGGGAGGAGGGTTGGGAATCTCTCATTTGGATCATGATGCTCTGCTGAACATACTAATCTTTCTTTGTGACTTGTACAGTACCAAGCTCCTTGCTGACATATCACAGACATTTTTTTCCCATTATCAGTTGTACTCTTGCTTAGTTCTCACTTATATAAGCATTCACCCTATGTCTTCTCTCTGCCCATGTCTGGTTACATAGACACTATTGATGTTTCTTCCCACGAAGACACACACACACACACACACACACACGTATTGGACTGAGTAGTAGTAACCTTGCTTTCTGTCTGTGATGTGAGAATGCAGAGTGGTGACTCTCTGTTCAGCTTCTGCCAGTTGTCTTCTCCCGAGGCCATGCGTTCTGGAGAGAACACAGTCTACATAGATATCCCAGAAGAGCTGTGCCAGGTCCCAGAACAGAGCCCCATGCTTTAAATTTTCTGATGACTTCAGGAAGATCATAAAGTCCCAAAAACCAGCGACAGAGTCAGAAATCCGTGGCTTCCTCATTTCCAGCAAGATAGCTGAGGAGGACTCCCAGCACTGGGGATCAGCTCGTCCAAGTGCCAATGGATCAATTTGGCTATGGCAGAAGAAAGGTGTTACACAAAATACTCCGATGATGAACACAAAGCAGGTAAGTCTCATGTTGCAGTGTATACCTCTTCTGTTCCCAGGGTCCATTGTGTCACTGAAACTTCACAAAAAAGAAAATAAGGAGAAAAATCTTTTAATTTTCAAATGGCAATAGGCTACATGCAGGAATGGCTAGATAAAATTCTATATCATGTGCCTTATTATTATGATCCCTTCTTTCCTTTAAAAATTCTGTGTATTATGGAATAGCTTAATATAGGTTAAGTTCTATTTTAATTACTCTGAAAGCCAGGTTTGTTTACTAAACTCCTTTATGACTCTTCTTCAGGGATGACGCATAGGGCAGTGCACCCCCCTGCAAAAAGGTGCCACTGACACTGTCAGCGGCGCCTGCAGGCGGTCACTGCTCACCCCCCTGCTGCCAATCCACAATCACTGCTGGCCGACGCTGCCAGTGGTGCCTGCAAGTGGTGCTTCCAAGCGCCCCCCTCTCCCGTTGACAGTGCCAGCGGCATCTGTGGGAGCTCTGCACTTACTACCGCTGGGCTCCTGCTGCCACCAGCTGGAGACACACACCGTTCATGCTCTCCACTAAATTGTAATTTAGGTGATTTATGTCAAGGGAAAAGAAAAATCACATTAAGATATTCCTATTACTCCTACTTCTCCTGAAATATTCCTATTAATCACAAATATTTCCACAATTGATGTGGAACAAAGAGAGAATGTCTATGTGTGTGTGTGCATGGCATGTGCATGTGCAAACCTGGAATTAAAATGTGTGGATAATACAAAATTCAGATCTATGTAATGCATGGTTTTGTGACAATTTTTTGTTGAATTAAAATTAAAAAATGACATGTACAGTCAGTAATTATTGGCTGCAAAAGGGAAATTTTGAAATCCGACTTCCCATCAGCTGTTGCTAAAAGATTCCATCTTCTTTGCAGATTAATTTTGACTAAGAGTATATATGCATGTGTGTACAGTAGTATAACTGAGGGATGACCAAGGCAGCAGCTCTGGCCACAACCTTGGGGGGGGAGATATAAAAGCAATGGGCCAAGTTCACAGATGATGCCAAATTATGGGGGAGGGTGGTCACACCACAGGACAGGCTAGGGATACAGGCCAACTTGGACATGCTCTCAAGGTGGGCCGACCAAAACCTGATGGCCTTCAATGCAGAGAAGTGCAAGGTGCTGCACCTTGGTAGGAAGAACCCTCAGCATACTTACAGCCTCAGCAGTGCTATGCTCACTAGCACCATGACCGAAAAAGACTTGGGGGGCTTGATTGAGCCACCCCTGTGATGCTGTGGCTGGCAAAGCTAACCAAATTCCAGTGTGCATCCACTAATGCCTCTCAAGCAAAACCAGGGAAGCCATCTTCCCACTTTACTTGGCCCTGGTGAGACTGCAGCTGGAGTACTGTGTTCAGTATTGGGCCCCCCCACTTCAGGAAGGATGTCCAGAGGAGAGCCACTCATATGATCCAAGGCCTGGAGGGAAGGCTTTATGAAGAGAGGCTGAGGGACTTGGGACTCTTCAGTCTGGAGAACAGAAGGCTCAGGGGGGACTTGGTGGCAGCTTACAATTACATAAGAGGGGTATATCAGGACCTGGGAGAACACCTGCTTACCAGAACTTCCCAAGGGATAACAAGGTCTAATGGCCATAAACTCCAGGAAGGCCAATTTAAACTAGACATAAGAAAACAATTCTTTATGGTACATGTGGACAGGGTCTGGAACAAACTCCCTCCCCAGAGGTGGTGCAAGCACCTACTCTGGACTCCTTCAGAAAACAGGTAGATATATTTCTGGCTGGGGTCACTTGATCCCAGCTGACTTCCCACCTATGGCAGGGGGGCTGGACCCGGTGATCTCATAAGGTCCCTTCCAGCCCCTAATGTCTATGAAATCTATGAACTGTTCCCACAGTAGCAGCTAATTTAAGGATGCCCCAGGCAGAGCTGTGCTTCGGTTCTTCTGTGTGTGTGTGTGCACACACATGTGTATGCACGTGTGTATTGAGGGGGTAAGACGTAATCAATTTACAAACAAAAAAATCCTACTAAATTCTTCCATCAGATGATCATGGATTATATAAGAATTTCTATTTGAAGTAGTAAGTAACATTTAAGAACCCCATTTCTGCCCTGCCACATGTTGACCATAGTTCATAAATGTGTAGTTTTGCTGGGTGATCAAAGTACTGCAACCAGTTATATCACCTGTCAGTGTCCTGCAGGAACAGCTGGATAAAACAGGTCTCTTCCAGGTCCCATGGAAACAGCCATTTCTTGTTGTCCATGGCTATGGAAGGTCCCTTGGACAATACAAACAGTGCCCTTTTGCTGCACAAGGGAAAGGATGAGGTTCAGCTAAGCTCTAAGGGGAGGATAAGAAGAAGGCTCTCCCTGAATACCAGTGTGGAAGGGGCTGCTACATGGATCTTGCCTTCTTTGCTGAGTATATTCTAAGAACTTCCATAGAAGGGCTCCACAGTGTTTGCAGTAGGATCTCACTTCCATATCTAGTCCTGCTACTTTGGTTTGGTACTAAGAAAGATGGAGAAATGTAATGCTCCAAAGAGCTTTATTGTAAATCTGTAAACTGGATGTTTGGTGAAAACAAATTGTTGATTTGATATCCTTAAGACTAATATCTTATATTTATTAACAGGAAAGAGGAAGCATAAATGTCCCCTACTCTACCTTGCCACCAGACCTAGAGGGACTAAAGTTTATAACTTAAAAATATATATATATTTAAAATGTTAATGCCTGGCTAATAAAACTGGATTGTGGCTACAGCTATCCTCATCTTCAGGTCCAGCAAAGATGCCCATCTCTCTTCCATGAAACCCTATTGCTAAAGAATGGCTTTGACAGCACCATTTCTGCTCCATCTCCAGAAGCAATACTTTCAGCCTGTTCATGTGCAGCTTGCAGCCATGTGCAATCTACCACAGCCTGAAGATGCAGAGAAGCACATATCCACCACCCACCTTAACTCTGAAAGACAGACACAGTCGATTTCAAATTCAGTCAGCTGCAAAAACTGAGTCTACAGTGGTCTTCTGAGAGATGCTTACCTGGCCTGTCTTCTGTTTTAATGACATGCTTTGCCTGCTAAAATAATTGGGACTCCCCTGTATTTTCTGTGCTCTGGTCTTTACAGGCTTTTTCTTCAACTGGATTTTCTTCTCCATATACTCTACTCTATTGGCCCAAAATCTCACTTCAATATTCTGCTTTTCGAGGTATCGGTGCCAAGTTCCTGTACCCACAAAAACCAATAGGTGGCAAACTGGC